>NC_084468.1:97960000-98272023 GCF_027409185.1 Cynocephalus volans | reverse complement strand
TATCTTAAGTCTTACCCAGTAAGCCGCCCTATATGGGGTGTTCTCCTTAGGCCAGTAATTCCTGTGACTGAATGGGGAAGTCTACATGATTGTGGAGTTCAGCTAGCAGATCCTCTATGCTCTCATTTGAAGCTGTATCTTCCAACTTAGCCTTTATCAGAATTAAAGATAATATTTAGTCTCTTGATTGCCTAACTCTTTTATTTCTAAATTTGCTCAGAATCCAGGAAAGGAAGAGAGATATTACTTATTGGATTCTCCCAAGCACCTTGACATTAACCATTGCTTTTCTCAGGGACACCATAACCCTTTTAAGGGAAATTGCTCTGCCCACAGCCCCCGTCTTTGAAGCAGCCATGTGTTTTGCTACTTGGCCTTGACACCCTTCTCCCCACTCCACCATCATATCAATGCTAACCCAAGAGTAGCCTTCTGATACCTGGTCCCCTGACTCTCTGGACTGGCTTTAAAAAGTGAACTCAATCTGAACTAAGAAATGTAGAAAGAACTTGCCTGTTGCTGCAGGATAGAAAGAAGTAGAAAGTGCAGGGTAGCTTAGCTACGTTTATGGACAACACGAGGGAAGAAGTGAGGATGATGACTGACACCAAATCCACCTTTTCATGAGTGCCGACCTTGGAGTCACATGTCTCCTTTATTGTTCCACGTATATTTTCATAATAATTGAGCTTCTGTTCCATCCAACCAGAAAAATAAAAACAAACACCTAACTAAAATTGAATGCTTGAAACTTCTATTGAGATTGGCCAAATAAACCATCAAACTGAAAAACGCTAGTTTCAAAATGAGAACAATTCAGTCATTTGATATTCATAACATGTAAATTCAAAGATGGAAAAGCAAATTGATGTCTTTTTGTATGCCTGATTCTGAGCAAGAGTCCTTCCTGTGCTAGAGACACATACAGACCCTTGGTTTGCAACTTCAGCTCCTATCTGCAGAACTTGCAGTTTCTGCCACTGCCAGCCTTCCTTCCACTTTTGCTTAGAAAGAACAGTTCTATTCCTGTCACCCTGCTCCTGGATATGTCTCTCGGAGGGTCCTCAGCAAGCCAGTGAGTGCCCTCTCTCTGATGTTGTACTTCTGTACATGCTTGGTGTTTAGTCTGCCCTCCCTTCTCACTGGTGCCCCACATCGGGTTCAGGGTAGCTGTGGTAACCACTTGGGATGCAGTGTTCAGAGGTAGCCTATTCTCCAGGAGAGATTCCCCACCCTTTCCTCACTGATAATAATGGTTCCCATCTTTGTAGCACCATCTAGTTTATGAAAAATGTTCATACACATTATCTCATTTAAATTTTATAGTAAATCTAAAATCTAAATAAGGAAACAGAGGCTGAGAGATTAAGTGACTTTCCAAAGTTACAAAATCAAAAGGGTCAGAACTAGGCAGGAATTAAAGTCTGTCTGTCTACTTTTCTCTCTCTACCACGTAACATAAAATTTACCCTCTTAATCACTGTTGAGTGTATGTTTCAGTAGTGTTAAGAATATTCACATTGTTGTGAAACAGATCTCCAGAACTTTTTTTTATCTTGCACATAGGCAACTCTATACCCGTTAAACAACAACTCTCTTTTCTCTCCTCTCCCCCGCTCCTGGTAACCATCATTCTACTTTCTGTTTGTATGAATTTGACTGCTTTAGATACCTCATGTAAGTGGAATCATACAGCATCGGTCTTTTCGTGACTGGCTTGCTTCACTTAGCATAAGACTTCAAGGTTCATCCATATTGCAGCAAATAGAATTTCCTTTATTTTAAGGTCGAATGATATTTCACTGTGTGTATATACCACAGTTTGCTTATCCATTTATTTATCAATGGACATTTGGATTGCTTCAACCTCTTGGTTATTGTTACTAATGCTGCCATAAACACAGGTGTGCAAATATCTCTTTAAGACCCTGCTTTCAATTCTTTTGGATACATGCCCAGAAGTTGGATTTTTGGATCATAAGAGAGTTTTATTTTTAATATTTTGAGGAACCTCCATACTGTTTTCCACAGAGGTTGCACCTTTTTGCCATCCCATCAACAGGGCACAGGGTTCCATTTTCTCAACATCTTTGCCAACACTTGAGGAACACAAGTTTCTTGAGTGTCAGTTTGTCTTCTGCTTTCCCCCTGTGATTGGATGAAGGTCATTTGGGGCAGTGCCTAATGTGGGCACAGGAAGCTGAGTCTTTGAAGCTAGGCTGAATTTACTATTTAGTCCAGTGACTTTAGGGACCTCATATCCTTCATTATGATGAGAAAAGTCTAGGAAAAAAACAAAAACCAAGGAAAAATAAGAACAAATTCCAAATGAAAGGAGTGTTCTTGTTAAGTATTTGAAAATAAGACAAAGGAAAGAAAACTCCCCAGGAGATGGTTTTTTATTTTAATGCTTTGAAATTCTCTAGTAAAAGTTGATGTCATGAGAGTGAATGATTTGATGATTAGCTTGGATCACTTCACTTGGGCACCCCTTACTCTGAGCTACAAAGGAACTTTGAAAGTCCAGTGGAACTCTCTGTGAGGTGGTCTTCCTGAGCTGAGATCGAGCTTCATGGAGTCTGGGGAGACCGTGGTGGCCAGAGTTCACAGGGCAGAGTGCCAGAAGGAAAGAGCTACACAAAGCAAGACTTTCGGAGATCTGCAGAGGGTTCCCTCTTAGTCTTCAGCAGAATACTGATCAGCTCATGCATGGAAAGAAGCCACCCAAGGCTGAGAAAAGAGTCCCCTGAAAGGAGCAGAGGAAACAATCCTCAGGTACTAAACAGCTTGTGCTTCCACCAGCCAGAGCAGAAAATCTTGTCACTCCCAGGGCATGGAGTAGAGTATCCTAAAGGGTAGCTTCAGTATCATGACAAAATTCACCTTAGAGTAAGACTACCTATCCAACTCTGAAAGTTTAAAAGCAAGCTTCAAAAGGATCAAACTATTTTCTAACTTGACTGAGTCTCAGAACTAAATTCAAGAATATTTATAGGCACACAAAATAACTACCATCCAACAAGGTGGAAATTTCAATATCTGACATACAGTCAAAAATTATCAGGCATTAAATATTGCACAGAAAAATAAATCAATAGAAATTGGCCCCAAATGACAGTTATTATAACTGTATTTTATATTTCAAGAAGATAGAGTAAAAGTTAGGTATCCTGCATGAAGTAGAGACATGGGATATATAAAAAATGATCCAAATCAAATTTCTAGAGATAAAAAATACAGTCCCTGAGATGAAACTATAGGTATCTGGGTTTGTTTCATAGCTTCACTATTTACTTGCCATGGACAGTTACTTAACCTCTCTAGTCTCAGTGTCCTCATCTGTGAAATGTGCATAATATCTATTTGTAGTGCTGTTTCAGGATTAGAGGAAATGCGAGTCCAAATGCTCAGTTGAGTTTGGCAGATTGTGGGTACTTAATAAATGACATGGATCCCTATGAAAAAAACAGGAAAAAGAAGTCAGACACTCATTCCCACTCTCTTGTGTGACAAAATATCAACAACAGGCAAAGACAGGCTCCCAAAATAAGTTTCAGTGGAATTTTCAATAGAATAAAACAGAAATAATGGGTCATGCATATACATCTACAAGGCTTATCTCCGAGAATGGCTAAACCTCTGATTTCTTTTAATCTCTTTCTTCTCTCTGCCAGCCCTGAGGCATGATGTTACTGGAAGCTGAGAAAGAGGAAGGAAAATGAACAGGCTCTATGGCACTTGGTGAAGGAAAGCTGGTTCTTGAAAGGCAGCTTTCTCAGCACGCACGTGCGAGTTGCTTTTGGTTGTCGCCAATGGAGGAATCCCTCCCCGAGCACCTGTAAACTGATGCTGCAAACACCCCATTCTGCATCCCGCATGAACACGCCATATATTTGAGCGGTGAACATTGCCTAATCTATTTTTCCCCCTTCTACTCTTAATAGATTGGAGCACAAAAGCCTGAGAGAGGGTGACCTGCCAGACAAAAGGGCCTTTGAGTTCCTTGGAAAAGTAGACTTGGAGGAGGATGGAAGGAATCCAAGTGGCCCTATTATTTCCACTTGCACTAATTAGACATTTTTCTGTCAGCTATTGAGCACTGCTGAGAGGCCAAACTCACTGAATTCATTTCTAAAGTGTTTACAGAAGTTTGCATCTGTTTGTGTCTCTTCAGGAGGAAAATAAGCACTTCAATAGCATTGTGGAAAATCTAAACGAAGCATCCTATTCTGGACAGCCTGGCATCCCTGCAGCTGCATAATTTAGCTCTGTTCAGGGCCCAAACCTCTTGCATCTCTCTCCAAAACCTAACGACACAAAATGCAGAGAAGTCAACTTGGGAGAATCTTTTCTTTCTTTTTCATTTTCTTTTCTCTCCCTCTTTTGAACCGGCGGCATGCTGTGCACTACATACAGATTTAGGTGGGTATCATTCTTGTGGGCTCTCTCTCGTGTTTCTACCAGCACTCTGAGAAATTAATACCCACTTTCATTTGCTGCCAAGTAAGGGGATAGTAAATTCCTCAGCAGCAGAGCAGAATACATCACCATCCTGGGAATCTCCCTGAAATGTACGCTGGGGGAGCATTCTGACATCAGAGGGAGAGGAATGAAAGGAGGCCAGAGTGCGTGGTAGGGAAGGGACACTAAAGAGAGAGTTTCCCTACGTGGTAAAATGTGCCTGGGTTATGCACAATTAGATTAACATGAAAGAGAGCCCCTCTCCCTCCCCCAGCCCCCCAAAAAAGAAAGAAAAAGAAAACAACACAAAAACCCTAACCCACTGACTATATGGGCAGTGTCTTTGAAATGCATATTGGTCTACACAGAATTCGAACCCCCCTCCCTTTTCTGGGGGGTTTTTAGGCTCACGAACTGACCTGTCATCCCAGAAGACTCAAAAATATGATATTTTTAGGTAGTGTCACAATAACGTTGGGCTGAATGTCGTATATCTCACCATCAAAAATGAGTAGGAATTCTTTCTCTTTCTTCAAAGGTCGACTAAAGGGGAACATTGTCTGAACAGCCACCAAATTGTATTTTTTTTTTGTTAGCTGATAATGTTGAAATAAAAATACGTGGATGTGGATAAGAGAATGTGCTGGATTTCTGAAGAGACAGGCTCACACACACACGGCAGTTGTTTTTTCACCTCTGTTTTCAGGCTGAGAAACGTGGGGTTCTAATTGAGTTTGAGGCACAAAGAGAACTTCCTGGATAGGAAGCTGAGTCAGGTGGTAAAGTTATTAAACTCCACAATGAGATTTCGATACACAGATGATTGGAAAAATGCTAAAGAGTCTTTTTTTTCTAAGGGCTTTTGCTGAACAGCAGCAAGGAAAAGTGTGTGCTGTTTTCATGGTTCCTTGCCTTAGCACGAGCCCCTCCTGATGCTGAGCATCAAGTTTGGGTCCCTGCTATGGGTTCAAAGCCGTGATGTGTTCACAGCAATGACAATGACAGCTGTTCTCGAGGGGGGCTGGGTGAGGGGATGCAGAACCGAAGCCATCTGGCACTGCAATTGGCAGGAGCAGTGTGAAGGGAAATTATTGCTGCATAGCAAATTGGAAGATTGCAAAAAGGCAGGGAAAGATGGAAAGTGGTGAGGGGGGATGTCCTGAGGTGAGGAATTAGCAGAATAAACAAATGACAAGTGATTGATGCCTGTGTAGTTATGTATCAACAGTAAAAGCAGAGTAAGCATAGAACTGATCAAACTGGACTTCTCGAGGTCAGTGAAAGACCAAGCATGTCCATATTTTCCAATATGGACCAAGCACTCCATATTTGTCCACCCACAAAATGTGTCAAGGAGGAGAAAAAAAACAGAACTTTCTTAAGGTTTATGCCCATGGCCTCTTAACACTTTATCACATTCCTGCATTTTACCAATGGAAAATGTGGATTCAGTTACTTCTGGAAAATAGTTGTAAGTTTCTTCTCTATCTCAATACCGAACGATAACATTTTGGTTCATCTCTGTCTGTTTTCTGTCTTGCTTTCTCTCACATCTACTGCAGATGGAGTTGGCTATCTAGTAAAAGAAAAAGAAAGCAGTACCAAAATAGACAATCATGCCCCCAGATCCTGGTGAATCTCACGGTCCCTGGGGAGCTGTGGACCTGCATGTCTTACCTCTCTCCTGGACCCCAGGTTGTGGTGGCCACTATGACACTTGTCATCATTCTTGGTGATTTCAACATCCACGTGGAGATTCATCCAGCACACTGCTCTCTCTTGCCCATGACATCCTTCTCTCCAATGATCTTGTTCTATACCCAGTCTCAGTCACCTACTCCCACGGTTGGTCAAATCCTAGAACTTGCCATTTTGACAGCATCTTGGTCAGCACTGCAATTCAAACATGTGACTCTCTGATATGTCTCTTCTTCTAGCTCCCTTCTTTTATAGATAGGGTCAACTCCAACAACTCAGCAATCCACTGACCTCACTGTCCTTAACTATCCCAACAATCCTCTAGTGTCCTCACTTGCCCCTTTAAATTCTGTGGTGCACAAATATAATGGCATTTTAAAAAGCATTCTTGACTCCTTTGCCCCTTTGTCTGGCAAATTCCAGCCATGTTTATTGTTAGGGGAAAACCTTGGCTTCATATTAAAACCACCTAGGAAGACTTTCAAAAATCCAGATGTCCAGATAGCACTCCAACCCAGTTGATCAGAATCTCTGAAAGTGTTACCCAGGCATTAGTTTATTTTAACAATCCCCAAGTGATTCCAATGTGCGGCTGTGCTGAGGACCCCTGAGCTAGCCTCTTTCCCCACCCCTCACTCTTGCCCCCTGCTGGAGGTGGAATAAGTTATCCGATGCGGGCGGTGTGCCTGGCTCAGAACTTCCTCTCTCCTCACTTCAAATCCTAGTGCCTGAGGAGAGGGTGCATTCTGGCCTGTCCTGCATGAGGGAAGGGGCCTGCCAGCAACAAAATCAGTCCGGAGTGACACATTTTCCAACCTACTTGTCTGAATACCTAAAGCTACATTCCCCTATCTGTTTTATATTTGTTTTTTTGTATCTTTCAGTTGGTTCTGAACACAGGAGAGTAAGATGAGTATTATTCATTGGCACTTAAACTCCCCAAATTATATCTAATTCTCTGCCTAACCTGAGCTTCTATCTAAGCAAGTGGATGTTGCCAGAGAAAAACATGACCATGACAATTTAAACTCACGTCCATTAATCTGAAGTTGGCCCTCAGCCCTGCCCATTCCCACCTTCTGCTCCCTTTTCAACTTATCAAAATGCCTCTAACCCCCTCACTCGCAGCTAATGACCTTGCTTCTTATCTCACTGAGAAAAGAGTCAATGAGAAGAGATTGCCCTTCCTCTTTTACCTAAATTTACCAACCCTCTTGCATCGGAACCCATGTTTTCCCACCACCCTCCTGTTGGTAAGTGTAAGGCCAACTGCTCACTTCTATTCTCAACTCTGTTCCTTCTTTATGTTATGCCTGTAAACACCTCTTTTCTCTTCTGCATCACTAATCTGCTCATCTCTGCTGGATCATTCTCATCAGCACACAAACATGTTGTAATATTTTCCATTTTAAAAAACTCCTCTTTTGGCCATATATCTTCCTCCAGTTTCTGTCCCATTTCTCTGCCTCCCTTTACAGCCAATCTCAAAAGAGTTGTCTAAATGCACTGTCTTCACTTCCTAACCGCTCACTCTTTCTTAAATCTGTAATTTTCATCTCCAACACTCCACTGAGCCCATTCTTTTCAAGGTTGCCAACAACCTCTAAATCCAGTGACCATTTATTAATCCTCATCTTATTCAAACTCCCAAAAGCATTCAGCTGTGTCAGTCAATCCCTCCTGTATTTATTCAGGTGGCTTCTGGCATCGCACACTCTCCTGGTTTTCCTCCTCATTTGCTGGTTCATCCTTTTCCCCAGCTTTGGAATGCTGCAGGCCCCAGGGTGCAGTCTTGAGACTGCTTCTCCTCTCTAGCCACACTCAGACTGTCCCATGACCTCAAATACCATCTCTGTTGATGGATCCCTAACTGAAATGCCCACCTGCATCTCTTTCCTGAAATGCAGACTTGTATATGGAATTGCCCACCACAGCCCAATTGGGATGTCAGTCAGGATCTCAGACTTAAGATGCTTGAAACAGAACTCTTTATTTTCTCCTCCATACTTGCTTCTTCCTCACTGTTCTCCACCTCAGCAATGACACCCACTTGCTGAAGACAAAATCTGTGGGTTTTGACTCCACATTTGTGACTCTTCTTTCATACTCTATGTTCCAGCCATCAGCAAATCCTGCTGGCTCTACCTTTAAGTATATGTATAGGATCCGACCATTTTTCATCTCCTCCAGAGCATCCACTTTAGTCCAGGCCACTGTTATAATCTTGCTTGGATACAAGCACAGTCTCCTAATGAGAATCCCTGCCCTTGCGACATGTTACTCTCCTTCTGGTCTATTCCTGACACAGCAACCACCAACCTTAAAAAGTAAACTAAGTAATGTTGATTCCCTGCTTTTGATTTTAACATGACTTCCCATCACATTTAAAATGAAATTTAAATCTGTTATCATGACCAAAAAGACCCCGTATGATATCATCTCTGACTGCTTTATGGATCTGTTTCCTCTCATTCTCATCATTTCTCACTGTTCTCTAGCCTCCTTGTCAGCCCCGAACAAGCCAAGCATGTGTCTTTGAGCCTTTGTACTCTCTGTTCCCTCTGCCTGCAATGCTTTTCCCTTAGCTATCTGCATGGCTCCCACATTCAGATACGAGCTCCAGTGACCCTTCCAAAGAACCCTTCTTTAACCATTCCTCTATAATAATAGTACCTGCAATTACTTGCTATCAGGATCCAGAGAGAAAGGAACTCTCCCACTTTGCTGGTGGGAGTGTAAATTGGTACTGCCACTGTGGAAAACAGCATAGAGGTTCCACAGAGAACTAAAAATAGATCTGCCCTACAACCCAGCTATCTCACTACTGGGAATATACCCAAAGGAAATGAAGTCAATATATGCACAAGACATCTGCACTCCCATGTTCATCACAACACTATTCACAATAGCCAAGAGATGGAATCAACCTAAATGCCCATCAGTGGATAAATGGGTAAAAAAACCCCAAAACTGTGGTATGTATACATAATAGTATATTACTCAGCTATAAAAAAAATTATATCCTTTTATTTGCAGCAACATGGATGAAACTGGGAACCGTTATGTTAAGCGAAGTAAGTCAGGCACAGAAAGACAAATACCACATGATATCACTCGTATATAGAATCTAAAAAAAAAGTGGTTCTCATGGAAGTAGACATTAAATAATGGTTACCAGAAATGGGGGGGCGGGCAGGGAGATGGAAGAGGAAAAGTGGTGGACTAGCAGGTATAAAACTAGGCTCTCTGCCGTAAGTGAATCATTGTGCAGTATGTGCACATATTGAAACAACACACTGTACCCCACAAATATGTACAGGTAAATGTTAAAATAAAATAATATATTTAAAAAATTACTCATTATCCCCTGACTCTGCTTTATTTGTCTTCATAGCTCTTGTCACTCTCCAATGTTAAATTCTGAATATATTTTTAGTTTATCTTTTTATTCCCTGTCTTCCTGCCAACATGTGAGTTTTTCATTTACTTCAAATGTCAATGTCCAGGCACTGTGTCTTGTTCACTGCTATATTCTCAATGCCTTGAAGATAAGGCAATAAGTAATTGTGAATAAATGAATTCTTTTATGGTTCATGAATTTGTTATTTTCCTGGTTCACTTATTTTCACATATGCATGCATATCAACCCTAGTAAAGCTTCAGATTTTATATCATGATTTGTTATATGAGGCATAAGTGAAAATATTGATAGTTTTTTTCAGGGAGTAAAACAAATAATTAAAGAAGATCAAAGCAGATGATGAAGATGACAGAAGGGATTTTGTTTTCCAAGCTAGCTTGCTTTAAAAGTACAGACTTCTATCACTGGGTATGGAGTCCCAAAACATGTATTAATGATATCTCCTATGTCATGATTATATGCACTATGCAAAGAAATTTTAGAAAAGCCTGAGAAATTAGTACTCTTATTTCTTCTTTTATAACTATGAAAATACCTATAAATTCATAGCAAAACTATATTTTCTTAGAAGGCCTCTTTATTGGAAATAACCATAAAATGGAAAGCAAAATCAAAGGTTCATATTAGCTGATGTAACACTTTGCCGTGGACAGAACTAAGTGATTTGGGGTCCATGAGCTCTAATCTCAGAAACAAGGGGGGATTCATCATTGCAATAAACTTAACACCTGAATCTTTTCAATATAGCCAATGATGTTTGGCATATGATTTAGTGGGAATTCACTCATTCATTCATTCAATAAAATATTGATTGAGCATCTCCTAAATGCATCTGATAGACACTGGAGATACAATAACAATCAATTTAGACATCATGTTTTCTGATCTGTAAACATTTTCATGATGAAAATTCCCACCTAAATGGATTGAGTGGCTTATAGAAATTATAGAATAGGTAAATGTCAGAGTTGGAAATAAAAATCAAATATTTAGACTACAAGATGAGGATTCTAACCAGAGTCAACCCATTGGCTGTACGTCCAAAAAGATGGGCCTCCAAAGGAAAAGTTTTCTGATGAAGAAGAGGATGCATTTTTCTTCCATCACCCAACCACTTGGACCCCTGGAGGCAATGCCTGTCCTCCTAAAGAGTACTTAGTCAGATTAAAAGGCAAAAATCCTTCTTATATAATATGGAATCAGAAGACTCTTATAGCCGATAGTGCAGTGTTTCTTTGTTTCCTGGGGACTAAGTCCACTCTGCATAAATATTATTCTTTGTAACAACCAATGGGTTCCATTGGGTTAAGGCTAAGAAGTCTCAAGCCTAATTGTGCCTGTTGCAATTTAACAGTTATGCATATGCAGAGAAACACACGGAACTGATTTATTACTTTAAAATCTTATAAGAGTCACATTCATGTAAGCGCAGCAAAAATAAATGTTTCTTCAATGAGGGTTCATCTTGCTTTAATAAAACCTCAAAAAAAAAAAAAAAATTCCAGACTACAAAACCAGGAAGTGTCAGCTTAAGGAATGGTTACTTATATCACAAAGTAGTCTTCATTTGGTACAGAGATACCCTATAAGATTCATAAATAAAGAGCTTTCATAATCTATTTAAAATATGATTCAATTATGAATATGTTATTAATGTCATATCTAAGTTATGTGCATTTTAAGCATATTAGACAAAAGTATGGCCACTACACAGAAAGTAATGAGAAGCTGTCATAGTCCTGTAGTCAAAGTAATAAAATGGGAGAGCTACTGAGAGAGAAGGTTAGGAGTCTGACCCAAAAGTCCTTTTAAAGTTCTACCTAACAATGAACCCAGAAGGCCCAGAGACCTCAATTTCATGTAAAATGTCAATGGACATAATTCATGCCTAGTATGATAGGAAGTTTCTAATAACCATGAAAGACACATATTTCGCTTCTGGTTTTCATATGGTGAATACATGTAAAAGTTCCAGAAGTGAGTTGTTAATACTTTCAAAATGTGACTGATTACACAAATATGTGGAAAAGAAGCTGATCTGTTGAGATCACTTTCATGAAGAAGATAGTCAAATCGGTTACTAGAGGAAGATACTGTGGGAAAGTGCAGAAAAAAGAGGGTGAGGGGGTTTGCTGCTTTGAGGCACTGTGTTGTGTAATTTTGAATGTCACTTAACTTTTAGATTTCAACTTTCTCATCTACAAAATAAAGATAATAATGCCATATAGATTACTGAGAAGATTAAAGAAAAATATATGTAAAGTACCTGGCACTTCATAGATGCTCATTATTTTGAGGGTGCATTGCATGTGGATCTGTGAAATCAGTCTCTGGGACTGCAAAGCATAAAGAAAAATTTTAAAGTTTCACCTGAAATTTACCAATGAGAAAGAAATTAAGCTTTACTAACATTTTAAAAAGTGGGTTAAAACTAGTCCCTTATTTTTTCTGTGCATCAGGTGATTACTCAGCACAGATGGCCCCTGAGGAATTTCTCATCTTGGAGAGGGGCTGATGAGAATTCACCCACTGAACTGTCTTCAGTGTATAGTATTGCAGTTTTTTACACCTGGTCCAGTAGATCTACACATTATATTACCACAAATCACAGACACTTTAGAATAATTCATAAGGAGAGGAAGACTACAAAAATCTCAAAGCAAAGTTCTTTAAAGTATGGTCAAATGTAAAGAATTTAGACATTTTTATTTCATAAAAAGATGAGTGCTCCAAATTAGCCAGCCTTTTTTGTGATGACAGGTGGTTGACAACAGCATGCTATCCAACAAGTATTTTGAAAAATATCTTTCAAATAATAAAGGCTGGAAGTGTTTTCCTCATTGTGATTTTGGTACTAAAAATAATGTATCACATATAAAAAAAGAAACACACAAATGGGAAAATTTTAACCTGTTTAAAAATCTTCGAAGTGAAGAGTTTGGATGGATTTTTGACACTCTTCATCAAAAAATAATATTCTCTGATTAACTTGCAGAAAAATGCAGTTGACACTAGGAAAGGAGAAAATTTGCTAGTTGTATTTCAACAAATGATTTATTTGGTAGATGGATTGAAATATAAGTGGTATAAATTAGTAATCATAGCTGACCATTTCTATTTGAATCTACATATCTTTCACACATAATTTTTTCAACTATGGCAGCCATTAAAATCAAATACTGAAATAAATTGTACTAGCCACATCTTCAAAGCAGAGTACTAAGTCAAGATTTTTAAAACTAAACATATTCAATCACAATTGTAACATAAACTAAAAGGTTCTCATGCCAATAATGAAACTTTAAAAATTATTTAAAAATAGTCATTTAATCTTTGTCTCATTCATCTTAAATTTGTATCCTATAGAAATCTATAACACAGTACAAGCATGTCATTTTACATATATGTATACACACACATATGTATCATGGTGTCTGCTCAAAAGTTTTTACTAATGAGATAAGCATTAAAAAAAAAAGAAAGACAACTGAAAAAATCAGTGGCATAACAGCAAGCCTTTTTTGTGCTGTACAAGCACATCCTAAAAAGAAAGTACTAATTCTTAGAATCTATAAATTTGCCAAGCTTAAAAATGTTTGGTTTCTGCCCTTGGGAATGAGGTCAGCTTGTTTAATGAGGCAGACAAGTAATTACAGGTGATAAAACGATGGCAGAGGTAGGTGGCACTGAGGAGGGAGATCAGGAGTATATCCCCGCTGAACTACACTCTGTAGCATGGCTTGGGAATGTCACTCAAGCTCTCTGAGCCAGTTGTCTCATCTGCAAAATGGAATAATTAATTCTACTATGCGGGGATGTTACCAGGATTATATGTTGTGAAGAATATATCAGAATGAATAATATGAAATGCCAGTATTTGATTTCTGTTTACTTACAAAGATGATATTTTCATACAGTTCAACCTCATATAAACAGTGTCAGCTATATGGAGATAGTATTAGTATTTGAGCTCCTTATTTACTTAACATATAAGATTTAGGAGGTGATGTTATTCTTACTTGCGAATGAGAGCGAATGAACACATCCCTAGATTTCTTTCCTGAAGGTCATCGCTTTCTTTTGTCTGCCCAACACTTGAACCGGTTTGTTCTCTGCTAGCATGTTGAGCTGGGTTGCTCTGCCCCCTTGTTTTACTCGAATCAGATCCTTCAGGACTTGGCTCAGCCTTCGGGTCTCATTACGGGGAGACATGAAACTCATGCCATCGGGTTAACCCTCATCAAAGAGTCAACTTACATGCCTGATTCTGTGGCAACCAGTTTCGTTGGTAGAATTTTAAGGGCAATCCACCATTTTAATTTCTCTTCCATTGAAACTTGAAAGTATTGTATTAAAAGGGCAGTTTTTGGCAGACTTTTAGAGAGAGCAGAGTTTAAATCCTTGGTGATTTTAATCATACTCTATCTTAAAGCTGAAAACGGACAGGCCTTGAAGCTAATATTTGTCCTACTAATGCTCCATTCTCTTGGCACCTAAATCACCTAATTTTCACTTATTAAGTGAAATTTATTTTTGAAGAATCCGAACCTTTTTATCTGGCTTCTTTTGAAAACAAGAACTATAGTGTTCAGTAGAAGAAGTTAAAGTTTTACATATTGATGATTAGAAATTATAAAATTTCTGTTTTAATTAATTCTGAATAAAAAAAGTGAAATCACATTAACAGAAGGGGTGGAGGGGCAGGTTATGGGGCAGCAGAGAGAACCTCCATGCAACAAGGGAAAGGCGGCCCCAGGCCCACGACAGCTCTGTGTAAAGGCTCGTTTAACAATGGAACTGTGTGGACCAAGGGAGGAAACGCGCAGCCTGGGATTAGGAAAGCTGGGTGTCCTGGTCCCGTCATTTTCACTGACTGGCTGTGTTACCTAAGGTGAGCCACTTCCTACCCTCTCTGGGTTTCAGTCTCCCCGCTTATCTGACAATGGACTTGAAACAGAGGATCTCTAAATTACCTTTCAGCTTTGAAGTTCTATCATTTGACAGAGAAATAATTTGTATTCAAAACCAATTAAACACACACACACACATGCAAGGGTACTTCAAAAGGTTCATGGACAGATTTGTATTATCTTTCTCCATGAAGATTTTGGAGTACAGACACGCACATGTGTGTGTACGTTTGTGTTCCACAAGCACATGCTAAAATGATCTCCTAAAATATAACAGGACGATAATGATACTTAGCTTGTAGCAGGCCACCAAGTGGGAAGAGAACAGATTTGAAAACAAGAATATTGCATTTCAAATCCTTACTGTATTAGGTGAAAAGATGCATTACCTGAGTCAGTTAATGACTTTGGTTTCTCCATTGCTAAGATATGTGCCCTTCAGTATTAGCACTTGCTCTTGAGAAGTGGCAAGAAGTTTACATTTTTGAACATTTGACCCTGTCTAGATTAAGGGCACCTGCCCTTGTTTTTCTACATTGTAATGATAAGAGATGTTTATTGTGAAGAATCAGAGAAGTACAGAGATTAAAAGTAACTAGTAATCCTGTCACCTCAATGAAAATGTTCATCCAAATTTATTTAGAAGATTTTTTTGTTCAGCATCAGTATTAGGTGCTTTTGTAAGATCTACATGGTTTTTTATTTTGTTGTTGATGTTATTTTTTGTTTTTGTTTTTAATTAGTTGAGATTTCTCCCACCCCTTGAATTTATGCAGGGAAAAAAATTTCAGATTGCTATTTTAGAAAGATGCTTTGTTTGTACTGTGGATAAAAGTTGATAGGCCATGGTGGTGGTCATGGCTACTATCTGCCAATATACTTCTGGGTCTTCTCCTTCTGGGTACATGGCAGGGTTGTTTTTCTCTGGCTCCTTGAAGAGAGGTGTGACCACATGGCTTCTCTTGACCAATTATCACATTTGTATGGAAGAATTTAAGATCTGGTATACAATTTCTCATTTCTGCTTTCCCCTGAGGTGTCAACTATTGGTATTCTAGATGGTAGGTATTCCATCTATCTGGGTCCCTGCAGGAGAGTGACATAAAGGAGAGCTTCCCCACTTGCTTTAAGTACCTACACTTTTTTTTTCCCCCTGTAGCATGACCTTACTGATCTTACTACAGCATTACTTTACTTTCCTTACTGGTACAAGGAACGTGACTAGAGATAGGTTGAGGAGTTGGATATAATCTAGGAAAGAGATGATATAGTCTGAGCCAGTGTAGCTGCAGTAAGATTGGAGAAAGGAAGACATATTTGACAAACATTTAAGAGGAAAATGAGTAGGGTTAGTTAACCAATGAGATATGAGGGTTGGGTCGAAGATAGAATCAAAGGTGATTCCTAGGTCTTGGTTTGGGTAACGGGGTGGACTGAGAGGCTTGTGGAGCCATTTACTGAGATGGTGATCACCAGAGGAGGATAAAATTTGACTGGTGGAGAAAGGAGTTGAGAGATGATGAATTCAGTTTTGGAAATATTGGACTTGAGATATCTCGGAGATTCAAATGGAGACATTTAGTGAGCTCTTGACTTAGTATGACCCTCACACTGAATTATTTAGGAAGAGTGATGTGCTTATCCCAATCTATTTTCCCCAGTCATTTTTAAGGATAAATAGTAGGCACTAGAGCCTACTTTTTTTCCTTTTAGAAACTATTTTTGTTGAAATATTCTGTTGAACAAATTCTATTCTTGACGTGGACTGGGGCTTATTTTGCCTTCTGTCCAATAAAGGCATAGGACTACATGTTAAAAATCTAGAAGTCATTTGAGAGCTTTCTTGCTTCATTATCTTCCACATATGTACTTGTCGTGTTGGTTTCCTGTGGCTGTCATAACAAAGTACTACAAACTGGTTGGCTTAAAAGAATAGAGATGTATTTTTTCACAGTTCTGGAGGCTGGAAGTCTAAAATCAAGGAGTCAGTAGGGTCATGCTCTTTCTAAAGCTCTGGGGAAGAATCTGCTCCATGCCTTTCCCTTAGCTTCTGGTGTTGCCAGCAAGCCTGGGCCTTCCTTGGCCTGCATCTGCACAGCTCCTATCTCTGCCTCCATTACCACATTCCCTGAGTCTCTTGTCTTCACATGACCATCTTCTCATAAGGACACCAATCATGTTGGATTAAGGGCCCAACCTAATCCAGTATGACTTCATTTTAACTTAACTAATTACATCTGCAATGATCCTATTTTTAAATAAAGTCACATTCTGAGGTGTTGAGGGATAGGACTTCAATGTGTCTTTTTGGTGGAACAATTCAACCCATAACACTAAGTAAGACTACGATAATCCTAAAATTTCACTGCCTTCAATGACAAAGTTCTTTGGCGGTTGTTGTTCATATTGCATATTGGTTGCAGTTTGGCTACAATTCTGAGACTTTGCTCCATGTGTCTTGCTTTTTCTAGGATCCAGGCTGAGAGAGCAGCCCCTATCTTGTTCACGAGGCAGAGAAAAACTTCCAACCGCTGAAACACACAGTGGCTCATAAATCCTCTATGTGAGACTGGCATGTGTCACTTCCAGTCACATTTCAGTGGCTAAAACAGGTCATGTGGCCAAACTTGATAACGGTGTGGGAAGGTTTTTTTCTTTCAGAGGAAGACATGCAAGTTCCATGGCAACAGTGAAAATGTGGGAACAATAGTAAAGTCTACCTCAAACCACCTCATCTTAATAATCAATCCCCTTGGGTTGTTTTTCTGTAATGCCTCCTAGATCTGCTTCTTTTCTCCACTTCTCTCAAGCTGATGTTCATGCAGGCCCTCACATAATTATTCTGTCCTCGGCAGGTCAGTGTACTCCCCAAACACAGGATCTCCCCACTCCAGTCTATAATATGCACAATAAATAAAATTATCTTCGACAGGTGTTATTTTATTTTTTTATCAGGAAGCATTCAAGGCATTTACTTAAATGCTTTCCATTTCTGAGAGATATGTGGCTATTATCCCCCTGACCACTGCCCAGCCAGTTGTCTGACTGTGGGCCACACACAGGACACCCTCATTTCTATGCCACAACACATGCATATCAAACACCATGTTTTCCAAACAAGATACATATCTTTTTATTCATTCATTCATTCAAGAATGTTTATTGAAGACTTGTTATTTGAGGGATATAATGATAAACACAGACAAGGCCCCTGTGCTCATGGAGCTTGTAATCAGTCTGGGAGAGAGATAGGGAATAAAAGAAAAGCCATAAAAAAGGTGTGAACTGCAACTTTAGAAAGCTCTACAAAGGTAGTAAATCAGAGTACAGCCTATAATAGGGGAATTTTGATCTAGTCATAGAAGTGAGGTAAGGTTTCCTTGAAGAACTGAGACCTTAGCTGAGATGCAAGAGATAAATAGACACTAATCAGGCAAAGAAGGGGGGGGAAAGTGCCTCGGGAATGGAGAACATCCACGTACGTGGAAAAATCATGGGAAGAGTATGGATTGAAAGGAGGCCATGTGGTTAGAGAAAGTACAGTGAGGGCAGGAGAGAGAAGGACTACATCTTGCAGGGTAGGTGTGTTATTACAGAGTTCTGTATTCCTAGACAGATTGTGGTGACATGACTAGATTGGTAGTTTGCAAAAATCACTTTGTGCATGGAGAAAAGATGTGGGGGAGAGGAGAAGGGCACATGTGGCAGATTACTCAGGGAGCAAGGGCAGGAACCCATGCAAGATATAACTGCACCTTGGAAAGGGGTAGTGATGGTGGTGGAGGTGAACTGGGGAGATATTTAGAAAGTAAAACCAAATGGACTTGGTGATGGAGTCAATATGGCAAGCAAGGGAGAAGAAGGTAACAGGAATGAGTCTAAAGTTTCCAGCTTGTGCTCATGGACCTTGGAAGAGGACCATATCTTGGGGGAGGGCAGAGGATGACCATGAATGTTAGGTGTCTGTAAGACATCCATGAGGAGAAATGAAGAAGGCACACAGCAGCTTCCCACCTGTGCTCTCTATCTCAGGTAATGGTGTCCCTGCCCTTCACATCGCTAGGCTAGAAGCCTGTCATTGGTGCCCACCCCATGCATCCAACTGGCCACCACATGCTGTTTGTTCTGCCTTTAACAAGTAACTCAGCTCCATTACTAATTCTCCATTCCTCTGATGTGCTACCTATCTAGGGGACCAAATCAAATTATTTAATCATTGTTGCAATCTTAGGGACATCAGTCATTTGGCTGGATCAGGGTCCTTTTAGTTTTCAGATCATGGAGAGATCCAGAGGGTCCTGAATTAGGCAGGGTAAGAGTAGGAGCAATCAGGGGCCTCTGGGTAGTAGCTGTTACCAACCACTGGCTCTCAACACTTTAAAAACCAGCATGGCCCTATGGTGTGACCCTGAATGGAAAGAACAGAGATATCTATTTATATTAGTCTGTTTCTGTTGCTTATAACAGAATACCTGAAACTGGGTAATTTTATAAAGAAATGAAATTTATTTCTCACAGTTTTAAAGGCTAGGAAGTCCAAAGTCTGGGGAACACATCTGATGTGGGCCTTCTTCTGGGTGGTGACTCTCTACAGCAACTCAGGTATCATAGTGAAAGAAAATGGCATGAGCAAGAAAGCCAACCTTCTCACTTGCCCACCTTACAAAGCCATCAGAACCACGCACATGACAACCCATTAAACATCAGTGGATTAATCCATTCACAAGGGCACAGTTCTCATGGACCAATCACTTCTCAAAGGCCCCACTTTTTAAATACTGTAATTGGATTTCCTACCTTTTTAACACTGTTAGAATGGAGATCAAGTTTCCAATACATGAACATTTGGGGGACACATTTGACCCATAACAATGTCCATAGGCAGACAGGGAGTTCAAATCATGACCTTGAGCAAGTTATTTAACTTCCCTGAGCATTAATTTTCTTAATTGTGAAAAGGGAATAATAAAACTTTTCTTTAAGGGTTGTTGTAAGAACTGGAAGACTATATATTGAAAACCTGCCACTATCAGGTGGTCAATAAATGGGAGGAACGATTCCAATAAGCAGGTCTTTCACAAGGGTTGCCCTCTCTCTGCAGAAGTTTTTTCAGGACATAAACTGGGTCTTCTACTTCTTTTGTATTTCTCTCAGAGTTCTGTGTCAAACATCTGGCACATGTGGACTGGCACTTGCTGAATGAATGAATAATAGTTTATATTCACTTTGTGTTTTTGAATGCCAATGAAAAAGATTTCAGCTATTAAAACTCCAAAGCACCTGGTTAGAGATTTAAAAAGTCCTTTTGAGAAAATCAGTTGCAGAAAGAATCATAATCCATACAATACCTGCTATGGCTTTTGAATTCTCTATTAATAATATGAAAACTGGCACTAGGAATAAATGGGTTTTTTCAGTTCTAAGAGCATCTTTTAACTAAGAGCTTCTTCATGGAGGGAATTTTATTGTTCCATTGATAGTGCCTCTTACCTAGTCCTCACACCATATAACTGTCTGTCTTCAACTTGACACTTCATTTTCTAACAAATTTATACTCTGGTTATCTCTTGTTAAAGACCCTCTTCACTTCATCTGCCCCCAAGTTAATCAGACCAGACCAGACATTTTTCAAGATTTTCTCTGAAATCTTTTAATGAGCAACTCTTATTTTATTCATGTTTATTTACGTTTTAAGTCTTGTCCCTTTAATATTTTAAGAAGTTCAACAATAAAAATATCAACAAGTTAAAGGCACTGAGACTATCTGAAGAGAAATATTAGAAAAAATATCGCAGAAGCTTAATTTATCAAACTTTATTTATTCACAAAGGTTTTTTCACCCAAGATAGCATAAAAAACAACTAAATATTTATATTTTTTGGTCTCTCTTCAAATCACCTCAAGGTAGCACAGATATTTTTAAAAAATTTTGTGGCATAAAGATTAACAGATTGACAATTTTCATGGTTGTAGAGTTGAAAAGGAAATAGAAAAAAAGTCCCCATTGTGAGCCTGCATCCTCTCCTCAGACTGTGCTATAGTATCAACCTCTAAAAATTACCCTGTATCTCCTTGAGGAGGCACCACAATAAACCCAGGACTGACTCAAAGCAGGTCCTTCCCTCCACAGAAACAGGGCCAGGGAGAGGCCGGTCCCCCGCCAGCATCAGGATACCCAAGCATGTGCAGCGAATGCTCAAAATCAGGCCCTGTCAAACAGTTCTTGGCCTTGCACCTCAATCTGCTCGCAATTGCCATAACATGCAAATCCAAATACACCCTTTATCTCTTTTTAAAAACTTTATTTTCAGGTTTTCTTTTAATTGCTTAGACATTGTTTATTCTAGAAGAGTAGAAGTTATTGAAAAAATTCCAAAAGGTGGCATCCACATTGAGACTTGTGCCTTCCTTCCCCACCATCTCAGAAGCAGGGACGGGTTGTAGCAGCCAGCACTTCACTGCGATGGCCCAAAGCCGAGCCAAACAGAAGCTCATGCTAAATGCCTTCAATACTTTAAAAAAAAATCCATCAAAGGTTTTGCTGAGTGATATTTATAAGGACTTTACTGTTCTCTTTCAAAAACTGAAATGCCCTTCTCTGACACTTGAAAAAAGTTGCTCACGCTTTTCATCTTTCCCTCTCAGAGTGTAAACATTGTTTTGAGTGAAAAGAGCTAAAGGAGCGCTTACTTTCCCTTGAAATTTTATTTTTAAATAAGAGAGGGAGAAAATCCTTTTTCTGACTAATACTAATAATACAGGTCAAAGTGTCAGGCAATATACAATTAAATGGAAAACAAAAAAGGTTCTCCCTCTTTTTCCCACAGTACAATGGCACTGGAATATAAATTACCAATGAAGATGAAATAATACTTCAAAGCCTGTAGGGCAGGGCAGCGCAGTGTTTACAAAGTGTTTTCTATGGCACGATGAGACATTAAAGATGATGGTAACCCATGGACTTGAGGGTGTTGCTGAATAGACTGAAACTAGCATGAGGTAGGATTTTAGGTCCCTATAGCCTGTGACCCCATGATATGCTTTGTTTTACCAGGGCAGCTGCAGTTATCAACAGATGTTTCAGCAATAAATAATTGGTATCATCTCGGAAAGGACCCATCTACCTGGGGAGAGGGCATAATACCAAAAACACTGCCCAGCTATTACAGCCACATTAATCTCCCATCTCTCCAGGTTTCTTGGGGAGCGTACTGCAGGTGTTTTTTCTGGGAGAAAGCGGACAAACTCTCTCAAGTCAGCAAGCTTTGTGTGGAGTGTAAAGGAGGTTGGCCCCTGCCATAAATTTCTGTCTGTGGCCACACACCAAAAGAAAAAAGACTGGGGCTGGGGGGAGGAGGGAAGGAGAGGAGCGGGGAGAGAAGAAACGGGGGAGGCAGTGAACAGAAAGCAAAGCACAAAACACGTGGAATTTTTTCTTATGAAGTTCAGCCTAAGAGAGTAATGTTATAAATGACTCTTAATAGTTGCTTACGACTTGCCTTTTTCTTAAGCATTCTTTGCCTCACTTTGATTTGTTATTTGTGGAATTAACTAAGACATAGTGTTTACACTCTCAGTGTAATGCTAATTTTAAAAATGGAGGGGAAAGTTTTTATGGGAAGGATTTATTTCAAGGTAAAAAAAAAATCATGGAAAGTTTATATTTATGAGTAAATTGTAAGAAGAGATAATAAGAACCGAAAAGACAAACTCAGTAGCCTTTAAATATTTTTTATGTAAGAACGGGATCTCCCAGTTAAGTGGTCATTAAAATGTGACCATCCGGTTTCAGTAAACACTAAAATTGAAACCTATGGTCGAATGGGACAAAAGCAAATCGTGGGATTTTCTCAAGCTACTGTGAACAAGCTAAGATGTTAAAAGTAGTGAGAATTCAGCAGAGCCTGGCTCACAGGGTGCCACTGTTCTCTGTATTTACAAAACAGAGTGGTTTAGCAATTGTGTACCGGGTCTGGCACAATAGGAAAGCATCCTAAAAGTCTTCAGGAGGTGTGGTTGCTTAATTTACAGCTTGCTGGGTAAGGTAAAGAAAATGATGCTCAGAGTTCAAAAAGCTCCCAGATTAAATACATTAGGGACTTAAAAAGGCCTAATAGACTGATTCTTAGAGCTGCCATTGAGTGACCTGTGAGCTGGGTATGAACTGCTTAAATTCTCTATGCCTCTGTTTCAACAACTGTGAAATCCGTGCAACACACAGAGGCATGGTTGGAGGAATAATAAATGGACTCTTAAAACAGTCTAACCACTGTGAGCAGCTTGTCTTCCAACTCACATTAACTCCCAATGCAGCAAGACTTGGAATTTTTGAAAACATCATCTTCAGTTTTTCAGCGCATGTCACTACCAGCTTTGAACGCAACAAGGGTGATCTGGTGATTGCAGGATGGAATGAGAGGAGTAAAATTCTGGTTACGATCTCTTAGCCTATGTTCAAAAGTGAGAAACTTTCTAAGCCCAAAGGTCAAAGCAGGGGTCACTCCCTCTGTGAAGCTATTCTGCATTCACCTTACTTGGAAGGCTTGTAAAGTTCTTAGATGCCACTAGCCTAAGCACACAAGAGATCTCCACGCAAGTGAAGCATCTATCAGCTCTTCTAGCAGAACTGAGGGAAAGAGATTTCTTCTCTGGTTGGTTTCCTACAACCTGCACACTGGGTCCTCATTTACTCCTTATCTTGCCCCTTCTCCACTCACATCTCCCTTCAGCATCTAAGCCTTTCCCTCTTGCTCACTACCCTTTTCTTCTCTTTAGAGCAGTGGTTCTCAAACTTAAGCATCCATCAAAATCATCTGGAAGGCTTGTCTGATGCTGATTGCTGGACCCCCACCCCCAGGGTTTTTTGGTTTGGTAAGGGTTTTTGATTGGAGCCCGAGAATTTGAATTTCCAGCCAGTTTGCAGGTGATGCTAATGCTAATTGTTGGGGTCTTACTCTAAGAACCACTGCTTTAGAGTTGCATTATTCAATAAAATGGTAGCCCCAGCCACATGTGGCTATTTACACAGAAATAAGTAAAAAATAGGTAAAACTAAAAATTCATTTCTTCAGTCAAACTCACCTCATTTAAAGTGCTCAAGAGCCATATATGGGCAGTAGCTACCATACTGGACAGCACAGTTATAGAACATTTCCATCATTGCAGAAAGTTCTGCCGGACAGCCTTCATCCTGCTTTAGAGTGAACAAGTCTCAGGGCTTCTACATGTGCTTTCACTTGGGGCTTCCTGAGGGAGAACTGGAGTCGAATGGAGGAGGAAGCTTTAAAGTCACAGCTCCACGTCTTACTGGTCTGTTCCCTGAACAAGTTAATTTCTCTGTCCTTAATGTCCTCATTTATAAAATGGGAATGATAAGGGCAACAATCATCACAGGGCTACTGTGAGAACAAACTGAGATGACGCATGTACAAGTGCTTTGTACACTCTGTAATGATACACATATTATTGTTATTATTTTGTTCTACTTCTCCACTAATGTCTACCACATTTACTTAAAACCCCTGGCTTCCCACTGCATTCTTTCCAGCTACTCATCTTCCTTTACCTGCAGTCCTCAGTCTGCTTGACCTGTTTTGTTTGTTTTCTGAGGGAATGAGAGAGGTGGGGATTTTACTGTTCCTATTACATCTCTAAAGATGCTGTTGTATGTCCATAGATCAGGGGAGTCTTCCCTAAATTTTTGCTCCAGTAAGCAAAGAAAATTTCTATACATTTATTTTGGGATGAAACACAAGCCCATATAAACCAACAAAGTAAAAATTTTAGGATATCATCATTGCTTCTGATGTCTGATCTCCAGATGAATATATTTTTTATGGAAGAAAAAAATACATATAATCTAATAGACTTTCTTCCTTGACAATCATCTGAGAGAATGTGAGCACAAAACAATGCTCCCCAAATGGAAAATAGTACTCCATGTAACATCCCCAGAACCTAAGCCTGAATCCTGAGCTCTAATTGAGTTTGTGTGCTACTCTTGAGGCTCGCTCTATCTGGAGTGGAAGTACCAGTTCAGTTAATTTACAATAAATGAGTTGAGGAACAAGCATGCCAATGACTTGGACTTGATACTCCCTGAATGACCTTAGTCATGAGAATAAGGGAGTGAACAGCATCCCAGGTGAGGAACAGGGAAGGACATGCCACACTTCAACAGCCTAGAGAGCAAGTCTCACTGATGAAACAGTGGTGAATGTATTTTGTTAAGCTATCCAACTTTTAGAAAGTAGCATTTCAAAATAAAAATGCTGTGAGGCATGGTGGAATCAAAACTACCTCTCTGAAAACAACAACAATAACAACCACAACAAAAACCCCAAACAACAACAACAACAACAAAAAAGAACTACCTCTCTGGCCCACCAAGGATATGTAAATATTTCAGAATGACGGACTTCATGTTAGACCCATGGACCCTCCTTCACTTTTACTAGATTTTGCTTTCCAACACAAGATCTTAATGGCAAGCGACACTTTCCGAACAGCTATTTCCCCCACATTAGTCAATCTGGTGGAGCTGACCATAAGGGTAGGGAGCTGTCTTGTGCCTCAAAGAAATTTAATCTATTAGACCACTTAGAGTCCAAATGCCTCACTTGGGGATGTCGGAGGAACAGGTGGTGGGGCTCTTCCTACCAGTAACTGCTGCAACCCGGCGCCAATCACATCCTGCAGGTTTGTTTTGTCCTCTGGGCTCATGGCTTGTTTGTACTGCCACTTTTCAGGCACGAAGGGCCACTTCATTTCCTTTGCCTCCTGGATCAGGGTCCTTAACTCGCTGGAGAGTGAAGCTGAAAAGGTCAGAGTTCAGGTAAGAAAATTGCAGTCAAAGAAAAGGCTGTTGAGCTACCAATGTTATGATGAAGCACCTCAGCAGCAAAAACACTTTTCCCTACCTCTTGCTGGCTGGGCTAAGCTGTTGGTCCTGACTTGAAGAATAATAGCGAGGAGCTATCGGTCAGGGGTGGCCCTGGTCTACTTTGCCCTACAGGTAAATTGGGGTAGTCAGGCATTAAGAAAGGTTTTTAGCAGGAAGTAAAGCACTTCAGTGACTATCTCTGCATGAAGAATCAGAGAAAGGAATGAAGGAAATATTATTTTCCCTGTAAAATGAGAAAGGGACTGGAATGGCATGGCATTTTGGGCTTGTGGCAGCTGGGTAATGCACAGAGTCCATTTGTACAACCTCTTTTCGCTTCTCTGAGACCTCACCTTATGTCATCCTTTCACTATGAACTATATCTTAATATAAACAACAAATACAAAAAACACAAAGAAGTTTTGAAATGGTGTCAATTAATTGTGAAATGGCCCTGTTTCACATTAGTAGATATATTAAATCTCTTAATGGACACCAAACCTACTTATACTCATCCACAATTTCCTATCCAAACTTTAGAAAACCCAAAAAGCTCTGGAAACTGGAAGTTTCTTCTTAAATTTGGCAACTAAGCCAGACTTGAATTGACTAGAGGCTATTTATAGTCCAGTTTACCCTACTTAGTGAGATTACTCCAAAGTTTTACGCAAAACACTTTAATGTTTGACTATAGGTGCTGCCCCACCTCTGCTGGAGTGTGAATGTAACATATGGTACATGAACCATAAAACTCTCCTAACATTGGAAAGGTTCTGAATTCTGAAGGGCATGTTACCCCAGGTTTCTGAATAAGGAACTGTGGACCTGTACACTCGTATATGACTGCCAGCTATAAATTTCTAACTGCTTGCCTTGCAGGCATCTCACACTAAACATAACCAATACTGAAATCATCACCTTTTTCTAAATCTGTTATCCCCTATATTCTCTGTTTTGATGAATGGTACCACTGTTCACTGAGTTACCCAAGTCTGAAACCTGGGAGGCGTCTAGATTTTTTGTTCTCTCTCCCTACCCAAATGTAATTGGTTATCAAATCCTGTGCTCCTAAACTTCATTCCTCTTCCTTTCCAGTGATTCTTGCTTAAAATACTGCTTCCAATCTCACTCTGTCCACTTCATCTTCCACATTGTTGATCCTCTTTGTTCTAAAAACGAGATGGACCAGGCCATTGCCCTGCATAAAACTCTTTAATGGTTTTGCACACCCTGTTCTGGCTGTTTGGATTGCCCACCCCAATACCTTCATGATCAAACTCAGGTCCCTGACTGTCAGCATTCAATGCAAACACTTCCACTTCTCACCAGCCTGCCATGACTTCAACAGTGGAACTGAGATGCCCCTTCTGCCCACAGGTGCATGCACCTTTCAGCCTGCATCCCACTACCTTGTAACCACATCTGTGTCTCTCACTGGACTGTGAGCTCCCTGAAAACAGGCATCATGTCTCACCACTTTTGCAAATCACACCATGATGGGTAAAAAACCATCATGGTTAAAAGACACGGTTAGTCTTATGTCTATGTGAGACATGCTAAATAGTGCAAAAAGGATATGACAGAAAGAATGAAAAACTAAAAGAAGAGAAGGAAGAAAATCTAACTCTGCCTTGGTTGGTGATGACTTTTTGTGAACTTACCACCAACCTGGCAAAAATAAGGGTTTCCTGCTAGGGAAGGATTGCCTGGCATGGAGGGGCTCTCATATGGGCCAGGCCAGTGAACGATCCACACTGATTACTGAGGATGACTTACAAGCACGCCACTGAGAGGATCCCCCCATCCAGCAGCCCAGAAGTACTGAGCACCTATTGTGTGATAGCACTCTTCCATGAAAGCAGACACAGATTAGGGACCTCCGTGGTCACGTTCTGCTGGAAAGTCTGGCCCTCCTTCCCCACTGACATAACTTCAACTTCTGAAAATGTTTCTGATACATGTGTAGAGAAAATTTCTTCAAGGACATTTCTAAATGGTCATGAGTAGGATAATCGACCGGTTCTGCTTGCTCAGGACAGTCCTATGTGGCCCCAGTATACTTATTCACAGTGCTCCATTTGCTCTCAGAAGTGTCCCGGTCTGATGGATGAATTATTTGGAAATTCTATCCGTGAGTGAACATGAGTAGTCAAATGGTAACAGAAGTGTGATTTCTGGGTTTGTAGAATTTCGTCATACTTTGGACTGGACAGTTTCCATATTTTCAGCTTTCTCCGTCATGGTGGAGAAATGTCGTCTGCTTTGGCCGTCTCCACACCACCCTTTTCCTTACAGGTCATGCCAGAAAACGCACAGTCCAGAGGAGCACGCCGAAATAAAAAATGCCTCTAAAACACGTTTTTAAAAGGCATCTCTGTTTGGATTTCAGTTCCTTCTCCATCTCTGGGGAAGTTACTAAGGGCAGTCGCCCTTGCTGACAAGGACAATTTGCGAGGGGAAAGGATGGGGTGGGGAGGCGGAGGGAAGCGGATAAGACCCACAGGGCTTGGGCTGCAGCCTCTGCCAGCTCGCCCTGCCGCCGAACGTGACCTGCGCTAATGCCTTTCACTCGGAGCACACGCGGTGACGACATCGGTGGCCGCGCGGCCCGCCTGCGAGAGCTGCTCAGAAACCACCTGCCGAGGGCAGGGCTCGGTCCGGGTCCGGGTCCGGGCTCGATGGCCGCGCGTCGGGGGTGTCCTCCCCATGGGTCTGTCGGATCCAGCCAGCGCTGGGCAGTCGGCCCCAGATCGCACAGCAGCCTCCTCTGCCTCTCGGATCACTCGCTTCCCCGAGCAGCTTACCTGTAGGGCCGTGTCTAATTTGGTGATTTTACAGCCGTGATTTGCCTTATCTGGAACTAAACTGATTATTTCTCCTATTCTGTGGCACTTGGGAAGACACAGAAGAAAAAAATGCTACCCGACTGGGGGCTCAGAGTGTTCACCAGGGAGAACACAAAGCTTAAAGGAATTTGAGCTGAGGAGACAAAAGGCACGATGTAGTAAATGGACAAGAGAAAAACTTCAGTAGAAACAACGGAACAGAACACACTGCCCCTGGGGAGAACGAGGACCAGCAATAGTGCATATTCTGTAGGTGGCGAGTACCTGTCATTCCCTGACAAGGGGCTGACAACCCTGAGCCTGGTCTCAGGCTGACAGGCACATGTAACTAGCAAGCAACCAGTCACACATTGATGTATCTGGCTAGTAAAGAACGAAAATCCATAAACTAAGATTGTGAAATGACTGGACATAGAGGATTTTATCTCGCAAGAAGCAAAAAGTATAGGTTACAAATAATTAAGACTTTCATAGGCATCTAAATGTGTACCTGCAAAAATGTATGTGCCTTTTTATAAGAACGTGGGAAAAAAGACTCTCCCAGAATTTTTTCCCATTACATAATGAACAACAACAACAACAAAAGATATAGAGAGTGTGCATTTTAATTGGAAATCTTATTTCTGTAAGGAATAGCAAAGCACTAAAAATGCAAAGAAAATATTAAAAACATGTAAAAGGGACATACTTATAAAAAGGGAGGAAAATTTACTTGAATGCTAAAAAGAAATCTAAAAAAAGAGGATTTCCTCTTCAAAACTAAGCAGTTATAGAAGCTAAAGAAGAAATAAGAATTGGTTTAACTTTTTAGACTTTGTGATTGAAACTTCCAAATAATGACTTACCTAAAACAAAGAATGGTCCAAACTATGAAATGAGCAAAAAAGCTGGATTCTTAAACACTGATAATGATGCAATCAATATTTAACAGGATGAGTAGATTTATTTTACAAATGGCATGACAATATAGCATAAGGAATGTATTGGTGATCAAAAAAAGAGAGACTAAACTAGTGAGATGACATATTTATGGAAACCGTAGAAGTCTATGGAAACTGATGAGGCACAAAATCCTAGTTTGAAAAAAAGTATGTGCCATCATTCAGAAGTTGCTTCAATTTTTTAATAATTGAAATTTACGTGCACCAGCCAACTTGGATCCTTTGTTCTTCTTGAACTAAACTGTTTCTTGTAGCCTCATGTTTACTGAAGCTTAAAATTAGAACTGACAGCAATTCACTGCAACAAAGTGGGCTTCCTCCCCTGCCCGTCTGCCCGCAGCCCATGTCCCATTCATGCCCTAGAAATTCACTCATCTCTCGGTGGTCATCTGCCAAGAGAAGAAAAATAGGGCAGAGATGAGAACGTGTGGTTCATGCAGAGGATAGGAGAGTGAACCTGCTGGCTCACCCCTGGTGCCTCCCATCAGAACCTCACCTCTGCACCGCTGGTCCTCGCTCTTGTCCTCCTCTGACACATCTGGTGCCTCCAACAAGAGCTGGTCCAGTACTTGCTTGCACTCTTGCAGTAGCGCGGCTACAGCTTTTTGATTATTCATGATGATTACTCTCCCTCAACGATGAATTGGGTGTCCTTGGGTCTATGGTAATCAATTACCTAGGAAAAGACATCGATTCTCAATAAAGGAGCTCCTTGAAGACTGAAGTACCTGGTGAACAAAAGAGGGGGAAAGATGATTAACTGAAGCATCATCAATTATCTGTAAGACTCAAGCAGGGAGGGATAATAGAACAAACACATGAAAATACATGACAGCCCCTGAGGACTTTATTAGTGGAGTGTGTGAATTACTGCCGGGCCTGGTCTAGATAGGAAGCATCTCGAAGGCATCAGAGTGCAGAGGGAGAGGGTCCTGGTGTGGACCCCAGTTATTCACAGTGAAGTCAGTGGAATCACATGGGGTCAAATGAAATGAGTATACCCTATGATTTATGTGTATTTGGTTTTAATACACCACACACATACTTTACACAGCTAGAACAGCCAAAGCAAAGCTTTAGAATATTACAGCCTTGTTTCATTAAAAATAACCATGTATTTGTTGATGAGGAACATAAGCAGGGTTCTTGAAGACAGAATTCTTGTTATTTGAAAGAGCATTCATGTAAGTGATGTACTGAAGAATTAGTCACTACAAGCATTTAAGTGTAAGTATAAATTTAATCTCTCTTCTGTTTAGGATGTTTCAGAAAGTATTCCTGCATGGACTGGGTTGTTGGACTAAATGGTTTCCAATGTCATTTTTAGCTTAAATGTCTGTAAGTCACAATGTTTGTACTATAAGCTGACCATTAGTCAGGCCAGCTATGGAAAGAACCAAGGAGTAATGGTCTGGTCAGAATTTTATCCTCATGCTGTTCTTGCAGAAGATACAGGACTGTAAGCCTATTCCTACTGAGTACTGCAGTGAGCTAATAAAAGAGCTAATTAGTGGACTAGAGTGGACAGGAGCCCATGTAGCAATAATATCCCATTCTCGTCATTGCTTGAAAAAGGGAAATATTGGCTAGAATGGAGGTTAGTATGGAGACTGAGATATGCATTTGGTGGTTGAGAAGCTTAAGAAAAAACTTTGTTTAGCATTGCTGTGTGTGAGTTGGACACTTAACTTTTCTATAAGTCCTAAATTAAAGCAAAAAGGGTGTTCTATTTCCTAGAATCCTTTTTAAAGGACTTTATATAGAAAAAGAAGTCTAATAAGGAAATATGAAGTTTATGTACAAAGAAATAAAACTCATTATAATATAATTTTAATAGCCCATCATCCCTTTGTCTAAAGGCTTATAGTAAAGTTTCATTGGTGCTGTATCATCCTCTTAAGGTAGAAAGTAGTCTTTTGTTGAACTCACAGATGCAGAGTAGAATGGTGGTTACCAGAGGCTGATGGGTAGTGGGGTACGGGAGATGTTGGTCAAAGGTACAAAATTTCAGTTAGAAAGGAGGAATTAGTTTAGGGGAGCTATTGTACATCATGGTGACTATAGTTAATAACTATATTTTGTGTACTTGAAAATTGCTAACAGAATAGGTTTTAAGTGTTCTTACCATAAAAAAAAATGGTATGTAAGGTAATACATATGTTAATTAGTTTGATCTGGCCATCCCACAATATGAACATATATCAAAACATCATGTCGTATACCATAAATATATACAATTTTTATTTGTCAATTAAAAAAGAAAGTAGTCTTCTTTATATTGACAAATTAAATTTTAATTTCTCTGTTTCTGTAAATGACTTCAGCAGATGCAACATGTAGTATTAAAAAGAGGACCTAGAAACAGGAAACTAATGCACATAATAGTGCTTCACAGACATTTGTTGACTAATTCCATTTCACACTCTATTAACTATTTGTGAGACCTCTGAGATTCACTTTTGAGATTCATTTTTTTCATCTGTATTTTTGAGGGAGTTGTTTAGAACAGTTGTTAAGATGCTTCTGGCTCTTAAATTACATACTCAGCAGCAGCCTAAATAGAACAGGTTGTATATAGCTGAACACTATCTGATATCTATTGAAAAATCCCTAGCTCTTTTGAGAATCCTTAAGCATACTATTTTTATGTATATTTTTCTCTGTGGCTTAGTAATGTTGGCTTGAATTTTAGAAGTTGATTACTAAATAATTGTACCTCTTTGCTTCTGTTTCTTCACTTGAAACCACAACTCCTGATGCACAAGATCATAAATCTCTTCCTTTTGTCTAAGTGCTGTGAAAGAGAGATAAGATATGAGATTCTATGAGGGCAAACAATAGGACTTGACCTAATTATTTGGGTAAAGCTAGGGCAGGTCAAGGGAGACTTCCTTGAGGATGTGACACCTGAATTAAGCTCTGAAAGAGAAATAGGGCTTAATGAAGTTAGAAGAAATAGAGAGAGAATAAAAGAGAAACAGGTTGGCTGAACTAGAGATAAAAGGAGAAAGTTGATATGAGATGAAACTGGAGAGGTAAGCAGGGGCTGTGCGGGGCTGCGTGTGCTGGGTAAGGAATTTTGTCTTTAAGAGGGATAGGAAACTACTGGTAGCAGTGAGACCATGACCAGACTTGCATTTGGAAAAAACCCTCCATTTTGGCTATAGTGTATATTGGGGGAGAGGGGTAGGTTGGGCAGAGGTATCTGCAGGTAGATCAGTTAGGTACTAATTAGAACCCAGGTGAGAGATGTCAGGACTTTGGACCAGAGTGATAATATTAGAGATGTAGAAAACTGAACAGATTTGAGAGCTGTTAGGGAGTAAATGCAATATTGGCTGTGGATGAATATGAATGGTGTTAAGAGTGATTACCAGGTTTCTGCCTCACCATAGCTCACAACTGAATGGATGATGTTACCATATCTTGAGACAGAGAACATAGGAAAGATCTTCTAGAAAAGGACATAAATTCATCTTCTATTTTGTATTTCTAGCTATAAATATAATGAGGAAGAGAAATCATGCTATCCACAATAAGCAATCATATTTTAACCAAGAAAACATATTTTAAAAGAAGAGATTTCCAAGATAATTAATGTTTAGTACTTGTAACTCCCCAAAATGTCACCAAAGGTATTCTTTATTCATTCCAAAAGTTATAGCATTTTCCCTTTTCCCTGTAGAAGTCAGGGGAGATTATAGGAAGAAAATACTGTAACATGAGAAACACTTTGGAATCCAACCATCTGTCCAGACTTGTATGGTTCATTGTTAGGCATAACAGAGGCTGGAGCCCAGGAAACTTTCCTTCAGGCAACAGTTCTGCTGAAAATTTTGGTCAACTTCATTTATAAAAGAATCATTTTTAATTTCATCATGTATCAGTTTTTGCTCCCCTGAACTGTGGCATTCTGTGAGCGGTACATTGTTTCTAAAATTGAATAATAGAAGTTTCCCAATATTTTTTGTAACCTATGGATTATATTTTTTTCTTAAAAATCAAATGGAAATGGACCAGAAAAAGCAATCAGACATACAAACAGATAACTCTAGAGACCTAGCAAAGTTAGAATCATATACTCTAAGGCACACATGTATGCACTTAGCTAATGGTCATGTGTTCATACATTCTGTGCTTGACTTGACATTGTATTCTTCAGTTTTACTGGTAACCTAAAATTTAGTTGAGTGGGTAAGTTACAGGATAATTGAAAATCAGCCATCTTTAAAAATAAGCAAGCCAGTGGATTATTCAAAGCCCCATTTCTTTTGGCATCTGTGTTTAAGTCTTTTTTTACTGGACAATTGGTACATATATTGGAAGTGGATTAGGGAAAATAAAAGGACTCCAAAGGTCTACTAGCTGCAACCTCTATAATAATCTACCAGCGAAGTGGTCAGAATCCCCAAGCTAAAAGACATAGAGAAGCATAAAGAAGTATAGAGATGGTTTATACTGTCAAGGAGTGTACAATATAAGTAGAGGGATAAGATACTAATACATAAACAAATTAACTAACTAACTATACAAGGCATATTACACATGATTGTATTCTAAAAGCTCAATTTAATTAATCTTTGTTGGAATTCAGTTAATGGTTGGTTAGATTCATAAGCAAGCCCACTGAGCCTATTTAATTCATATGAACATGAATAATTATTTTAAAAATATTTTTTCATCTACATTCAAAATCATTTATTTCATTGTTTCTGTGAGAAAATGTATTCTGGTCACCAATGTACAAAAACAAGAATTCATTTCCCTAATCAGACACCAGCAATGACAATCCAGCCTTTCCCACTTTTAACCTCCCTCCATCCCCTGAGCAATTGCACACACAAACTTTTACCACATTGTCTCTTGCACAGAATGTGGGAGAAGTGAGGAAACAAAAGGAGAAAAAGAAATCTGATCAGACAGTAAAACAAGTGTGGAGCTTGGATAATGGTTGTCAGCATTTTAAAACTGCATAAAAAGCGAGAAGGTAACTTCTAAGTCACCAAAAACCTAAACAGTAGATTTATATTTCTAGTGGTATAGTAGACTATTTTATCAACAGTCCCACTGAAAACAACTAAAAGTGCTGGGAAAACATTTTAAATCTCTACAACGTGTCATTGAAATGTCAAGAAAGGAAGGACTACTCAGAAGACAAAAACCAGGTGAAAACTGGAACCCAGAAAGTTAATTGCAAAACAGAAGCTAGCCTTTGCCTTCAGTGTATTTGCCAGACTCTGTGAACTTAAACTTTGGTTTTCTCTATTTTTCAGTGTGGGAAGATAGGAAATAAAACTAAAGTACTACCCAAGGTAGAAAGTTAAGAGAAAACTTCCCCCCCTCTCTGTACGTAATACTGAGATCTGAAAAGGTTGCACCTTCTAGTGAGCTAAAAATAAAACCTCATCATCTCCTCTCACCTTCCAGGAAAATTGCCTGTGGAAATACATGCTGCTTCATGGAGGGAAACTAAATTTTTCCCTTAAGAATTTGAAGCCAAAAGGTCCATAAAACCTAGTTGATAACTTAACGTAAATTATTTAAACGTGATCCTACATTAGCAGTGTTCTCAGGCAACTGATGGAATTAAACATAATCCTCTCTAAAGGAATTTGACTTCAATCCAAATTCCCACCTATAAAATACCAAGAAGTATGAGCTCCTGGTCAAATCTCACAAGATGTGTAAGGTAAAAAAAAAAAAAAAAAAAAAAAAAAAAAGCAGAAACAATAGATAGTAAAAATCAGACCCACAAAGACTTTAAATAATGGAATTATCAGAAATAGACTACAAAATATGTTTAACATGTTCTAAAAACTGAATGAGTGTGTTGAAAATATAAATAAAAAACAACAAACTATAAAGAAGGTATAAGCACACTGCATAAGAATCAAATAGAATTTCTAGAAATGAAAAATATAATAATTAAATTTTTAAAATTCAATGAATGAATAGATTTGATAAGATATTAATTTGAGTTGAAGACAGAATTTTTAAACTGGATGATAAATCAATACATATCACCTAAAATTCAACAGAAAAAAAAGACAAAGGGATGGATGGAAAACACAAAAGATAGATTAAAAAATAGGAAATGATTGGTCAAAAGGTCTAACATATCTCTAATCACAGTCTTAGATGGGAAGAAGAGAGAGAGGTGGAAGAAATGTTTGAAGAGATAATGACTGAGAGCTTTTGGAACAGGAGAGAGAAATAATGAAAATATCCATGATCTTCAAGCAAGACAGACAGATAAATAAATAGATAGATACATACATACATACATAGACATCCATACCTAGAAATATCACAGTGAAACTAGGGAACACCAGAGACATAGAGAAGATCTTTAAAGCAGCTAGAGAGAAGAGATAGATTACTTTCAAAGAAATAACAATGGATTTATAGCTGGTTGCCTAAAAGCAATCATGGAAAGAAGAAGACAGGGAAAGGATATCCTCAATATGCTGGCAGAAAAAATACCCTGCAAAATAAACATATTTAAAAATGAACATCAACAGATCCTTACTAAACAAATCTTTAAAGTATGTGCTTTAGATAGAAGGAAAGTCATTGCAGATAAAGAGCTTGAGATTCAAGGAGAAATAATAAGCAACAAAAACAGTAGATTATTTGCTACATCTAAACAAACATTGATTGTATAAAGCTATAACAATGTATTGAAGAAATATCTGCTCTCCCATGTTCACTGCAGCATTATTCACAATAGCCAAGATGTGGAATTAACCTAAGTATCCATCAGCAAATGAAAGGATAAAGAAAATGTACACAATGGAGTGAATACTATTCAACTTTAAAAAAGAAGGAAATCGTATCATTTGTGATAACATGGATGAATCTGGAGGAATTATGTTAAATGAAATAAGGCAGACACAGAAAGACAAGAACCACATGATCTCTGGACCAACCAGCCACCAAAACAATAAATAAAATAAACAAACCAAAGTAAATAAATAAGAAATATTAGCAACCTTTAAAAAAAATACTACATGATCTTACTTAGATGTGGAATGTTAAAAAGTCAAACTCATTGAAGCAAAGAGTAGAATGGTGGTTAACAGGGACTAGGGGACAGGGTGGGGAGATTGGGGAGATGTTGGCCAAAGAATACAAAATTTCAGTTAGACAGGAGGAATGAGCTCAAGAGATCTATTGTACAACATGGTAACTATAGTTAATAACTATTTTACTGGCCAACTGGCAAAAAAAAAAAAAAGGATGATCATTATTACTTCAAAGGATTATTATAAGAATTAGAGATAAGGTATATGAAAGCACAATGTAAGCACAAAATAAATACTAAATATAACTTGCACGGAACTCATACAATTCCTTTAATCCTTAAAAGGCTGGCCAGTTAGCTCAGTTGGGTAGAGTGCCGTGTTACAACACCAAGGTCAAGGGTTCAGATCCCCCTACAGGCCAGCTCAAAACAAACAAACAAACAATGTACTATATGCTTGTAAATTGCTAAGAGAGTAGATTTTAAATGTTCTCACCACAAATAGTGAGTATTTAAGGTAATGTATATGTTAATTAGCTTGGTTTAGCCATGCTGCAATGTATACATATTTCAAAACATCATGTTGTATACCATAAATATATGCAATTTTTATTTGTCAATTAAAAAGTTAATAAACTGAAAAGAGAAAAGAAAAAAAGAAAAATACACATACAAACACAAACAGCACGTAAGTCACAAGGAGAGTTACTGAAGTTAAAGTGTTCTAAAATCTTTGAGTAAGTCAGGAGGAGGGAGATATTGACTTTAGACTGTGATAAAACTTTTATGATAGTCTCTAAAAAATTGAAATAAACATATAACCTTGAAACTAGTAGAAGAAAAAAAATGTAATAATCCAAAAGAAGTCAAGAAAAAAATGAAAAAATAAACCAGAAAGAGTCAAGATAAATATGAAGCACAGAATAAGATGGTGGGAATAATTTTAAATGTACCAGTATATCCATATAAATATGAGTATAAATGAACTAAATGTATAGTTAAAAGATAAAGATAGAATGGCTTAAAACAAATAGCTATGTGTATTTTTACTAATGCATAAGAATACAGAAAAATACAGAAAGATGGAAAAATATATATTAGAAAATATTAACTAAAAGAAAGGTGGTATAGCTATATTAATATTACAGAAAATAGATTTTAAGGCAAAAAGCATTGCTAGAGATGTTAAGATCACTTCACAATGATACATGGTTCAGTTCACCAGAAAGCCATAGCAATTCTAACCTAGTATGCATCTAGGAGTATAACTTCAATATATATGAGACAAAATGGAAAGAGCCATAAAGAAAAATATGCAAATTCATAACGATAGTGAGAAAATATAACATATCTCTTTTAGAAACTAATATACTAAGTAGACAGAAGAAATCAGTAATGATATAATTTGGTCAACACAATAAACAAACTCAACCTAATAGATATTTATGAAACAACATCCTCAACAACTGAGAATATGCATTATTTTTGAGCATACCTGGAACATTTACAAGAATTTAACACCTACTGTGCCATAAAGCAAATCTCAACAAATTTCAAAAGATGGCATGGTATGATGAAAAAACAATTAAGCTGGTAATCAGTAACAGAAAGATGACCAGGAAAAAACCCATACACATGGAAATTAATAAATACACTTCTAAATAACTTATGGGTCAAAAAAGTAATCATTATGAAAATTAGAAAATCTTATAATGGAATAACAGATATCACCTATCAAAATATGTGGAATTCAGTCAAGTGGAATGTAGAAGAAAATTTATAGCCTAAATACTTATAGTAGAAATAAAGAATGATGGAAAATTAATGAGTTAAGCTCATGTAACAAAACTCAGAAAATGAATAGAAGAAATAAACTAAGGGACAGTAGAAGATGGGAAATAAAGAGCAGAAATTAATGAAATAAAAAATAAACATTAAACAGGAAGATTAACAACATAAAATATTGATTCTTTCTAATGACTGATGAAGTTGACAAACTGCTGCCACCTTGATTAATAGATAAAGGACAAATAAATAGAAGTAGGGATATGAATTTGGGGAGGGGACTTTATAGAAACTACAGAAATTTTTTTAAGAGCAAAAAAGAATATTGGAAACATTGTATACCAATAAATTTGAAAACTTCAATAAAATGAGTGATTCCTATAAAAATATAACTAACTTGGAAGAAATCAAGAAGAAATAGAAAACCTACATGGTCCTTATCTTCAAGAAATTTAATCAGTAGTTGAAAAATTTTACAAAGAAAACACCAGGAACATATAGTTTTACTAAAAAAATTTTACCAGCCACTCAACAAACCAATAAATTCAATCTTACGCAAAATAGCTTTTACATTATCAAAAATGGTTAAAAAATGTAATGTAATAAAAATATACCACTTACAATGACAGTAAAATATGTAAGTTATAATATAAATAATGCATATGAAGTACTTAAGAATAATCCTAATAATAAACATGCAAGGCTTTTAGAGAGAAATTTATAAAACTTACTTCATTGGAAATCATTTAAGATAACTTAAATACATGAAGAGATATCCCAAGTTTGTGGCCTCGAAAACTCAATGTTATGAAGATATAAATTTTCCCCAAATTAATCTGTAACTTTAATGCATCTGCAATCAAAATCTCAGCTCTGTATGTGTGTCTTTGTGCGTACTGTAACAAGCTGATTCTAAAATTTACATGGCAAGAACAGAGTTCAAGAATAATCAAGACACTCCTGATGAAAAATAGCAAGGGAGGAGAGGAGAGTGCTATACCAAATGTCAAAAATTAATATACAATTATATTACATGATACAAAAGTTACCAGCACTTAGAGAAATTGACCTTGTAAATGAAATAGGGAGTCCAGCAATAGACCCACATATATATGGAAACTTGATTATTACAGACAGAGCTCAATATATGGCATTGAACAAATTGGTCATTTAAAAATAAAAATTAATAGTATTAAAACAACACACGGTACCCCATGAATATGTACAAGTAAATGTTTCAAAAAATGTTTTAAATTAATAAAAGATCAAAAATTTTGTTAAAAAAAGATTTTAAGTGAATGAATTATCAAAGATAAAAACAAAAATATCTCAGATTATTTTTTTAAAAATCAATGCTAGTTATTAGATTAAAAATTTAAATGTGAAAGACAAAATATGCAACTTCTAAAAAAGAATACCTAAGAAAGTATCCTTATTACCTTTGGTTAGGGAAGAATACCTTTAACACTTGCCAAAAAAAAAAAAAAAAAAAAGAAACAGGAAATCATAAGTGAAAAGATTGATACAGTTGATTAATTTAAAAAGATGAACTTCTGATTAGTAAAATAACAACACAAAGAAGAGAAAAAACAAATCGCAAACTGGGAGAAAGTATTTGTAACTTTTGGTAACTAACAAAAGATTTCTATCCAGAATATATAACTAATTCCTGTAAATTAATGAGAAAAAGACCAACAACATAGTAGGAAAAGAGTGAGCAAAAGACTTGAACAGACGCTTCACACAAGAGGAAACATAAATGGCTGATAAACATATGGAGTGTCCAACCTCATTAGTAATCAGAAAATACAAGTTCAAACTACAATGAGAAACCATTCACACCTTCTTGATTGCAAAAACAGGATAATAACAAGAGTTGTCAAGAACAGTCAGTGTTGCTTACTCCCGTCTATCACTACTAGAACCTGCAGTTGCCATTATCTAATAAAATCAAAGATGCACACACATGATGACCCAATGTCTACTCTTAGGTATGTACTCCAGTTTAGAGAAACTCTAGAATCTATGTCTAGAGAACAAATATAAGAATGTTCAGAGTGACACAGTTTGTAACAGCAAACAAACAAAAGGAACAACCTACATGTCCATCAACGGGAGATTGGATTAGAAAACTAAAGTACGTTGGAATGGAGTAAGCAAACGAATGAATGAATTATAGTTACATGTAATAACATGGGTGAATCTTAGAAATATAAAAAGTAAGTCACAAGCAAGTATATCCACAAAATTTACAAACATTTATAGCTAAACAATACATTGTTACGGGATACATATATAAATATACGGTAAAAATTACAAAGAAAAGTAAGAGAATGATAAACTAAAAATTCAGAATCATGGATTTTTTGAGGAGAAAAGGAAGATGAGAAGATGATTGATGTACACAGGAGACTTCAAAGCAAGTGGTACTTTTTTTTAACTTAAATCGATTGTTTGCTCTATGGGTACTCATCGTGTTCTGTGTAAAGTACACCTATTTTATAATTTCTTCATAGCTATTGGACATTTAATGAAAAAATTACAAAGAATAAAACAGAAATTCAGGCCTAGAAATATTGGACAGATAATAAATATCAGTTAACTGCCCTTAGGGTTGAAACCAGTGACTCCACTGAGAGATGGTAAAAGTTATAACCCTTGGAGCAGGCAGCAACACTTGCACAGAGAATCCTAGAAGGGATAGGATTTGCAATAGCTGGAGGGAGAAGTAAGGAAAAGAATTCTAGTTGGAAAATGACATGAGCAGGACTGTGAGGAGATCTTGTGTTGGGATCCATGAGTAAGAACAGGCTATTGAATTCACTGATGTGATAGGCAATTTCAACTACTAATTTAACAAACACTAGATTGCCAAGAAATCCAATTTATCTTTTCATTCCATTTACATAGAAAATGAAGTGTGTACTGATTAAAAAAAAAAAAAAGCAAAATAAATTTTAGGAATTCTATAAGTGAAAATGGAGTTCTTTGTCATGTCTCTTCATATCAAGATTTCCAGCCTGAGGACCACACCTTATGAAAATGGGAAATTGGATGCAAAGGCTGTCCTTCCCTCTGTCTCTTGCTCTTGTGCCCCACCCTCTCCAGTTCCCTGCAGCTGAATGTGTTTACCAAACTTGACTGCACAAGAAAGTGCAATGAGAGTGTTCCGGGTCACAAATGGGTTACCTACTAGCCTCAGGAAGAAAGAAGAGGGAAAAAAAAGAAAAAGAAAAGAAAAAAGAGGCCATCATTGCAGGGCCTGCTGCTCATACTGTCCAGCTACAGTTACCCACTCCATTAGCCACAGTGACATCTGATGAACTATTAGCCTGGTGAGAAGAGTGACATCTCAGGTCAAGGTGCCTGCCATCTGGTCCTGGCTCCAAGCTCCTGCACTGATGACTTCAAAAGGGTACTTCCAGGAGAGTTTTCTTTGAATTTCTGCACCCCAAATGAGAAGAGAACATTCACATAAACTCACTCCCTAAGTCTGCAAATCCAGAGCTGGCATGATGCTAGGAGACATTCATACAACAGGAAATAAGATTTTGTAAACTTGACAGGCTTTTAAATTGAGGCATACTCTCTGGGCAGCAGATATTGTCCACCCAAACTCTAGGTAAAGAATTTGAACCATGGAGGTGAAGAGGCAGGAGGAGGTTGAGTGACTTCCCAAAGCCACTCAACAATAGTACAGAGTGGTGGAAGAGAAATACTGTTGTTTGTCTTCGAAAGGAGAAATGCAGTACCTTGACTATTTAGTCTGTGCTGCACTGGGTGAGGCTACAGCAATGCCTTGTTTATACCAAAGAGTCAGAAAGGCCAAACTGCGGCATGTCTCCAGGAGGAGGCAAGTCCAGGTGATGGTGTGGTACGTAGGTGGAAATGGCATGAAGCATACTGCGATAGAAAACTGTAGGGGCTATGAAGTGTTGCCTACTTTGGATGAAGCCAGCAAATGTGAAGATTAAGGTTAACTTTGCAACATAGTATTTCCAAATCTGTATTTATAATTCCCACAGCCAGGATAGTTCGTTTATTTTGGATAGAACCATGTAGATTTTGAAGTTAGAGACAGCCCACAAAGGAGCAGTCTTTCTTGGAAAAAAGAGATGAGGTGATTACAGGAGCAGAAAAGTGAAGATATTGAAAAGAAGACTTGTGGTTTCACTGTCTTAGTCATCAATAGGCAGCCAAGTTAAGCCCATGCACTTCCCAGTGAGGCTTCCTAGGCTTGAATTTCAGCTCCGCTTCTTGCTAGCTGATTAGCGTTAGGCGAGTCATGTCTCAGTTTTCTCATCTGTAAAAAGGGGTATTGATAGAATCAATCTCACAGAGTTCTATAATGGTCAATTGGATTAATATGTGTAAAACACACAAAAAATTATCTAGAAAGTAATAGTTGCTTCATAGGTATCACTTATTGCTATCAGTAAAATTTTCAAAAAATGTAATTTCATTTTTTAAAGGGTCACCCAATTTCTCCTTAGTTTACTCTGTTTGGATCTGGTTTCCTTGTTGGCTTCATTACCATTTATGTTTTTGAGAAAGAAAGTCTTCAGCCTCCTAATATTTTGCCCAGTTTAAAGCCATGTAATAATGGGATTATCCAGTAAATAATTCTCCAGACCCACATTCAATTAATGAATAGGAATTCTGTGAGGGAATTGAAATACTATGATCAGTTAGATATTTACAGGGAGAAAGATGTGAATTTTATTTGCTTAAAAAAAAACCCCAAACCCAGCCAACTTGGTTTAATCAGCTGTTTGCCTCCAGGCACTCAGCCGGCCTCTGACTGAGGTGTCAGAAAAGTGAGCCCTGAAGTGGCTGAGAGGAAAGAAGAGCGTCCATCGGATTACAGATCAGACAGAAACACCCCCTGCCCCTCATCTTCTCCTTCTCTCTGAGACACACACAAAGCTCTTTATTTATTTTATACTTAAAATGTCAAAGGCGCTTGGGGGTGGGCCTCCAGGCTGGGGATTGGCAGACCACACTCCTGGGCTGACATAATAAAAGTCCACCATGTGGCTGTGTGATTCACACAGTGTGTGCATGTCACCAGCAACCGATGGGCCTTGGCAGGCAGCCTCCTACTGGCTTGGGAACAAATAACGGACTTGCATGTCCTCTAGTAGCAGAAGACTATGATGTATACTGCTTCAATATCCATGCACTTTGAGGGTGCAAAAGCAAAAGTCTCATCCTGTGGGGCGAACATCCACACACCACTACTTCAACATAGGGACAGCGAAGTCCACACCAGCAGCAAAAGACTGTAGGACAAGGAGCTTACAGCAGGGTTTTACCACTCCTGTATGATCTTAAGGAGAACAAACCCAAAAAGCATCTACAAAGAAAAGACAGGACATTACATTTTTTGTTTACTTACCTGTTGACATGGCTGCTAAGCATCCTATGGTCTATACTTAACATAGCTAGTCTTACGAGCCAAAAAGACTCGATTAGAAAACAAGCCCTACTCCTGCTCTTTCCATGACCTGCAATTTTAAGGCCCTCATTTCATCAGACTGATTTGGGAAATGAGTACAGTTTTAGAATTTCAGGATTCTATGCTTTCTATAAGAGTTCTGTTACTGAGTTAAATGCTGCTCAGCCACAGGGTAAATGTGCTCAGAGCATCAGTCACCTGATTTGAGGGATAACTTCATTGTTTTTGAGCCACTTCACTTACTTTCTTTGGTAGCTCTTCAAGCGGAAGAACTCCCATTTTCTCCTTTCTTTAATAAGGAGGAGGTGATCTGAGACTTAGTGTTAATTCTACTCTTTGCTTTTAGCTAATGAAGGAATATTTGCCAGTATAGAACTAACAGTGATACAGAATAATTTTTAAAAAATGAGTATATCAAAATAGACAAGTGAAACATATTACTTTTTATACAATCTATTACTGGTAAAAAAAAAAAAAAAAAGTTTCCTACTCTTTCCATAAGGCTCAGCTTTAATAACTAACTTAGAAGTTTAAAATATATAATAAGGTGTACTATATTTGCAAACTCCTTGACGGCAGTTAAGCATATCGAATATTCTGTACTTGGTATTTTGAAGGTTAGCAGAGAAACAGAATAAATATTTCTAATCCTCAGAGACAGCCTCATTGGGGAAATAGACATAAGTATAAAATTCAACTAGCAAAAAATCCTAAAGCAACATTCTGACCCACAGGATGAGTTCACTTAAATTTAGAAAAGTTGGAAAATTTATTTCATTCTTCCTACTATTGCACTATTTAGAAGAAAAGGTATTGATTATTAAATGATAACAAAGAAAATAGAAGAGCTGGGTTGATTATCTTACTTTCGTAAGATTATGGTAAGGAAGGTAGCAAGGAATATGGTCCCCGTCTGAAGATTAAGTCAAAAGTTTACTGATTTGTCCAAGTTCAAACAGCAACTCACTGCCATTACGTGCCAAGAGTTAGACACAAGCTTTTAAACATCCAGTCCGCTGTGGTTTTTACCTGACACCACTCTGTGTCCTGCTTTCTGTGGGGGAGAAACTAATAATCACACTGAAAACCAGGAAATATTATTTTGGTAGACTGCTGATTCTGTGACAGAAATGTATATTCCAGTCCATGAAAAGAAATGACTATTAGGCTTTATTCTCAAGTTTATAGTACTGAAATAACAACTGCTATATTTTTTCCTGGGGAAAAGTATCCTTATTCTGACCTTCTTCAAGCTGCAGTATAATTCCAAGGGATCAATGAAGGGGAAGGAAAGAACCGATGAAGTCTAAGTGGTGATTGCATTTATAGATTAATACTAACAGGAAGCAAACACCTCTCCTCCCAGGAGGCCCAATATAGTCAACTGATAAGTGGGGTCACTATTTATGAGCATGGTGGATTTTTCCCATTGCAATAAATATTTTAATTATTTTAAGTGAAATACTCTTTTTCTTGGATGGAAGCTTAAAAAGTAAGTACTGTCCTGCCATTTCCCCATGTTGGCTATGCAGGCAATCCTCTCCTATTCTCACCACTGCTTCACACAGCAATCTGTCTTTTCCTAAAATCATAATGGGAAAATGATATACACAGATAAAAAAGCATTTCACATATCCAAACTTGCAAGACCCCACATGGGGAAAGAATGGGCCAAAGGAGTAGTTAGCAGCATGGCCCCAGAACAATTTCATTTCCATCTGTTTTATGTGGTGGCTTTCCACATAGTATTTCATTTGAAGCTAATAAATTTAGAAAACACTTACACAAATGAATCCATGAAAGCGGGCTAGGAGCACAATAATGATGTGATTTCTATTTTTGTATAAGATGAAAAATTCTCATTCTAGAGCACACTACCAAGTGTCATAAAACATGTCAAACATATAAATCTACTATGAAAGCCATTAGCACACAGTCTTTGTGAAACCATTGCGTCATGAAAGCAAAAGAACTAATTTGTTACATGACAGCCAAATAATCAATTTCCTTAAAAAAAAAAAAAATCCCTGTTTTTTGACTGATGATACTGTCATAATACAAGGGTACTTCCAAAAGTTTATGGACAAGTAGAATTAAAAGATAATACAAATCTTTCCATGAATTTTTTGAACTACCCTCATAAATGATATTAAAACACTGATGTCAGTTTTTAAGGTGAGATAATAGTACCGTGGTTATGTCAAAAAGTTCATGTCTTTTAGCAATATACTCTGAAATATTCACAGATGACATTATATGAAGTCTGAGATGTGCTTCAAAATAATTTGGGGCATGGAGCTGGGGAGAAAGTAGGGGTATAAATTAGGCAAGATTTGCTATGGATTGTTAAATGTTGAGGCTAAATAAAAGTATATGAGGTTTCTTATACATCCGCCTCTAGTTTTGTACATATTTGAAATTTTTAATACTAAAACTTTTTAAAGGATTCTGTTTTGAGGACTGCAAGCAAAAAGGGGTAGTCTTGATGCACTCTGAGAAGCAGCAAGAGATCATTCAGAAATTATTTTACATCTGCCTACTCCCTGGTTTAGGCAGCCAACAAAATTGGGCTTTAGCCTTCCTAATGTAACTACTGTATTACTCTACAAAGTGAAGCTACTGCTTCATCCAATTCTGTAATTAGGGCTAGACTATGCACATTTGGAGTCTTTGATTAATGTGTTACCAACAACGCATTGTATTTTTAATCAGGGTCCCTTTCCACCTACATCCCCATCACATAATACTTCTAGACTACTCTGCTGCATTGTCCTGGTAGTACGTGTTTAGAAATCACAAGTGGACTTTAATATTATTTTTAGCCAAATACAAACAAAAAGTTAGATGTGGTGCAAAAGTAAGCAGACCGTATACTTCAGAGTCATTAGCCCTGTCTATAAACACAGGAGAAGCATGCCCCCTATGAACACTGTCTTGGGAAATCAGAGGTTACAGCTGAGAATGAGCATAGCAGCCATGCCTGCTTTTACGAAAACCGATACACTTCTATTACCTACTTTCTACAGAACTCAAAAGTGAAACAACTGAAAACAGAAATTCCACACTATAGAAAAGAAAATCTCCAATTCTTAAAAAAAAAAATTAAGTATGAAAAAGTAGTCTGGTGATTTGAGTGCTTAGAGTTTTTGAACTAAGTTAACTAGTATTTTTAATCCATAGTTTGCTGCCACAGGGACCACCAAAAAGTCAGAATGTGGAGGGAAAATTACCACTGCTTAAATACTTTCTAGACTTTAGGTACTGTGCCAGGCACCTCAGACACAAACCTTACAATCTAGGTTTTATTATCCCCACTTTAGAGATGAGAAAGTTGAGAGTCGTGGAGGTTAAGTAAGTTGCCCAAGGTGACTTACTTAAGGGGTATATTCAGAATTTCAAGAAGATTTTGACCCCATGGGTGTTTTTAAAACTATTTGCCTTCCAGCCTACTGACATAGTCCTGAATATTTCAAAATACACAGAAAAACAGGATTTACAGAAGTCCTTTTAAATGTTTAGAATTCCAATAAAATAATCCTATAAATATATAGGTGTACATCACATATGTACTCTTCCACTTTACTTATGAATCAATTTTTACCTAGCCTGGTCTAAATAAAGTTAATTGAATTCCATATTTTAATTGGAAGGAGACAGCAGCTAAAAAGTCAGAAGACTAATTTAACTGGTCACTCCTCCTATTTTCACGTTGGAAAGATAATTGCTTAAACCTGAATTCTCCCTGGACTTCAACTAGCAGTAATTCAGGCCAGAACATGCTCTCCTGTCACAGTCTATCTCCTCCAAGTGTGGGGGAGTTCTGTCTCATAACAAATCATTAAAGACATGGTGTGCCACTTGCTAGGATTTCACTCTTTCTCTTTTACCTCTTATAAAAGAAGAAACTTTAGTTTAAAGATTAGTTTTTTTTTTTTTTTTTCTTTTTTCTAGACTTGGGTATAGCAACCGGCATTGGTTGTATTAAAATCAGGAGAAACCTCAATCAAAAAGCCTCTCTCGGAAGGCAGGCTTTCTTGTTAATATGCACCAACATGAAAGGCTTTCTTTTCATCCTATACAACTACAGTGTGTGTAAATTGCAGGGGGCTCATTGGCATAAATCTCGGCTGCGACCTCTGAGGTAAACTGGATTTACATTACTTTCTGACAAGAATTAAATGAAGGCCTTGTGGATATATGATCAGCCTTCTAGGCTGCAACAGATGGGCATGAATGTGCTCCCTAGGAAAACTATCAGTGACATCTGTGTCCTCCAAATTCTGGTGGTCTCAGCCAATTAACAGGGGGAGAAGAGGTGGGGGTTGGGAGGCCACAGCACAGCCCCCAGCCAAAACCGAGGCAGAAGTGTTTGTGTTTGGAGATGGGATCAGGCTGGCCCGCAGCAGCGAGGTTAGCACTTTATTGTTATCATTCAAATGGAGAATGTGGCTTACAAGCTATTTGTATACCACAGTGAGGATAATATGATTTTTCTCATTTGACCGGAGGAGATGGCTCTCTCTTGCAGCTGATATCATATTTCAGTTCGATCTCTTTGAGATGGGTGTTTACTTTTGTCTCTTCCAAGGCAGGCTGCTGCTGCTGCTGTCTGGCAGTTTCTGTACTGCATTCACGTGTCACAAAGCAGGTGAACTCTAAGACAAAACAGTCTTTCCCCAAAACATTCTTCCTCAAAATCTACTTCATTCTTCCTCCAAGGGTGGTGTTTACTGATTTTACAAGGAAATCAAACTCAAGGTTTCCTGGTTAAAATAAAGTCAAGAGAAATTGCATCAGAGATCTTTAATGAAGCGATGGAGGATTCCGTGAAAAGACAGCACGATGAACATGAACTCTACTGTCTGAACTTACCAGATTTCAGCCTGTCAATCCACCTGTGTTTAACATGCAGGCGGAAGGAAAACTGAAAAACTGAAGCAGAGGATGAGATCCCTCTCTGGCACCTCTCTCCTTTTCTGCATTCTCTCAGCTCATTTACTTGGGACTGTGTAGGGCAAGGGACCAGGCCTGGGGAGCTAAAGGGATGAGAGGGGAGACAAGAACAAACATTTGCTTGCTCAGTACCAGGAGGAAGCAGGGGAGGCACACTTAGGTATCCCAGGTACTGTGTCTTGAAGGCCCTATAAATTCTGGTTCTACCACTGGGTAGACTGGCTATGAGACAATGGGCAAGTTACTTAGCTTCTTTGTGCCTCGCTTTCCTCATCGGAAAAATTGAGCTAACAATAGTATCTACCTTTTAGTGAGAATAAAATGACATGACACATGGCAAGTGATTCTGATGTTGCTGTGAGGGCTATTTTTATCTTGATTTTACAGTGAGGAGTATTAAAGGCCGAGGAACAGAGTCCGGAACCTCTAAACTAGTTTTTCAAAATGAAAGGCATTATGTTATACTAATTTTTGAAAATTCAGAAAACTGATTTTTTTACAGAAGCAATTATCATTGCTTTTAGAAGCTCGAGGTTATGCTTTAAACTGACATCTTTCCTGTAATGTACAAGATATTGAAATTATGATTTGCTAATATGGATATTTCTAAATTATAAAATAGTCTGTCAAGAGGCAAGTAAAATAATATATTTTGACACCCCCCCCCCCAAAAAAAAGAAAAGAAATTAAGCTGTTTGTTTTAACTCCCTTTTCCTAATTGCAGGAATGGAAGTGGGTAGCTTGTTCTGTCCCAAATTGGTTATTATATTTAATAACGAATTTTTTAGAAGTTTTAGAACACAGTGGTTAATTGTGGTACTTTGGATGTAAACTGTTTACCCCTTTGTCCTAGGTGTTGTTTAAAACACAGTAATTCCACATAATCATTCCTTACAACAACAACAACAACCAAAGGAGGGCAAGAAGGGCAAATAGAATCGTCTTGACAAGAGAAGCTACTGTCTAAGCTGTAAGTGTTCATCTTGCTAGATTTTAAAAGTAAATTTTCACATTTGAATATTTATTCTCTTATTTTCTGCTCTGTATGATTTTCTCACAATCCAATTTATAAGAACTTTTGCAAGTTGAGCCTCAGCACAGTTTAAGATTGATTCTAGAGCAAGCCAAATTATTGGTCAACAAAGAAGTCACTTGCTCTTTCTCCACAGTACTCATGTGCTGGCTTGAGAAATCCATGGACTCAACAGTGAGGGTGAAAACAATTGTAGGCACAAACTTTGTACAAATTGTGAAGGGTTTTTTTTTGTTATTATTAAGCTGCAATACCAAATATAAGTTTGTCTTGTTCTGTTGATACCAATATCATTATGTCGAGCAATGAAGAACAGAGAGGCCTTTAGCCACACAGAGATTCAGAAGAGAATCACCACTGAACAAAAGCACCTGTTGTTTCGTTCTTGTAATGACCTTAGAAGTGACCAGTTAGCTGCCTCCCCACCCCCTCCCCCACTCTTCCTTAGGCTTTTTCCCAACACTACCATCTCACACATCATTATTGGATGTAAAAGGAGAATAATTGAGGAGAAGATCAATAAATTTAAAAGCTCTTTAAGGAAAGACATAATGAATTTGGTACAGCACATATTTTTAGATCAAAGATGCCTTTGAAGTGACAAAATCCTAATCCATAAACTACTGAAGCACTTCCTTTCTCTCCCATACTGCTTGTTGTCAAATAAAATGCAAGTTAAGGAAATTATCTTTATCTCAAAATGGCCAAAAGAAGCCATCACCTAATGACAGCCTTGTCACGAGCGACAATTGGGGAAATTGTCAGGAAGGCAAGGCCTAACAAGCAGAGGAGTGGGCTTGCTGTTTGCACTAATCTGGCCATGCAGCCCCCACACACAATCCCAGTCAGCTTGCTGTGTGAAACAGCTAAAGCTTTGTCAGTCTTAACAGGGACTGGAAAGAGCACTCTTTCATGAATATGTATTGCCATCCCTCCGTGTCTACAGAGACAAACTTTTCAAAACTGAGATATAAAACACACACACACACACACACGCACACACACCACTGACCAAGAGGACCTAAGCTACTCAGCTGAGTGTAGTGAAATGCTAGTAACTAATGAAAGATCACGCGTTAGAAATCAAGCCGGAGGCACTCGATTCCATGTGTTTGCTGGGATCTTTATTTCCCAACAATTGAGATGAAAACTTAAGGAGGTTTTCTATCTTTGGGAACCATGGGTACAGACCCAAAGATGCTACCCATCATTACATGGATTGCAAATCACACGCCTTATAATGAATTCACCTTCCCAATGCTAAACACATTCTGAAATTCTAATACTAAAATAAAAATAACTTTCAACAAAGTGCATGTGCAGTTTTAAGACACTGATCAAATCTCATAGTGACTTCCTATGAAGTAGTAAAAACATGATATGGAAAATTATGATGAAGATATAGCATTTTCTAACATTGAGCAGAAGGACATTGTGCAGGGGAAAAGTAAAAATCACAAATATGGAATTTTAAGGTGAAATGGGTGGAAAATCTACTCTGCAATCCTAATAGTGTTTGTTTTAAAAAGTCCATATTATATGTATATCCTTTTCTACAAGGATGAATTATTTTACAGTACCCCTGGGCATAGATCAAGTAAGATATTTTTGAAAGATCGAACTTCAATTTTTCTAACATTGAAATTTAATTTAGTTTAAATATATATGGGTGTGTGTATATACATATATATTTAACTTCATTTTTCATAGAAGCAGATATATAAGGCAGGAAAGTATAAGGTTGCTTCTCTTTCTTTTCCTCTGATATGATAAAGTTTGGTTTCCCACTGTGTGAGAGACAAAGCTCAGTTTTAAGGGTGTTCAATATTACGCAATGTTTGCCGTAGACATTTACATTTCATTAGCATATTGTGCTCAAAATGAAATCCAGCACTGAATGCTCCCAGCACTAAAGCTAATCCGCTTTAAAGAGCTGCAGGCTACATTACATGTGGCCACAGCAGCAGTTGTACCATTGCTGCATCACTTTGAAGACGATGAACAGAGTTCTCTTGTGCATCTGTACCCAGCCTCATAAACCATTGCTTTCTGTGCTGTGAAATCCTTCTGTTTTCATCAAGGAGAATTACGAGAAGGCCTAAATCCAAGTTACCATTCTGAAAGCTGGACTGCACTTGAAGAGGAGATATTATGCTGATTTCACTTTTTCCTAAGTGTCTTTCCACAATCTTTTCAATTAAGATTAAAATGAACTGTATCCAAGTGTTTTTGCTCCTTTGATTAAGACCAAATGCTAACCACATCTTCTGTCTAGGGAATGTGGTCCCAGATAACCAGGGGAAAGAAATCAGTGACGTCATGGGCCTTTTATCCTTTACCCTTATTTTTACAGGAAAGCATTAAACATTTAGATGCAGTAATTCGTAGGCAGCTCACTTTCCCACAGACAAAGACAACTCAACTGATGATATTGAACTAAGCAGCAGATAGATAATGCCATGATCCAGTTTCAACAAAATACAGCAGGTTAAAATTGTGCAACATAGCAGAAAATTTATGCAATTTTTGAGTTAAAAACAAAGGAAAGAAATTGTAAGGTCCATTTTTCTACAGATGACATTCCCTTAATAGTGTTTAGATTTTTTAAAAAAGGAAATTGCTATATTATAAATAAGACTGATTTGATTTTCTTATTTTGTGGTAGCTAATTTATAAACACATAATTGGTTTATGAATTGTTTGTAATTTTGAAAATAATTATAGTGTATACATTGCTGTTGAAGACATCCATTATACTGTTCAATGTTGTTTTACTTAAAGTCCCACATAGTAAATTCTCCTATGATCTTGGAGCAATAGACGGTTTGATTTTCATATCAAATAGGTATATTTCTTTTTATTTAGTTATGAACACGTGAACCTCATCATATTGTTCCTTTTTGCCTTTACTACCAGGAAACTCAGAGCCAGATTTTGTGCTCAGTTCCAGGGGTGTCCCTCACTCAGATAATCTTGTGCAAACTATCTAACCTAGACCCTTTGTTATTTGGTGTTTACATTCTTTACCCTTGCTTTAATACTTCTAGATATATCTGTGTCTCTCATTGTAAGTAGTTTCGAATATTTTTGAAGATGCGTGCAGGTTAAAGTTCATTTCACGATAGTGCTCCTTGGTTAATTTGGCCATTTTCTTCATAAGCATACGCTAGAGAGGCTTCATGGCACCGTGGAAAGAACTCAGGGTTTGGCGTTAAATAGGTTTGCCTACTATAAGGCAGGCCTTTTTTGCCTGCTCTCCTGGAGTTCCCACGAGGCAGGTGACCAGTTATTTCTGTATTTCTATTCCTTTGGGCCACTTTGGCACTTTCAGAAATTAAACTAAAACTTTGCTGTGAGTTTTCATGCTGTGCCTCCTTTAACACTGGCAATACCTAAATTCAGGCTGAAGTCTCATTTATAATTAATGTAATTGTCTACTCGTTCTTATTTTCCACTTATTTACAAGGTAATAAACACTCTGAAGGATTTTATTGCAACCATCCGCACACTGGCAAATAGCATTCTCAGATGGTGTGCCTCCTTCTGTGTCTGTGCTGCTCTAAAAGTTATGAAAGCATCTCTTCTGTGGGATTTGCCTATTTTCTTTTACACTTCTTCCTAATTGTTTAGTGTCACCTTCTTCCCACACTTCTAATTTAAACAAGGTAGGAAGTAGATAGTAGGGTATATTTACAATTGTTTAAGATATTTTACTCAAAAGTGGTCTTTCAAGAAAAAAAAAACACTGTGTAAATATACTTAAGAATTTTTAAAAAGACATAAAATAGTTTATTAATCAAAATGATTAAAAATGCAAACCCTTCAGCTCTTATTCAAAATAAATATATATTTAAATGTATGTTACTGCTGAACATTTATGAAAATCAATAATATAGCAGGTCCAACAGAAATTTCACAAATCCCCCCCAAAAAAGAAATTACTTGAATGCAATGCATAAAAGCTCTAAATTATTAATAGTAAAAAAAAAAAAATACAATTGAAGCACTTAGAAATTTCAGTAGTGAGTTCTGGTCAAGATGTCGGAATAGACAGTCCCCAGCATCACTCTCGCCCACAAATCAACAAATTTACAACTATAAAAATGTAACATCAGACAAGCTGAGGCCGCTGGAGCTCAGGTGAAGAGGATGAGAGACGTACGGAACTCACGAAGGTGGGAGAAACCATAATGAGAGAAAGAAAAAACTGCTCTCAGCATTTCAGGCCGCAGCTGCTTTAATGCTGGAGCACATGGAGCAGGAGCCAGCAGAAGCTGCAGCTGTGCCCTTCGGATGGAGTTACTTGGAGGCAGAAAGGGAGAAGAGGACTTTGGTGGGCACCAGGACAGCAACACCACTAATAGGGTTCCCATTGCCACACAGGAGTGAGGATCCAGAACAGCTGAAAAAGGGGAGCCATTCAGAGGCTGGTGACTCAACACAAGGGACTGGTGCAGGGCCCGTCCCATGAGAAGTGTTTGGAGCATGGGCGGTGGGGGAGACAGGCCCACTGGGAGAACACTGGGGCACAGCAAGGATGGCAGATCCACTCCCCAATCAGCACAGGACCACTCAGAGGAGACTGGTCAGGAATGTAGAATTGCCTGGAGTGCAGTTTGATGAAAAAACTCAGGCCCAGATCAGAGTTTCTACACAACCCAGGTGCACTGAGTATCCAGAGAGATGGAAATACCTATAAGGTCAACCATTAAATCCTGAGATACACAAAAAGCTTTCCCTAGGGAAACAGCAGCAAAGCAGCAATTTAGCTCAACCACATAGCTCAAATAATGGTTCCCACAGGAAGTTCCCCCATGTTAGAAGTAAGCAAAGGACAAGAAATTAGTTCTGGCCCAGGCACACCGCCAATGCCTTGGGGCCCACTAGGGGACATGAGGTATGGAGCCAGGGCCAGGACCCCTGCCTACAACCACTCACTCTGCCAGCACCTTGGGGCCCTGCCCAGGAGCCTGAGGATTGGAGCTAGGACCGGACCCCACTCCCACATCCAGGCACACCACCAACTCCTTGGGGCCTGCCTGTGGCCCCAAGGCTAGCAGCCAGGGACTGGACCCCCTTCCTACAGCCAGGCCCACCATGACAGTGCCTCAGGGCCCCACCTGGGGACCTGGGGCATGGAGAAGGGGACCGGACCCCCCTCCCACAACCAGGCTCACTGTGCCAGTGCCTCAGGGCTCGCCTGGGGACCCAGGGCATGGAGAAGGGGACTGGACCCCCTTTCCACAACAAGGTACCCCACACCAGTGCCTTGAGGCCTGCTTGGGGACCCAGGGCATGGAGAGGGGGACCAGACCCCCGTCCCACAACCAGGCACATCATGCCAGCACCTAGGGGCCCACTCAGGGACCCAGGGTATGGAGCCAGGGATCGGACACTCTCCACAACCAGGCACACTGCCAATGCCAAGGAGCATGCCAGAAACATTTCCTCCATGTGGGTGGCCCACTGCAGCCACCACAATAACCATGGATAGCACAAGGGCAGCTGGATGCCACAGCCACCATGAAGATGGTCCTCCAGCCACTGGAGTGTGTTGACATGGAGAGGGTCACCAGCAGAGATGGAGAAAGGAGGAGGATGTCTTTCTCCATGGAGCCCATTTCAGAGTGACAGAGGAGGCATCTGCTCTATGATGGTATTGGGGGACCTGATCGTGCCTCTCAGCATTGGACAGATCATTTAGGCAGCTAATCAACAGAGTAACCATTATTCTTTTAGAGGGAGAGAAGAAATCTAGGGTGATTGGGGGGAGGGGGGAGGGAATGGGGGATGGGGTGGGATTGGACAAGGGGCATAAAGAATAACTACAATTTGTAACAATATATATGCTAGTAATATTGATTTGATTAACATATCTCAATGTTGAACCCCCAAGATATGAATAATCAATTTTGAGTCAATAAAAATTTTTTTTAAAAAAAGAAATTTCAATAGCACTCTGAAATCATCTTGCTGTCATTTTCCAATATGTTGTCAAACTTAAGGGATGCAACCAAAACTATATTAAGATGAAAATTCATAGCATTATAATTTTTAGTAGCAACAATGAAGAAGTATGAACCATGCTTTCATCACAAAGAAAGAGGGCAACAAACTAAGACTTAGGAAGTCAAATAGAATGAATAAACATAATTTAAAAGAAAGTAATGATTTATAAAATAGTAGAGAAACTGGAGAGTGATGTCATCAAGATGGTGCAATAGATGATCACCAGTGTCACTACCCATCCCCACATCTGATCAACTAACAACAATTAAAATGCAAAAACGTTCCACCTTCATTGCCAGAGCTTGGCAGAAGAGTGGAGAGGTCCTTCAAGTTCGTGAAGGCATGAAAGGCTGTGGCAAGAGAAAGGAGGGATCACTCTGACCATTCCAAGCCCTGCTACTTCCAGGACCAAAGTGGTACAAGGCAAGAAACAGCTGCCAGCATATGATGCAGCTGTCAGGAGATGGCAAAGCTATAGCAGCATCCTTTGTGTGAAGCTACTTGGAGTCTGCAGGGGAGAAGGGTGCTATGAATTGCAACATCCTATCTCCCAAGCCAGCCAGGCCACTAGCAAGCTTCCCCTGGACCTGCCTAAGAGCAAGGAGCTGCAGCCAATGGAAGGAAAGAACCACCCAGAGGTCAGTGAGTCTTTGTGAAGGACTCGTGCATGGCCTGCCCCATGGAAAAGTTTGGAGTGCTGCGGGGGAGGCTGACCCACAAGGGGAACACTGGGGCACAGCATAGGCAGCTGATCTGCCTTGTGATCAGCAGGCATGGGCACTACACAATGGAGAATGATCAGGATGACAGAACTACAGGGGGTGCAGTTTTCAGGAAAAACTCAGTCCTGGGCTGGAATTTCCACACAGCCCTGTTGTGTCTGTGGTGACCCCAGAGGACCCAGAAGTGACTAAAAGGCCAAAAATGTAAATCTAATTCACACAGAAAGCTTACCCCAGTTTGAGAAATAACAGCAAAGCAGCAATCTAGCTCAGGCACAGAGCTCAAGTTTCAATCCCCACAGAAAGTTTCCTCCAATTTTGGAATTAACCACAGGACAGCAAATTAGTTCCAGTGCAGAGCTGAAATAGTGGTGGTAGCTACTAATACACCACAGAACAGAAAACAAACAAACAAACAAATAAAAACTACAGACCACAGACAAAGATCTGATATTAACCAGTAAAAGTCTAACAACACCAAAGAACACCTACAAAACCTGGAAGAGATAGCCTTCTCCTCAAATGCCTAGACATCAATGTAAAGATAGAATGATAGAGAAAGAACAGAGAAATATGACACCAACAAAGGAAACAAACAAAGAGTCAGCAATGGACCCAGAAGAAGAACAGCAGATTTATGAAATGTGTGACAGAGAATTCAGAATAACTCTCTTAAGGATGTTCAGGGAGCCACAAGAAAACACAGACAAAAATTAAATGATATCTGGAAAGAAACTCAGGAGCAGAGCAAGACAATTGACAAAGGAATAGAATCAACTATATAAAATATAAATTCTAAAAATAAATAATACATTATATGAACTGAAACTCTACAGATAGCTCCAACAGCAGACTTCATCAAACAGAGGAAAGAATCAGTGAGCTTGAAGACAGAATGTATGAAATTATCCAACTGGAGGAGCAAAAAGAAAAACCAATAAGAAAAAATGAAACAGAAATGCAGAAATTATGAAACTTCCTCAGCGAAACAACCTCTGTATAATTGGTGTACGTGAAGGAAATGAAAAAGGAAGAGACTAAGAAAGCATATGTAAGGAAATAATGACTGAAAATTCTCCAAGTATGGAGAAAGCTGACAACATACAAGTATGGGAAGCTCAGAGGTCACCAATCAAATTCAATCCAAAGAAGAACCCCAATGCACATCATAATCAAGTTATCAAAAACCAAAAACAAAGAAAGAATACTAAAAACAACAAGAGAAAAGGAACACTTAACATTCAATGGAGCCCCAATATATATCTCAGTGGATTTCTCAGTCAAAACCCTAGAGGCTAGAAGAGAATATAATGATATATTCAGAGTGCTGAAGGAAAAACACTGTCAGCCGAAAATTCTCTGTACAGCAAAACTAACCTTCAAATATGAAGGAGAAATAAGGAGTCTTTCCCAGACAAGCAAAACCTAAGGGAAATTATCAATACTAGACCTGCCTTACAAGAAATGCTAAAGAGTGTTCTTCAATCTGAAAGAAGAAGACACTAAAGAGTAGTAAGAAAATATTGGAAGGCACACAACTCACTAGTAAAGTATATAGACAATCTCAGAATACTCCAACGTTGTAAGAGGTGAATAAACTATCTATATCCTTAGTATGAAGACTAAAGGACAATCCTAACAAGACAATAACAAATTCAACAATTGTATAAGAGACAGGCAATATTAAAATATGTAATTTGAAACAATAAAATATCATAAAATGGGAGAGGAATGATGTCAAAGTGTAGCGTTGGCTTGGGTTTTTTCTTTATATATATGTGTGTGTATATATATATATATCAAAGTTAAGTTGTTATTAGTTTAAAATAATCAGTTATAACTATAACATATATTTTGTAAGCCTCATGGTATTCATAACACAAAAACTTCAGAGACATACTAAAAATAAATAGTGAGAAATAAAAATACACTGCTAAAGAAATTCACTTGGGCACAAAGAAAGACAGTAAGACTGGAAAAAGGGGGAAAAAAGAGTCTACAAAACAAGCAGAAAAAAGTAACAAAATAGCAGTAACAAGTCCCTGTATATCAATAATAACTCTAAATGTAAATGGATTTAGTTCTGCAATTAAAATACACAGAGTGGCTGAATGGATTATAAAACAAGAAAAAACAATATGCTGCCTACGAGAAACTCACTTCACTAAAGACACACATAGACTGAAAGTGAAGGAATGGAAAAAGATATTTCATGCAAATAGAAAACAAAAAAAAAGAGAGCAGGAGTAGCTATACTTATATCTAATAAAATAGACTTCAAGACAAATAAAGTAAAAAAAAAAAAGACAAGGAAGGTCATTATATAATGATAAAGGGATCAATTCAACAAGAGTATATAATAATTGTAAATATATAAGCACCCAACACTGGAGCACCCAAATGTATAAACAATTACTGTAAGACCTAATGGGAGAGATAGACTCAAACACAATAATAGTGGAGGACTTTGATATCCCATTTCCAGCAAAGGACAGATCATCAGGATAGAAAATTAAGCAAGAAATATCAGAATTAATCTCTGCTCTAGGCTGATTGTATCTAAAAGACATTTATAAAACATTTCATTCAACAGCTGCAGAATGCACATTCTTCTCAGCAGCACATGGAACATTCTCTAGAACAGGCCATATGTTAGGTCACAAAAAAAGTCTCAACAAATTTTAAAAAATTGAAATCATAACAGTTATCTTGTCTGACCACAACAAAATAAAACTAGAAATCAACAACAGAAGGGAAACTGAAAACTGAACAAAAAACTGTTGAAATTAAACAACATGCTCCTAAACGATGAATGAGTCAAAGAAGAAATCAAAAAGGAAATTAAAAAATTCCTGGAGACAAATGAAAATGAAAACACGACATACCAGAACCTATGGGATACAGATAAAGCAGTTCTAAGATGGAAGGAGGTTTATAGCAATAAATGCCTACATCAAAAAAAAGAAGAAAGAATTCAAATAGACAATCAAATGTCATACCTCAAGGAACCATAAAAAACATGAACAAACCAAACCCAATTAGTAGATAGAAATAATAAAGATTAGAGCAGAAATAAATGAATTAGAGATTAAAAAACAATGCAAAAGATCGATGAAAGAGAATTGGCTTGTGTTTTTGGAAAAAAAAAACAAAATTGATAAAACTTTAGCTAGACTAATGAAGAAAAAAAATAAAGAAGACTCAAATATATAAAATCAGAAAAGAAAGAGGAGACATTTCAACTTATACTACAGAAATACAAAGGATCGTTAGAGACTGCTTTGAACAACTATATGCTAACAAACTGGAAAACTCAGAAGAAATGAATAAATACCCAGACACAAACAACTTACCAAGGTTGAGTCATAGAGAACTAGAAAACCAAAACACACCAATAATGAGTAATGAGACTGAAGCAGTAACAAAAAGTTTCCCAACAAAGAAAACCAGGACCAGATGGCTTCACTGCTGAACATTTAAAGAACTAATACCATTTTTTTTTGTCAAACTCTTCCAAAAGATTGAATAGGAGAAAATATTTCCAAACTCATTCTATGAGGCCATCATTACCCTTATATCAAAATTGGGAAAAGACACAACAAAGAAAGAAAACTACAGACCAATATCCCTAATAAACACAAATGTAAAAATCCTCAACAAAATACTAGCAAACTGAATCCAACACATTATAAAGATCATTCACCATGATCAAGTGGGGTTTATTGAGGGACGCAAGGATGGTTCAACATATGCAAATCAATAAACATCATACATCACATCAACAGAATGAAAGAAAAAAATCATATAATCATTTCAATAGATGCAGAAAAAGCATTTGATAAAACCCAACACTCCTTCATCATAAAAATGCTCAACAAATTAGATGTAGAAGGAATGTACCTCAACACAGAAAAGGCTGTATACAACAAATCCATAATTAATATTTTACTGAATGGAGGCTTTTTCTCTAAGATCTGGAACAAAACAAGGATGTTCCCTTTCCCCAGTCTTATTCAACATAGTATTGGAAGTTCTAGACAGCACTATATGGCAAAAGAAAGTAATAAAGGACATCTAAACTGGAAAGAAGGAAGTCGAACTATACCTACATGCAGATGACATGATCATATACATAAAACTCTAAAGCATCCACCAAAAAATTGCTAGAACTAATAAATGAATTCAGGATAGTGGCAAGATACAAAATCAACATACAAAAACCAATAGTGTTTCTAAACACCAATAACAAAATAGCTGAAGAAGAAATCAAGAAAGAAATCCTATCTACAATAGCTACCAATAAAATGAAATACCTGGAGTACATTTAACAAAGGAGGTAAAAGACCTCTACAATGAAAACTATAAAACATTGGTGAAAACAATTGCAGACACAAATAAATGGAAAGATATCCCATGTTCATGGGTCAGAAGAATTAATATTATCGAAATGTCCATATTACCTAAAGCTATCTACATATTCAATGCAACCCCTATTAAAACACCAGTGACATTTTTCACAGAGAAAATGATCTTAATATTTGTATAGTACCACAAAAGACCCTGTGCAGCTAAAGCAATCTTGAACAAAAAGAACAAAGTTGGAGATATCACACTACCTGACTTCAAAATATACTATAAAGCTATAGTAATCAAAACAGCATGATACTGTCATAAAAATAGACAAATAGATCAATGGAATAGAATAGAGAGCCCAGAAACAAACCTGTACACTTACTGACAACGGATTTTTGAAAAAGGAGCCAAGAATATACAGTGGGTAAAGGACAGTCTCTCTTCAACAAATGGTGCTAGAAAAACTAGACATACACATGTAGAAGACTGAAACTAGACCTCTATCTCTCACCATACACAAAAATCAACTCAAAATGGATCAAAGACCTAAATTTAAGATCTAAAACTATGAAATGACTAGAAAAACATAGGTGAAATATTACATAAAATAGGAGTGGTGAGCACATTTTTGAACTAGACTACAAAGGCACAGGCAACTAAAGCAAAAATACACAAAAGGGACAACATCAAACTAAAAAGCTTCTGCACAGCAAGGGACACAATCTACAAAGTGAAGAGGCTACCTATAGAATGGGATAAGGTGTTTGCAAAAAAATACAAATAACCCAGTTAACAAATGGGCAAAGGACCTGAACAGATATCTCTCAAAGGAAGACATACAAATGGCCAACAGGCACATGAAAAAATGCTCAACATCACTAATCGGGGAAATCAGTGAAATGAAAATTAAAACCACAGTGAGATATCATCTCACTCCAGTTAGAATGCCTATTAGCAACAAGACAGAAAATAACAAATGCTGATGAGGATGTAGAGAAAAAGGAACTCTCCTACATTTTTGGTGGGAATGTAAATTGGTACAGCCACTGTGGAAAACAAGGTGAAGTTTCCTCAGGAACTAAAAGTAGATCTACCTTCTGTCCTAGCTATCCCACTACTGTGTATATATCCAAAGGAAATGAAATCAATATATCACAAAGACATTCAAACTCCTGTATTTACTGCAACACTATTCACAATAGCCATGAGATGGAATGCCCATCAATGGATAAATGGATAAAAACAAACAGACAAAACTGTGGTGTATATATATATATATATATAATATATATATATATATATATATATATATATATATATATTATATATATATATATATATGAAAATCATTTCTAACATTTTCAGCAACATGGATGGAACTGGAAACCATCATGTTAAGTGAAGTAAGTCAGGCACAGAAAGACAAATACCACATGATCTCACCCACATGTGAAATCTTAAAAAAAAAAAAAAAAAGCAATTCACATAGAAGTAGAGAGTAGAATGATCAATAATCATTACCAGAAGCCAGAAGGAGAGGGGGACTGGGGAGGGGGAGGAGGAGAAGGGACGGACTAATGGGAACAAAACTGCTATCTACTCTAAGTGAATCATTGTGCAGCATGTGTGTGTATTGAAACAACACACTGTACCCCACAAATATGTACAGGTAAATGTTAAATAAAAAACTAAATTAAAAAAAGAAAAAAATAGTAGGTAAATTAAAAAGCTTGTTGTTTGAAAAGGACTTTTATTTGGATTATTACAAAAATAGAAAAATATAAAATACATTTCTAGTTCATTTTATGGGCTGATATAACACTATTATTAATACCTGACCAAGACCATAAAATAAAAAAGATACAAGTGGCTTTCAGAAAACTCTAATGGAAAAAAAGAAGATGGAATCTTGTCAGATTGGATAAGGGGTATAAACACAACTATAGTTAAGATTTTAGAAGTATAAGAGACTATTGTGTACATATTCAATCTAAAACATGCTAAAATTTGCATGAATTAAAGTACATGTCATATAGGACAATTTTGATAAACTATTAAAATTGACTGAAGAAAATGCCAAGATCTAATTAAGACCAAGAGTAAGTGGGAAAATTTGTCTATGATTTCCAAGAAAGGTACCAGGTTCAGATGTCGTCATAATCAATGTTCACCAAATCTTTTAGAAATACATATATTCTAGTATATTTAGATTTCTACAGAGAACAGAAAAACGTAAAAGACACTCCTAGTTCATTTTAAGGGACTGACATAACGCTATTATTAATACCTGACCACGACCATGAAAAAAAGAGATAACTATAGAAGACACTGTTGCTGCCCACCCAAATCTCCAAAATATAAACTGCCAAGTATATCTTTAATAAGAAATGAATTGGAGCTATTTAAGAGGAAATGAAACTTTACTGGAGTGAATAGAAGAAAAACCAACCAAATAATACTCCTGGATTCGAAGCCTTAATATTTAAAAAAGGTTATTTCCCCCCCAAATCATCTAGATCTTTATAAACTTAATTTAAAAAATACCAACAGGATAAATTTAGAGCTGGTAAATGTTTAACAACTAGTTCTCAGGGGGGTGAAAGCCCTGATTTGTAGCATTTCTCAACTTCCGTGGTTTAAGTATTCCTGCCATGGCTGATTTCAAGCTGTCAATGTGAGAGCAATGAAATAGAGTTTGGAAGAGATGTGCAGCCACTCACCATTACATAGTATGTCCACCAAGGAGACACAATAGACATAAGTAACCTCAAAAGCACAGATAATAGTAAAATGCCATAAAATAATTAGGAAATAAGTTTTGTTTTTAAATAATTTATTTAATATTAAGTTTATACGTTTAATTTTAAATGATGGTTGTGTTAAACAAATGGTCCATAAAGTTTCTAAAAACTTAATAATTGACTCTCATGAACCAGTGCAAGAGAGTTCCAGCAAGCCATGAAAAGTTTCTAACAGAAGAGTGATTAAAAAAAAAAAAAAAAGACTTTAAGAAGATTAACATGACAGCAGTGAGTTAGTGTTTGCTTCTTTTCAAATGTCAATTCCATTCCGAAAATTTTAAATGATCCAACCATATCTTAGTTGTCATTTCATTAGCAATAAAGCTGGCATAAATATATATGTGATTGTTTTTTTCTTTATAAAATTGTGTTCATTATAGTCAAAAAGACAGAAAATAACAAATGTTAGCAAGGATATGGAGAAACAGGAGCTCTCATACACTGCTGGTGGTAATGTAGAATGGTTCAGTCACTTTGGAAAATTGTTTGACGATTTCTCAAAAAGTTAAATTTAAATTTACTATAAAACCCAGTAATTCCACTCCCAGGTATTTACCCAAGAGAAATAAAAAAATATATATATCTGAAGACTTGCCCATGAGTGTTCATAGCAGCATTACTCATAACAGACAAAAAGGAGAAACAACCCAAGGTGGTATACCCATACAATTAAATATTACTCAGCAACAAAAAAGAATTTGCTGCAAAATAGAGGAACCTCAAAAACATGCAAAGTGAAAGAAGCCAGACACAAAATACTGCATATATTGTGAATCCATTTGTAAAAAACTTAAAGAAAAGGTAAATCAATAGAGACAGGGAGTAGATTAATGGAGTGAGAATGAGGGCTGGGGATGGGAACAATGTAAAAAAGCACGAAGGGTATTATTTGGTTGATTAAAATGTCGAAAACTGAATTTTGGTAATAGTTGCACAGCTCGGTAAATTGACTAAAGAGAATTTAATCATATACTTAAAATGGGTAAATTTTCTGGTATGCAAATTGTACCTCAGTAAAGATGTTAAAAATTATATTCAGCTAAGTTCATTCATTAACTTTTTGCTCATCCCTATTTACAAAAGAGGCAAATAACTCAAGGAAATCAAGTAACTTGCTTAGAGTCAAAGCTTTTATTAAAAAATATTAGAATTTATAACTCCAAATGGAGTTTCTGTCTGCCTGTTGTCCCCTGATTCAATACTAAACAACACCTATCTGAATCACATTTTACCCACTCTGTTTGTCAGTCTACTTTCCAGTGTCCAGAGTACTTCATTATCTGTCTCCACTGTGTGTGGATGTTCATTTGATTGTTTTTCTGTTGGGGTTGCTGGGTATGAAAGGAGTAAGTGAAAACTTACATTTTTGATTCATCTATTCACCCACTCATTTATTTAGATAGTCAACAAATATTTATTGAGCACCTACTATGTGCCAGACACTATTCTAGGCACTACACAGCAGTAAATAAAAGCAGATATAATAGTTTTGAGATTTGCTGTTTTCTTGGTTTTGTGTGTATTTATTTATTCTTCCAAAATGCAAAGCCCCAGGAAAGACTCATGGCGAGGAATTATGCTACAATTAACACTTCCCCTATCCATTCAGATTGGATAAAGATCCTAACAGCTCATGGGATGAATCAGAGATGTTGGACTGTGATCCATCTGTGAAAGCCCTGTACCAGTCTGCCTCAGGAGAAGTCCAAGAAAACCCAGAATTAATGAAAAAATGCCTTTATTACTAGAATCTGCTTGGACTTAACTAGGCCAAACTTTCCCTTATCCAGGTGAAATGGCGTCCTGAGATAGATATTACATGAAGTTATTGAAAAGATAAAAAGTCATATTTTTGCCTCCTGATTATGTGCCTTGAGTGTGGCACAGATCCACTGTGCAGGTCTCTCAAAGCTGGGACTCAGAAATATACCTCACACTAATATTAATGTCCCTGTCCCACCTACTCACTCAAATGGGATTCCAAAGAGTTCCCTCATTTCGATCCCAAGATGGCTCCAGCTTCCACTTCCTGCTAAGAGCACTCAATATTACAGGAGGCCAAGAGAATAAGCCCCTCCCTCCCCCAAGACATTAATATCCACCTTTACCAAAATGAAAAGAACCTTAATCATCTAGGCTATCTTTTCCTTTAGACAACACATTTCAATGATTAGAATCGCAACAATAAACCCTCAAATGCAAATGGTTGCATCCCTCTGACTCAAAAAGGGTCTTAATATAACTACTGTGAAGTCCCCCCTGGAATGTGGCAGGATGGCAAAAGAAAATGCAAAGACCCTCATTATCCAATCCACCTTCCTGGCTCTAGCAGCAACTGTACTCATGTATAAGCAACAAGGATTTTACAAAACAAATTATCCTAGGATTTTTTTTTTCTCACCCAGCTTCTGGTAGAGTAATTACATCTGAAGGGAGTTTATAATACAAAAATTTGGATCTAACATTAGAAGATCCTCTGGGTGACCTGGTTTAAAATAACAAAAAATATTTCTCCTTGTCTTGGACATTCTACTTTGGGATATACATATATCCCTTACTAATATGCTAAGATTCCTATAGGCCCAGAACCAAGATGACCACCTTTTAAAACTTCATATCCCCAATGTATACAATATCCTAATGAGTATTGTTTAGACATTTGCCAGTATTACCTGGCCCTGAAAAACATCATTCGTTGGCAATCTGGATTGGGAAAACTGTTTCTCATTTGTGGTATGAAGTGCTTCGAGTGAAATTTGTTCTGTATCCTAACTGAAGTGTTTGTTATGCAGCTCTATTCGTGTTTTAAATTATAAAATAAAGATAAATCAAAAGATTAATTTTTATTGTATGTTAAGTTAAAAAATAAAATAAATAAAAATAATGCCAATATATCTTGTTTACCAAAAAGAAAAAAGAAAAAGAAAAAAACATAAAAAGAAAATGAAAGGAAAAAAAGAAAGAAAGAGGGGGAAGAAAGAATCAAGGAGCTTCAGTGCCTTACCTCTTGGAGCTGTGGTACTGTGTTATCTAAATATCAGAAGGTTAGTCTGACCAAGTAAAACCCAGAGCAGAGAGGGCTTACACACCAAAAAACTGTAGGGACTTTTTCTAATTTATATCAGCAGAAACCAGTGGAATGAATGTGAAAATGTATCCTGAAGTGCTAGACTAAGGAGGAAGAACAGAACATAGCTCCTTTGGGTCAGGTTTATTAATATGGGTTCAGTTGACAGAGATTCTGGATTCATTGTGCTGGTTCTAGTAGGTGGGATCAGTCATGACAATTTGCTCAGTTGGTTGTACTCAGGGGTGGTCTACACTAAGTGAAGTCCTTATGCTAGAAATTTAGTATGATGTGAAAGAAGAAATAGATACTTAGAGGTAGGAATATTGAAATGGACTTATCAGGGTGATCTGCTCACTCAGCCCTTTACTATGTCACTTCAGATTATGTTCCCGAGACACTTCCTATACATTAGTTACATTAGTGAGAAAGTGCCATCACTGAAAAGCAAGATGGTGGCTGTCCTTTGTAATCTGGGGATGAAAGTGGAAGATGCTGCTATTGAAATGTGCTCCATGATACACTCTCTTTGGAATAGAGAGGATATCAGAGAAGCAGAAGCCAAGAAGCAAGGTGGTCATGGTTACGCAGTGGAAGAGCCAGATCAGTGATCAGAATGGTTTGACCTGCAGGGACCTTTAGCTTCAGCTTGAATATATGGGCAGTCCACTAAGGTCTTACAGGATCTATACAATTGAAGACCCTCGTTCTGACGAATAGAGGTGTAACTTGAGTGACTCACTTACTTCCCAGAACTGACTTGGTTCATAGACCCAGAGCCCCTGAATAAAAGGGAGGCTGGGTACCTTTGAGGAACTTCCTGGAAATAGCATCACAAGGCTTCCTCTTAGAATTCCCCAAGGTGATACACAGTAATTTTGTATGGTAAATGTGCAGTGATGAAAGTAAAATATCCAGATATTTTAGGGATTTTTGGAATTGTCTCCGAGCTACAGTTAACCCTAGGGATGACATATAACACCACCTACTCCAACAATCAGAGTAAAGGCTTAAGGGGGTTGGGTGATAAATGAGTTTTGGCCTGAATCTATCTCAGAGTGGTCATTCTGGACTCAAATATTCATCTTGTGTTTCCTACATCTTGAATTCCTACATTGGCTTCCTTATAGCACTGTCATAATTTAGTATTTGGGGACCTTGATCATTTCACCATTTCATAGGACATCAACTACAACCATGTTATTGATGACAACAAGTCAATGGATCTGCTGAGCAGAAAGCAGTAAGTATACAAGATCTCTTGGCCAGATACATACATGACTGAGAATAAGAAAGAAATTCAATGAACACCCAAAGATCTGCTAATTCACTGATGTTTCTGAAAGTCTAGAGATCTGGGATATATGAAATCTCCCCTTCAAAGTGAAGGACAATTTGCTGCACCTTGTATCCGGTTCCAGGAAGAAAGAAGCACAAACATTTGGTGATCTTGCAGTATTACAGAGGCAAAATAATGTTGCATTACTGTTGCTCCTTCCTACTTATTGAATAAACCATGAGGCTTCAATATTTAAGGAAGGCCCTAAAGAAAAGATTATTCTTAGCCAGTTCAGTTTAAAGAATAAGTCAGTTTTACCGCTTAGACCTTGTGACCCAGGGAATCTAATCTGCATAATGTGTCTGTGCTGGATCAGGATACTATACTGAGCCTGTAAAACTCTTGAATAAGAGAATAGTAGTGCATCCCCTAGAATTGAGAGAAAAACCATGCCTCTTTGGAAAATAACTATTTTCCTTGGAAACATCTCCTAGTGTTATTGGGTTTCGGTAGAGAATGAATATTGGTCATAGGAAATGAGCTGATTATATATGAGACCTGAGCTTCCCATCTAAATTATTTGCTATTCAATGGACCTACTTTTAAATTTGAATGTTCACAGCAGCTATCCATGATAAAGTTGAAGTGGCATATACAAGATTAGACTTAAGCAAATTCTAAAGGCACAAGAAAGTTTTGTGAGCAAGTTGCTCAAACTCTCATGCTAATCTTGCTGCAATGCCACCTCTCCCTAGACCCACACATACAGGCTCACGGGGATTTCTCTATGGCCTGGGAAGAAAAGATTCAAGACTGATTTACTGATGATTATGTATAATACACTGCCATAAGTAAACTGATGCAGCATTAGAGCTCTCCTTACTGTGGCCATGAAGGACAATGGGAAGATAAATCTTCCCAATAAGCAGAACTTTGAACAGTACATCTAATTGCACATTTTGTCTAGAACGAAAGATATCCATCGGGCACATTCATAGATAGAGCCTAAAGGTTTGGTTAGATGATGAGGAAATTGGAAAAAACAGATCGAAGGACTTATGACAAGGAGGTTTAGGGTACAAGTACATATATGAACTTCCCAGAATAGGTTCATGGTATAAAGATACTTGTGCCCCATGTAAATATTCGCCAAAGGGCTCACACCACAGAGGACAAGATGATAATCAGATGGGCAAGAAGACCAGCATTGCAAATGTCAGTCTTCCTCTTTCCCCATCCTAACTAATGTTCCTCAGTGGGTTTGGGAACAAAGTGGCCATGGTGACAAAGATGGAGGTGATGCATGGGCTCAATCATGTGCACTTTCCCTTACCAATGCAGCTGCTACCACCACTATTGAATGCTTGAAATGCCAGCAGCAGAGATCCATACAGAGCCCTTTTCTGCCAGCCCTTAGAGATCCATGCAGCTCTAAACTTGCGGGTTGCAGGTGGCACAGCTAACCTCCTGTTGATTGATTATACTGAACCCTTTTCTTTTTTCCCCCTTTTTTGTGAGGGGTAAGGGGATCGCAACCCTTGGCTTGGTGTCGCCTGCACCATGCTCAGCCAGTGAGTGCACCGGCCATCTCACCGGCCATCTCTATATAGGATATGAACCCGCAGCGAGAGCGCCACTGCGCTCCCAGCGCCGCACTCTCCCGACTGAGCCACGGGGTCGGCCGAATACTGAACCCTTTTCATAGTGGACTTGGTAGCAGTGTTTCTCCCTAGAATGAATATTTGTTCTGGATATAGATTTAACTTCCCCGCTATGCTTCTACTAGTAATACCTTCTATGGATTTACTGAAAGCTTAATTCACCCACGGTGATCCATGTAACATTGCTCTTGGCCAAGGATGCTGTGCCCATTTCCCACAGGATTCATTCGTCTTACCATAACCCAGGAGCAGCTGGTCTCTTAAAGCAGTGCAATAGTCTATTGAAGACTCTGTTTTGGAGCCAGCTGGAAGACATTTTATGAGGCAGGGGTTCTGGTCTAGAGAAAATGGTACATGCTCCAAATCAATAACCAATATATGGTGTTGCTTCACCAAATGACAGATCACATGGGTCCAGGAATCAAAGGAAAGAAATAGAAGTGGAACCTCTCAGTCCTCTCCCTCTCCTTCCTGAGAGTACTACATTCAGTAGATTATACATCTAGCCTCATAATTGGTGTCAAAATCAGGGACTATTGGCAATATTTATATTTTCTTGCTTGTGTGGTAGTGCATATGTTCATACATTCATGCATTTCTTTTCTCCCCCTCTCCCTGTTGGATGTTATTTTATATAGGCCATGTTGGTGGTGACTACCTTTATGAATAACATGAATGTATCTTTTACAAAACTGTTAACCAAACGTCTTCTTTCTCTCGTGAAAGTGTACATGCAATAAATTCTTCCTAGAATTAATTTCCAAGAATAAGTCTGCATTTATGGATGAATTTACACACTTCCCTTTACTGGATTTACACACTTCCCTTTACTGGCTGATGAGGACTATATAATCCAGCATTCTTCTGTTCTGACTTGGTTATCAGTAAGCTCAGAACTTCCTGTAAGCTACATTGTAAATAATTCATTCACCTCAGGTTTCCAGGCCATTGCTTGCTTTCTTTATTTTAAATGGTTTCTGACCAGTGTATTTCATTTTTACTTTTCCTACACTAGTTTATATACATTTTAATAGGGCATATCACTTGAATTCCTTTTTATATTTATTTAAGTGAATACACAAGTAAATAAATAAACCCTCCCTTTAGTGAAGCAGTTCATGTCTTCCCCTAGCAGCTCAGCCACACAATGGCCTGTTCGTTCATTTATTGAGCACTTACCAGGTGCGGACACAACAATCCTGTATCTGCCATCACTGTGCATGTTTGCATGTCCTTGACCATCACTCTTTATTTTATGTCAGATGCCCCATTGTCAACTTCATGGGCAACGCTGGGGGAAATGTATTGCTGTTTTTATTTGGACTGTCTTTCAGAGTCAATCTCTGGTTGTTCCTTACTCCCATTCTCTAGGGTCTGCCTTTCACTAATAGGTGCCTTTAAGTCTAAATCCACTCAGATAACATCTTACTATTTCTGAATTTTCTCATAACGTCTACATTTATCATATCTTAGGTTAACTGCAACCTCATGGCTTTTAGAAGCTACCAAAAACCAAAACTACTCATCCAGAGAGCTAAGGACTTTGTTTTGAAATGAAGACATGAAATACATGAATCTGGTTAGGACAATGCTTATAAGTGAACACAAACATTGTAATCTCTGGAAAGATGTGTTCCTCACTGGAAATAGTGAACTAGCATGTTAGTTATGTAAGCTTCTTGAGAATTCAGTAAAAATAAATGAATTGAGATAAACACAATCTACTCATCTTTTCTCTTCTTTTATTCTTTAGTAATCATATTTGTCTAATATAGGTACAATTCCCCATGAGCAGTTGGCTTATCTTTCTCTTTTTTTCTATATTGATCTTTCCTCCTTCCTGCCTTTTTGCTCTTCCCAAGCATGTATATTTATTCTTTCATGCATTCAACATTTTTGAAAGTACCTACTATATGCCAGACACAATGCTCAGGATAAACAGAAGAACACAGCACAATTTCTGGACTCCAGGAGCACACATTTGTGGGGAAGTCAGTGTGTAGATAACAATTACAGCCTTGTGATAAATGACAGGGCAGAGGCACCATGGAAGCCTAGAGATGTCCCTTCACCTGACCCACAAGCTGAGAGGCTCTTTGGAGACAGTGACCCTACTTTATAATGCAGGAAAAGGTCATCAATCTATCATGTGGGTGAGTTGCTGGGCTCTTTCACAGCTTAAAGAACCAACAAAACATCTCAGGCCACTGCATGAGCAGGAACAATTTTGGAAAGTCACACTAATTTTCTCACAAATACACATATCTATAATTGTGACCTAATGCTGTCAAATTAGTACTCTAAAGGAGAATTCGAAAGAAAAAAAACACACACACACACACACACAAAACATGTTTTCAAGTAGGGTACATAGATTACAGAAGAGTACTAAAGAGCTCTCTTACGAGTCTGAATGCCCAGCCTGGCACTCTAGAAATCTCTGTCAGCCAGTGAAATGATGTCAGTAAAGGACAGTAATTGGTCCCTACAGGATTGCCTTGGGGAGTGTGAAGAGCAAATACCTGATAGTGGCAACAAGAGAGCAAGGTAGGATACAATTATTTATCTACATCAAAAGATGTGGATACTTTGGACACGTAGAATGGGTTCGGATAATTAGTGTTACATATGCACATTCTGAGAGGGTAACATTTCTGTACCCCTCAAGAGACTTCCAAGAAAGCTATTTATGTTCCCTACTTGATAGTCCTTTCTCTCCTATCAGCGACTAGCAGCCAATGTGAACGCTCAGCCAAAACACTCCTACCAGCAGCTAATGCACTCTAGTCCCTTCACAGCGCGCATGACTGGGGGGGGACTCACTTGCAACAGACAAATTGACGGTCCCTTCAGAAGAAGGAGCCCGGTGTGTCAGCAAATAATCTTTTTGGCTTGGTGTCGTAACTAGCTGTTACTAATGTATCAATTTTACTTAGTCCTCCCTTCAACAAAACAAAAAACCACTGCTTTCTTCGCCTGCGTCGCGTAGTAATCCCCCATCCAAGGTCGCCATCTACAGGTCATATAGCTTACCTACTGCTTTTAAGGCCTTTTGAAGATCGCTTGGGAGAATTCACATGTGCCTCCTACTGAGGCAGTTCATCCTGCTAGCTGTGGATTCATGCCACATTTGATGGCTATTTACTGCATAACTACCGACTTGTTAGATATTTACTGGGCTCTTCTTTTACATTTCTCTATCACTCAGGGATTGATGTTTTAAAAATAATAGTGAAGAACAGCTATTAAATATATGTTTTATTGCCATGTTTATCAAATTATTTTAACTCACTGTCTTTCTGATTAATATAAAAATATCACTTTCCATTAATGTTTGCCTCACAAAAGCACTAACAATCCTAATAATACAGACCATTTACTAAGCACTTAGCTTGGTACCATTGCACTAAGAATTTACAGACATTATCTAATTTAGTACTTACAGCACATTTATGAAACATAACATCTGTCTCACATCAAAACTATGCTCTGGACAAATCCACCATACTGACTCCAAATATTTTACTTTTCTATTTTCAAACCTGGAATACCAACCTTTTGCCAACAACCTTCCCCCTGACCCCGCTCGCTTTGAGGTTTATATGTGCCCTCCCAGGCAGGGGTGTTTTCCTAATGCTTTAGTGAGCAGGAAAGAATGATTTTTCTCCTCAACCTGCTGCACAATAGCCCAGAGCACAGCCAGAAACTGCAAAGGAGTCTCCTGTACTACCAAGTTAGTCCATCAGCATTCCAGAAGTCCAAGGTGAAACTGTAATCTGTTTCTTCTCTTCCTAGAGCTTAAGCTGGTAAGTGCCTCCTGATCAGACCTGATCCTCTCCATGCGCTTTAAATAAAGTCATGTTCAATCAACAATACCTGTGTTTATGTAAACAGAGGGGCTTAGACCCTCTCTACAAATGAATCTTCAAATTAGAGTTTCTGTCATAATTTTCTTCAGAGGTTGTCTTTTAAGAAGACCATCAAACTTTACTTTTGGAAATAATTCCTTTATTTTCAGTTGAATTTGAGTTTCTGTTTCCTCTTTCCCCCAAAAAGCAAATTGGAGATGTGCCCACTTCTGGAATTCAATGATTTCTGGACAAGTCACCAAGATTTCTGGTTTATATGAGGACTCTCAGCTCTTTGGGGATCAGAGGACTTTAACGACTGATGATTGGGTCTCTCACATTAAGGAATTCTTACGTTAAATTTGGTTTCAAGGAACAGAACACAACCAAACTAGCTTTAGCCTAAAGGCGAATGTATTGGATGGACACAGACATATCTCATAGGCACAAGACCAGGAATGCAGACAGTCTTCATGCAGGGTTAGAACCAGGAAATGGAGAGCTGTTGGAGGTCTCTCTCTCTTGCTCTCTTTCCACAGTCTATTATATTTGTTCCACAAAGACTTGAATGCCTACTATGTGTCAGGCACCATGCCAGATGCTAAGAGGACAGAGGTAAACAAAACAGACATGGTCTGCTTTATTCCTCTCTGTAGACCATCTTTATCCAATCCACTTATCATGGCTTTACACAATCTCCTAATTCAAGCCCTCAGCAGAAACTCAGCTGTAGCAATCCTGAAGTCAGCTCTTCACTCCTGGTCCAAAAGTGCTGGGGGTGGTGGTGGTGGTAAATAGAGTAAATTGTGTGAAAATGGGATGTTGGTAAGAAATGACTGGTGAAATAAACGATCATCTCTACTGCAAAGACTTTCAGAGAAAAAGGATGTTGAAAGTTTGCATAAACTTGAGGAAAGAAGAGGAAAGAGCCTCAGGAAGGCAAGGGGCTCACTCTGAGCTAGGGAAGGGTTCCACATGGCCCATCTGGAGACACGGGTTTGTATCTGAGTATAGGCTTTGAGGAAGGCACTGCTTACTTTAACACCCTCTAACCCAGCCTTAGGAAAGTTCCTGGGTGAAATTCCTTGGCAGGACAGAGGAGAAAGAGAACAGGAAGGGAATTATAGATCTGAAAAACAAGGTCTATTTTGGAGATCCTAAAAAACTTGTAGTTGGTTAAAACCTCAAATTATCTATGGTTGTCTGAAACATTTGTGAACCCTGGAGGCAATCGACCTCCAATTTTGAGAGCAGCAGATGGAGAGCAGTGACACTTGCATCAATAGGTCATGAAGATTGGAAGAAATCCAGAAAAAGGGGGGATAGGGAAGCTAAAAGTTGAGATATGCACTAACAATATTCTGTGTGACTGTACCCTTAATTTTTTAGTCACAAGAGCTAATGTCCAAAGAAACAGGAGTTAAAATCGTCAATGTGAAGGGGAATTCTACTCACACAAGTTTGAACTTCGAACTTTAATGTCCTAAATATGTCTCAGGTACTTCACTTCCAATATACTGAGGAAATATTTCAGGTTAGTTCCTTCCCTGCAAAGGAATCTTGAGAGGATATGATATTTCATTTGTTTAATGATAAATTTCTAAGAAAGTGTCTAATTCTGACCAAATTTATTAATATGACCTACTTTGATTTATAGTTTAATTTACCATTTGGGGGGAAAAACCATGGCTGGTAAAAGTTCCCAAATGGGCATAGAGTCTAAAGTTTTTAAAAGCTTAAAATGAAATTTGGTATGTGGCAAAAGGCTGCATATATAAAGAACTGTAGTTACTGCAATAGTAATTTAGTGAGATACAGGCATTACTTTAGGTTATTTAGACTTAGTGATTAATCGGTGATTGTTTTGGATTATTATTATTACAATGTATTATTATTATTATTTTGGATTATTTCCATGAAGTAAGGTGCTTAGATATTTCATTTGTAATAAAGTCAGGTAGTCTACAATGTCGTAGTTCTTATTACCCTTCTGATTTTTCCTCCAAATCAGGTCTTAAATCTGGAATTGTTCTCTCAAGGGATTTGCTCTATTTGCCTTTTTTTTTTTTTTTTTTTTTTTGGTTCCTCAGTGGTTCCCCTTCTTCTCATTAATTATTTAATTTGATTCAACAAAAATTTATTGAGCTCCTCTGATGTGCCAGGATAACCACAATCCTTATTCTCACAGAATGTTTTTGGGAAAGGCATCAATCCACCTCTGCAAATACTTGGGGGAAGGAAGTGGTAAAGAATGGCAGACCCAACCTCAGCTTGCCTGGGTCATTTTTTTTTGGCTGCTGCCTGGTAAGGGAATCTGAACCTTTCACATTGGTTTTATAACACTGCACTCCAACCAACTGAGCTAACAGGCCAGCCCCCTGCCTGGGCCATTTACTGGGATTGTATTTGCAGCAACCTAGCAGGATAAGGTAATGTCTCTCTCTGGGATGAAGAGCAAGCTTGCTGTAAAAGCAGTGGGTTCTCTAAGCTCAGTGTTCCTTGGTTGCAACATAAACCCACACACTGATGCACAACATCCACTGGACAACTCACTATCATTCCTCAGGGACTTGCAGGATGTGAGGAGCCGAAATCAACATGATGCTCATGCTGCTTACTGTGCTATGAGTAGTAAAGTCCTTTGTCTTTGACCCAGGGTCTTGTGTCTTCTGCCAACATCTATGAAACTAGTAAGCTAGTTTATTAGCCTATAAGATGAGTGAAATCAAATCCTAGACTCTATCTTGATTTTCAAGAATTTTTTGTGCTCTAAATAAGCCCCTCACAGAATGAAAGTTTACATATTCCCTAAAAATCTATTTTAGCTAGAAATAGAACAAAGGCAAAAATGTCAGCTTTGCCATATATTTTTTTTTTTTTTTTGCTTTCTACATTCTCTCAGATTTGTAGCCTGCATATTATAAGTTCCATGCACTTCAAAAATACACATTTTTGAAAATTAAGGTTTTTTTCCAACAATGCAAATTAACCAGAATTTTCTGAGTACCTATTATGTGCCAGGATCTGTGGGGGACATAAGGATGACAGAGACACAGTCCCAGAACTTTTAGGGTTCAAGGTTTAAAAGAAATGACAGAAACAAATGTGTATCTCAAATATGAGACTGAGTGTGATCAGATTTCATTGAATTCCAAGCCAAGAATGAGTGAAGAATGACTCATTGTTTAGGGATGGCGAGATTTCATTAAGTTAGGCTTCATTTAAAAGACCAAATAGGAGCTAGACACTGAAGGATATAGGTAAGACTCCAAGGGGTGGAAATAATGGGGGAGAAAGCATCTGGGAGAAAGGGTGGTGGTGTGGAGAGATGTCCTTCAGACAAATGGGGTGTGATGGAGGGCACAGCAAGAGCAAAGGTACGAAGGACCTTGCAGATCATGATTGCAGGCAGCAGGTAGCCCCTGGTGCCTGCAGCACCACTGAGAGATAATGAGCGAAGAGTCAGTCTGTTTGCTCTCTACAAAAGATGGGAAATGTGAGTTAAACTCAGGAGACAGATTGGAACTGGAAATGAATTTAGTAATCATTCATGCAGGGGGTGATAGTTGAAGGCACTACCTGAGATTAAAAGAGGCAAAGATAGAGTATGAAGAATAGCTGGACTTCCAAAGAATGCCTCTACTCAGAGGCCAGATAGTGGGAAAGTAGCCAGCAAAAGAAGACGCTAGAAATGCAAGAACCAGAAAAATGTGGAGATGTGATACTGTGCATAGCAACAAGTTCTACAGCAAGTCCCGGGGTAAAGGTCAGCAAGAGGCAACTAGATGGGGTGACTGGGAAGTTCTTGCAGATCTTGTATATGGATGTTTCAGAAGCAGACGGACCAGAAGTTATTGGATGAGTGTTAAATAAGGAAGTGAGAGGGATAAATATTTTGGGAAGGTACTATTTTGAGAAGTGCTGCTATGAAGAGAAGGAAAAAGATGGAATAACAGTCTCAAGGGAAATTAATATTCATAAGAATGATTAGATTTGAATATGTGTGTAGACTAAGAAGATGTCAGAGGCAAAAGAAAAGAAAAGGAAAGATAAAATGGAATATGAATAAAGAGAAAAATTACAAAAGAGGTAAAAAAAAAAAGGGGGTTGGCTTAAGAAAATGGGAGTACACATTGTTTCCCTGAGGCAGTGGGGGAAGGAGAAAAAAGTGGTGGATGATTTAGAGAAAATCTGAGTTCACCATAGAAAAGCCAGTAGCCAAAGTCGAACAGATGGAAGTCTGGGAGTTAGGGTGGCTGAAGTGAGTTGGGCTTGCAAAGAGGGATCCTGGATTGAAACGGGTGCTCTGGAGAATTGGAAAAACATCAATCAAGAATGAATAAACGGGCTGGCCAGTGAGCTCAGTTGTTAGAGCACGGTGTCATAACACCAAGGTCAAGGGTTTGGATCCCCATCGCAGCCACCTACACACAAAAAAAGAGAATAAAAGAATTGATGAGCATCACTGAGAGCCCCAGCTATGGCTCATATAATGGATTCAATGAGAGTCAGCTGGGGAATGTCTGAGCTCTGGCCTAGATTGCTCAGTCAACCAAGTTCTGGGAAGTGTGTACGATGGAAGTCAAGGGACAAAACCAAAGTCTAAAGTGCCTGTAAAAATATAGGTAACCTATTTAGTCAAAGGGTGTAGATTCAGGGACTAGAGAGGCTAGAAGTGGGCTTACAAACTGGGCAAACTGGGAATCAGGGATGTTGGAGTTGCCAATGAAGATGAGTGCACAAGAGGAGGCAGGAGACCATTTACATTAGTGGTTTTCAGATTTGGGATCCGGAGTTAGAGTGAATCAAGTAAGGACAGGCTCTCAATTGCAGCTGTGGCTGGGCTGATGACTCACAGAATTCAATCAAGTTCAGGTGGCCAGGGAGGCATGGGGTATTTTACAGCACTTTAAGATGGCAAAGTGTTTTATTGCTGCACAGCAACCACTGAAATACTCTTTAAAAATGTTATTTTCACGAATCTGTAAATTTTACCTTATCCATTGTATTTATTGTCAAAGAAAAGAAATACTATAAATGGGTATTAAGAACTTAAGACAAGTTGTTCTTGAGTCCTGTTTTCAATTTCATTTAATTTCCAGTTTTGGGGTTGAGCCCAAACTTACTGATTTGATGCCCTGTGGTAGATTGTTTTCCATTTCCCCCCTCAAATGTAACTAACTGTGCAATTTTGTTTAATATGTCTTCCCCAATATAATATAAACTCCAAGTGGGCAGAGCATATGTCTATCTTGTTTCCTTTTATAACCTCAGTAACTGGAATAACTTCTAGCACAAACTACATGCTCAGAAAATATCTGTTGTTAAATGTTTATAAAAGCAGAAATAGGTTGAATTCAGGCAACCCTCTTAGTTGCTTAATCATGTGCATTGCTTACTGTTGATAAGTTGGAGTTATTTCTTTTTATTTCAGGGACATCTGTAATGTTCAAAGAAGATAAGATGCTTTTTATTGTCCCTAAACTATTAAATTCTCTGCCTATGCTCTTGAAGTCACAAGAAACAACATGCTTAATTTTATTCAGCCTCTATTCTTTTCCCTTAAAAGATCAGTATGTCATCAGATTTTCTATAAATTCAGTGACAATCTTTATGTCATAGTTTCGGGACTGAAAAATAAGTCAATTTTGGATGTTAATTAGGATGCCAGCATCGACAAATATTTGCATCATTTACATCTCCCTCTGTCTTAATGCTTTTCTGCAATTTCAGAGCCTGTAAATTAGTTCTTTTTAGCACCTCACTGCCACCATCTTCTGGTGGCATATATCAGCACAGGTATAAGCAATGTCACTTTAAACTAGATGTATATTTTTCCTTATTAATGAAAACAAATGGGACACTTTACAGAACAAAAAGGTCTCAGTAATTTACAGAGCTTAGTAATGATCTAAGAAAATTTTTGTGAAACACTAAAATAGCAATACATATTATTCACCTGTTCAATAATCTTTTCTGAAATTCATTTCAGTAAAAATCTGTTAATCTTTTTGAATTTCATCTCAGAAAAAAATTCACTATTGTCTCAAAATCTATGATTTTTCAATGTAGCAATGATAATTATTATAGCTATACTATTCATGGCGAAAAAGTTTGCTAATCAAACTAGTAATGAAAATAGCATTCATTACATGGCATGTTTAAACTGCTTAGGGAAAAAATTCTATTAAACTTTTAGAGTATTTTAGAATGACTAAACATATAAAAGAAATATTGATAATTCAAAAGGGCCTTATCTGTTTATTAAATGCTCCATAGTTCTTTTGCTTGCAAACAATGCTGTAGTTCTGAACATGCACGTGATCTGGGGCCTTTGTTCATGTTGTCTTCTTGTCTCCTTCCTTATTCTCAGTACACATCCCACGGTTGATGAAGTCTGCTAAATTCACCTCATAAATATGGTCTTTGCTCTCTCAGTCTCTCTTCTTGCTGCCTGTTTCAGTCTCTCTCCATCTCCAGATTGGACCATAAACCTCCAGAATGCTCTTCCTGCCACCTGTCCCTTTCTCAGTTCCCATACTCCAGCCTTCACCCCCTGCTAGATAACTTCTTAAGTAGCAGAACTGACTGTATCACTTCCTGACTTAAAAATTTCTCCTGGCCTGTTGTTGCCTATAGGATGAAATCCAAATCCTGAACTTAGCATGGAGGGTCCAATCTACCATGCTCAGCACTACCTGCCGTCAGTGTAGCTTCTGACAATGTGAACTTGCCCTTAGTACTCTGGAAATAGTGTGCCTAGTGCTTTGTTTACAATTCTGTGGCAGAGTGTGACACCAGGCTCTGTCATAAGTCAGTTATTTAACCGTCTCCCAGTAGACTGTGACTCTTGCAGGTGACCATGATATCTCACTTATTCGTTTTCATCTCAGCATCTAATGCTGTGACTAGCACACTGTAGAAGCTCAATGCAAGTTTGTAAATGGACAAATGAATGAATGCTCTTCCCATTTTTAATCTCATGAAATCCTCAGTTTTCAAATCTTAGGTTACAATATTGCTTCTCTAAAACTTCTTGACTCTAATCTGGAAGAATTAATTGCTAACATGGCATTTTTTCCACATTACAGTTAGCTGTATGTACTGCTGTCTCCAGTGTTAGGTCATAAGGGCCAAAAGCAAGCTGCGGGAGTGAAAAGGGCATGAGCTTCGGAGGCAGACAACCTGGGTTGGTATCCTAGCCCTGCATTCAACATCTGTCACCTTCAACCAGTAACTCAGCCTTTCTAAAATAAATACTGGTTTCCTCATTTCTGAATGGGGATGACATCACTTCCCAGTAGAACCGATGCAAAGATTAAATAAGAAAGTGAAAGTCCATAACACATATTAGACTTTCATTAAATTTTAGTATTTATTCCTTTCTCCTGAGGGTGAAGACCCTATTTAATTTATACTAGGTTTCCAGGGCTTCAGAAACCAAAGAGACTCAGTAAATGTTTGCTGAATAAATGAATAAATTCCAGAGTAGTAGTTAGTCGAAAGTAATGTAAGTGTACTTTAACAAAGTCTTTTAAACAAATGCAATTGCTTGTTATTCCTTCCTACTCACTTATTATAAATATTGCCTCCTAATACTCTGAGATGTCTCCAATCAGATTCTTCTCATTTTTTTGATTATAGTATTTAAAGTATACACAGGTCATGTGGTTTGAGGCGTAATATTTTTATGTTTTAGTTATCTTTCAGTTATACTTTCACTTGTACATTTTCCTTTATTTAGTCATTGTAAAGTATGTTTATGAAGTGTTTGAATAAAAGAAAGTAATGTTTGTTTTTTTAATGGTATAAATACAGCTGACCTTTGAGCAACACAGGTGTTAGGGGTGCCAACCTCCCACACAGTTGAAAATATAACTTAACTGTGTGTAACTTTCCCCATGTACTTACTTAAGTAAAGTAACTTAAGTAGTTGGCCCTGTGGAATTTGTGCATAAGAAAAGTTGGCTCCCCATTTACGTGGGTACATAGTTCAAATCTGTGTTGTTCAGGAGTCAACTGTATATAATAATGTTAAGGAAGAAAAAGCAGAATATCAAATTGTTCAGATGGTGATATAGCAACTATGTAAAAAAATTACTGAAGACCACTGCTATTTTTCTGGAAATAGAACATTCCATCCTGAGATTCATATAGAATCTCAAGGGACCCTGAATAGCTAAAACAGTCTTGAAAAAGTAGAACAAAGCTGGAGGACTCACACTTCCTAATTTCAAAACTTACTACAAAGCTACAGTGATCAAAACAGTGGTACCATCATGAAGACATATAGACCAATGGATACAACAGAGCCCAGAATAAACTGTCACATATGCAGTCAAATCATTTTTGACAAGAGCGTTGAGACCATTCAATGAAGAAAGGACAGTCTTTTCAACAGACGATACTGGGAATATGGCATATCCATATGCAAAAGAATGAAGTTGGGCCCTTACCTTAAACCAAAAATTAACTCAAAATGGATCAAAGACCTAAACATAAGAGCTAAAACTACAAAACTCGTAGAAGAATATATAGGGGGAAAGCTTCATGAAATTGGATTTGGTAGTGATGTATTGGGCACGACAACAAAATCACAGGCAACAAAAGAAAAAGCAAAAAACTTCTGTGTTTCAAAGGGCACAATCAACAGAGTGAAAAGGAAACCCACCAAATTGGAAAAAAAAGATATTTTCAAATCATATATCTGATAAAGAGTTCATATCCAGAATATATAAAGAACACCTATCACGTAACAACAAAAGAAATGAAACAAATCAATTAAAAAACGGGCAAAGGACTTCAATAGCCATTTCTTTAAAGGAGATATACAAATGACCAATAAGCACATGAAAAGATCCTCCAACATCACTAATCATTACAGCAATGAAAATCAAAACCACAATGAGATACCAACTCACACCCATTAAAATGGCTACTATAAGAAAAAACCCAGAAAATAACAAGTATTGGGGAGGATGTGAAGAAACTAGAACACTTGGGCACTATTGGTGGGAGTATGAAATGGTGAATCTTCTATGCAAAACAGTATGGCAGTTCCTCAAAACATTAAAAATAGAGTTACCACATGATACAGCAATTCCACTTCTAAGTATACACCCTCAAAAAATGAAAATAGAGATTCAAACAGATATTTATATACCCATGTTCATAGCAGCATTATTCACGATAGCTAAAAGGTGGAAGCAACCCACATGTCCATCCATCAATGAACAGATAAACAAAATTGGTATATACATACATTGGAATATCATTCAGCCTTCAAAAGAAAGAAAATACTGACATATGGTATGACATGGACAACCCTTAAGGACATTATGTTCAGTGAAAGAAACGAGTCACGAAAAGACAAATACTGTGTGATTCCACTTACATGAGGTATCTACAGTATCAAATTCAATTAGAATGCTGGTTGCCAGGGGCTGGGAGGAGGGGAAATGGGAAGTTATTCTTCAATATTTATAGAGTTTCAATTTTGCTAGATGAAAAGAGTTCTGTGAATGGATGGTAGTGATGGTATCACAACATAATGAACGTACTTAATATCATTGAACTGTACAGTTAAAAATAGTTATGATGGTACATTTTATATTATGTGTTTTACCACAATTTAAAAAAAAAAATCAAAGAATAGTCAGAAGGAAATACAACACAATGTTAAGAGTGTTTGCCTCTAAATAGTACTTTTTCATTATTTTCGCCTTCTTTTCATATATCCTACAGTGACTATGTTTCTAGGTAATTAAGGGAAAAAAAACTTATCTCAAAAGTTTCATATGAAAAATTACCCAAAACATGTGTTCATTTGATTTCAATTCATTGCAGATTTTGGGGAACTTTCTAACTAAGGAAAAGACAAACACAGAAGACTTTGTTATAACAAGAGAATAATCAGAACAAGAAATAATCTCTACTATTTATTTCTTGCATTAGGTCATACACATTGTTGGATGTACATCGTTGGATGCTCCCTATTTGAAATATCGGGATAAGGGAAAAGAAAGCTCATACTCCTGATCCCTAAATGAGAGTGGAGAAGTTACAATTGGTATCATCATTGTCCATCACTTCACATATACAAGGAGGAGAAAGGGCACATCAAGGGAGACCAGATCCTGTCCAAAGTACTTGACAGGGGACAGATTTCTTTTGGTTTCTTTTCTCTTTTAAATAGGGGAGGGGGTTTCAAATCTCTCCTTAAACTTTTGAAACAGTTCAACCATAAAGAAGAGAGCTCTCACCATCAGAGGTCTAAACTATCAGTGGTGGTGATATCTTATAATTTTGTTATGTTAGAAAATAAAGGGACTTTGCTTGAAAACCCTTCTGATGGATATCTCATGTCTTGAAGTTCTGAAACTTTCATTTACCAACTTTAATAATTCTATTTATTACTTTTGGGGTTTGCTTCCTGGTTATTTTTACAAAAATTTTCCTAAAAGAATTTAAAATAATAAGCACTACTTCATCATGTATTAAAATGACAACACATTACTTTTTGTAGTGGTTTACATTCTTAACCACCCTTCAACCCTCTCAAGGGGCAGCTTATTCTCCTACAGCCCCTGAACCACCGGTTCTGGGTGAGCAGCCCCGTTCTTCATTGCAGCTTACGGACTGTGCTTTTGCCTCCCTTGTTTAATCCACACACACCCTCCCCATCTTTGAAATTCATTTCAGCAGACTATATCACCCACTGTACCTTGCTGTTGCTGTCAACTGCAACTCTCAGGGCATTTTAGCTCCTGGATCACTGTTACTTTCTCCAAACCACTCTTATTGTTGGAGATTCCAATAATCATGTAGTGATCCAGCACTCTTGGATCCCTGAAGTCCTTTCTTCCAAAGATATTGCCCTTCATCCAAAGTCAGTCTTTCACTTCCATGGTCATACAAACTAGACTTTGTCATTAGCAATAACAGCAGCTCTTCCATACTCTCAGATTCCTGTATCCCACTCTCTGTCTGCTACCACCCTTCTCATCCCCAGTTAGCCTCCTGGTGGAGTTTGGATGTATTGTCCTCCCAGAACTCATGTGGAAATCTGATCCCCAATGTGGCAGTGTTGGAAGTTGTTTGAGTCATGTGGGTGGATCCCTCATGAATGGATTAATGCTCTCCCTGAGGGGTAGGGGTAGTGAGTGAGTTCTCGCTTTATTAGTTGCCCAGAGAGTTGGTTGTTTAAAAGACCCTGGCACCTCTCCTCTCTCTCTCCCTCTCTCCCTCTCCCTCTCTCACTCTCTCTTTCTCTCTATCTCTCACTTCCTCTTGCCATGTGATCTGCTTATACCTGCTGGCTGTCTGACACTTTCCACCATGAGTAGAAGCAGCCTGAGGCCTGTGTCAGATGCAGCTGTCCCAGAATCATAAGCAAATAAACCTGTTCTTTATAAATTATCCAGTCTCAGATATTCTGTTATTAGCAACACAAAATGAACTAATGCAGAAAATTGGTACTGAGGAGTGGGGAGTTGCTATATGATACCTGAACATGTGGAAGTGACTTTGGAAATGGATAATGGGCAAAGGTTGGAGGAGTTTGCAGGACTTAGAAGAAGACAAAAAGATGAGGGAAAGTTGGGAACATTTTAGAGATTGGTAAAAAAAAAAAAAAACAGTCAAGGCCATACTGACAGTAAGGTCTCAGACAGAAATGAGGAACTTACTGGGAATTGGACAAAAGTTCACCCTGCTACACCACAGCAAGGAACTTGGCTGCATTGTGTCCATGCCCTAGGATTTTGTGGAAGGAGGGACTTAAGAGTTGTGAACCAGAATGTTTGGTAGAAGAAATTTCCAAGCAGCAAAGCATTAAGGAAGCTGCATGATTACTTACAACAGCCTATGCTTAGTTATGGCAGAAAAGGCACAATGTAAAGCCAGAATTTAAAAGGGAAGCAGGGCATAAAGATTTGGAAAATTTGCAGCCTGGCCATGTGGTAGAAAAGCAGAGAGTATGAAAAAAATGCCAGGCTGCAGTAGATAGAGTGGTTACTAAAGACTTTGGCTTGGCAATGAGGCAGCCAGGTGCTAATAAGACAATGGGGGAAAGGCCCTGAGGGCAATTCAGAAGTCTGGAAGGGCTCCCCTCCCATCACAGACCCAGAGGCCTAGGAGGCCCATGTTGTTCCAGAGGACAGACTCAGGGCACAGCTGCCCTCAGGAACCTGCTCTCTGCATCTCAGCCACTCTGGCTGGAGCAGCCCTGCCTCAAGTGGCCCCAGGTGTGGTTCATGCAACAGTTCAAGAGAGCATAAGCCAGAAACCTTGGTGGCATCCAATGGTATTAAGTCTGCAGGCCAGCAGGACATGAGAGCAGTGGAAGCATGGCAGCCTCCAAACCACATTTCAGAGGATGTATGGAAAAGCCTGGGGGCCCAGGCAGAGACCTGCCGCAGGGGCAGAGCCACTGCAGAGGTCATCTACTAGAGCAATTGGAACAGGAAAGTGGGGTTGGAGGCCCCACAGAGAGCCCTCGCCAGGGAAATGTCTAGCAGAGACAAGGCAGCAGGGCTGCTGCCAGGAAACCAGAACTGTAGGGCCACTGGCAACATGTAACACTGGCCTGGAAAAGCCACAGGTGCCAGCGCAGCCCAGTGGGCTGCATCCAGCAGAGCTGTGGGGATGGGGCTGCCCAAGACTTTGGGGGTTCAAACCCCTCATTGTGCCCAGGATGCAGGACTTGGAGTCAAAGAAGATTATTTTGGAGCTTTAAGATTTAATGTCTGCCCTGCTGGGTTTCGGACTTGTTTGGGGCCTGTTTCTCCTTCCTTCTGGCCTATGCCTCCCCTTTGGAATGGGAATGTGTACCCAATGTCTGTTCCACCACTGTATCTTTCAAGCAGATAAATTTGCTTTTGATTTTTACAGGTTTGCAGCTAGAAGGAGTTTTGCCTTTGGTCTCAGATGAGACTTTGGACTTTGGACTTTTAAGTTGGTGCTGGAACAAGCTAAAACTTTTGGGACTGTTGGGATGGAATGATTGTATTTTGTATGTGAGAGGGACATGATTTGTGGGAAGCCAAGGGCAGAATGATGGATTTGGATGTATTGTCCTCCCAGAACTCATGTGGAAATCTGATCCCCAATGTGGCAGTGTTGAAAGTTGTTCGAGTCATGGCAGCGGATCCCTCATGAATGGATTAATGCTCTCCCTGAGGGATAGGCATAGTGAGTGAGTTCTTGCTCTATTAGTTCCAGGGAGAGCTGGTTGCTTAAGAGATCCTGGCACCTCCCCTCTCTCTCTCTTGCTTCTTCCTGCCACGTGATCTGCTTGTTCCTGCCGGCTGCCTGCCACTTTCTGCCATAAGTAGAAGCAGCCTGAGAACCGTGCCATATGCAGCTGTCCCAGAATTATAAGCCAAGTAAACTTCTATTCTTTATAAATTTCCCAGTCTCAGATATTCTGTTATAGCAACATAAAATGGACTAATACACCTCCAAAATCCAACAATCGTAAAATCCCACTAGAACCTCTGATCCATTGATCCTACCCCTTTTCATGGACCCTCACCCCCTGAGGTCCTCTCTCCTATCCTTACCCAGTTTAATTTCCATGGTCGATCATGATAATTAAAGGTGTATGCACCTTTGACTCCCCCATCTCTCTTTTGTTTGTGACATTTGTTTAGCAAAATCACTACTGTGGCTAAATCTAGCTTTTGCACAGATAAAAATACTGGGAAAAAATAACCTACCACCTGGACTTCACTTTAAATTTCTGAATATAATCTTCAACTGTGCTGTTAATGCTGCCAGGCAATTACCCTATATTTCTCTGGTCCATTTACCTCTTACTATCTTAGGTGACTGATTCACACTTGTTTTAGTCCATTTTGTGTTGCTATAACAGAAATACCTGAGACTGGATAATTTATAAGGAAAAGAGGTTTATTTGGCTTACGATTCTGGGACAGCTGCATCTGGCACGGGCCTTAGGCTGCTTCTACTCATGGCGGAAAGTGGCAGGGAGCTGGCGGGTACAAGCAGATCACATGGCGAGAGGAAGCAAGAGAGAGAAAGCAAGAGAGAGAGAGAAGGTGCCAGGGTCTTTTTAAGCAACGAGCTCTCATGGGAACTAATAGAGTGAGAACTCACTCATTAGTCCCCCCCCCCCCGACCCCAGGGAGAGCATTAATCCATTCATGAGGGATCTGCCCCCATGACTCAATCAGTTTCCAACACTGCCACATTGGAGGTCAAATTTCCACATGAGTTTTGGAGGGGACAACACATCCAAACTCCATCAACACTCTCTCTCTTCCTCCTCAACCTCATCCTCAGCGATTAGAAGTAGACTTCCACAGACTCTTGCTCACCTCGATCAATTTAAGAGCAGCTGTACCCCATACTCTGCCTTCCCATCTGCTGTCAGAGATAAGCCAGCCATGCTCTTATCTACAACCAAGTGCTCCATTCATGTAGAAATTCCACCTCTCTCCCTATTCATGGACATCGCTGCAGCATTTCTCTTTCCTCTCTCAATCTCTTGCATCATCAAGTTTTGCTCTCCCTTGACTCATTCCTATCTGTTTACAAACATACCATTATTTCTTCCATCTTAGAGAAGAAGTCTCTTGGTCTTACTTCTGTCAGAATTATTGCTCTTTTTAGCAAAATTTGTTTAAAGGGTTGTTTCTGCTTGAGCTCCCAACCTGTCTCTTCCCATTCTCTCCCAAACACACTCCAAGCAGACTTTTGCCCCACTATTCCACTGAAATTTACATTGTCAAAGTCATTGATCAACTCCAGGTTGCTAAATCCAGCAGTCAATTCTCACTCCTTATCTTAGATGACCTACCTGCAGCATGTGACATAGACTCTCCCTCCTCTGTTGTTTTCCAGGACACCCCACTCTCTTGGTTTTCCTCCTATATCATTGGTCACTTCGCCTTAGCCTTTTTGGCTGGTTCCTTCTCTTCTCCTAGACCCCTTAATGTTGGAGTATGCAAAGGCTCAGTTTGAAGTCCTCTTCCCTTCTCTGTCTGAATCCACTCCTTGGTGATTTTGTTTATTTCCTGGTTTTAAATACCGTGTATTTGTTGACAATCATCAAATTCCTTCTCTGGCCCAAACCTCTCTCTTGAATGTCACATGCATATTTTCAGCTTTTAACTTGATATCTGCACTTGGGTATCCAGTAGGCATCACATTCTCAACATGTCCACAGCGAACTCCTGCATGGCCTCCACGAGGGACTCCAGCTTCCCAGCAAAGTGAAACGGAAGGCTGACTTTTAGGTGAACTATGCATTAAGCAGAGGCTGAGTAGGAGCAGACAGCAGATGGGTGACCTGAAGGGATATGCCTTGTGGAAAGATCTTGGCCAGGGGAACTCCTTGGTTCCCTCTTTGTCTACTTAGACTTTCACTTTGTGCATGTGTCGCTGCACTCTAAAAAGACTTTTCCTATGCCGACTATAACTTGGGGGAATAACTGGGTTGAGACACTGTGGATTTCCATCTGTTGCATGATAACTATTGTTCCTCTTTTCTTTCACTGTGAGTTCCCTTTCCATACACCATGGCTACAGGCTTGCAAGTTAGAGGTATTACCCGTCTACCGAATGCTCCCAGATCTCTGAGTAGGGCTAGATCAAGAAGTACTCAAATAAGAAAAGTCTTGAAGTTGTCTCTGACATATTTTTAAGAATCTAGGTTTTTAAAACATGGTGTTATTATGAGAGCAAAACAGCATTATTGTAGAAAATTTGGAGAAAAAATAAGATAAAAAAGAAAAGAATTATCTGTGGTCCCAGTAAGAAATAAGAACTATGGATATTTTTTTACCTTTGATTTTCTGCATGGCTATAATATTTATAATAAAGTTCATCTTTTATTTTATCATTTACTTGTACACATTTGTGGGTTGCACTGTGCTGTTTCAGTACAAGCATATACTGTACTTGATTCACTTGTAAATGATTCACTTGGGGGGGATAGCATAGTTTTGTACTCGTTAGTCCACCACTTTTCCTCCCCCCACCTATAACAAAGTTTTTAAAAAGTGTAAATTTTCAATATTTAACTATGTATTCTTTGTCTAACTATAATTGAGCAGTCTTTTTGCCTCTAGATTGAGATGCCTAGGCATATTCAGGAATGATTTAGCAAAACATTGTGGCCACTGTACACATTCCGGGGGAGTTCCCCTTCACTCGTGCCCTGTGGTTAACTCAGGGATGATTTCCACATGTTATCTTCTGTTTCTCTTTCAACCTTGCTTTAAAACTGGACATACTTGCCACTCTGCCTGCCCCCTACCTCCTACCTAACACAAATGACTAACCCCAGGAGCCAACCATCATCAGTGAGTGTTTACCTTTATCAAGACTGTTAGGTTTGGCGAGACAGAGAAGAGAAAGAGAGCGTCTCACCAGATTTGTGGCCGGGGTGGCTGGAAGCCAAACTACCTAGCCCCACCGTTGGGTGCCAACAAATGTTAGGCTCCATGAGACGGAGGAAAGGGAGAGAGAGAGAAACCCAAGCCAGGCACCATTTCAGCCAAAAAGTTTTATTCCACTAATGTGGAGTGGAGACTGAGCCAGATCGGTTCCCCTGAACCCAGGGAAGCAGGGGGTTTATAAGACTTTTAGGGAGGGTTCTGACAGAGTAATGGGCAATTTTGAAATCAGTGGTATGCAAGGTGACACAGCCCTTGTGGTCCAATAACATCTGGTTGGTTAGGGCATAGGCTCCTGATTAGCCACTATCTCAGTACAAAGCATTCCAGCCTGAGGCCTGCTAAATGCAGCCCACAAGATGTTCCTCTGATGATAAAGGTAATGTTTACCCCTTCCCAGGAGAGGAATCTCGGTTCTGGAGCAGAAAAGGGAAAGGGGAGGGGGAGAAGAGGGAAAGTTGCTTAGCCTTGCTGTGTTGATGTTAAGCTAGCCACAAGGCCTAATAAAAACCTGTTCCTAGGAAAAGATCTCTTGTATCTTGGCATGGGGCAGCCATGGTGTAGTTGATAGTAAGATGGAGGAGAGTGGAGTAAGCCCAGAACCTCTTTTAGAGCCAGCTGTTCAAGTCAGGAAGGCACTCTGAAGGCAGACAAATCTGAAGGTACTGAGGAAAGTCTGGTCGGGCACGTACGTCATCTCAGTCAAAGGAGATATAAACAGATGACTGGCATAGCTCTGGTTAGCAGCTGGGATTAGAGATGGAGGGAGTGTACAGCAAGACGCTGAGTAATGGAGTCCTGCCAACAGCCTAGACAGCAAGGCGGTGGAAATATTTATCACCGCCATTTACTGAGCAAATACTACTAATAATAGGACCTGACTCATAATGCATAGTGAGTATTAAATAAGATAATGCATATAAGCCTTGCATCAGAAAGGCCAACACATAGAACATGCTCAACAGATACTTACTCATGAATAATAAATACTACTTATTGTTATTATTAACCATTATCATTCAGCACTGGTGAACAGATTGAGAGTGTCATTTAAGGTGGGGGAAGGGACTGCTTCCTTGTCTTCTTAGATCTTTAAATACTGCCTGCCTGCTCATGAATTCCCTCCATTCTGTGATCTATTCACTTCATGTTGGATCCCAACCGCACAGTGAGTCTCTTGCTCCCAGGCTCTTCCCATTCACTGCACACAAGGTGACCTGGGTTCTAATCCCGACTCTGTCACAAACCAGCAATGTGTGAACTTGTGCAAGTCACCTTTCCCTGCTAGATTTCAGTTTCCTCATCCCTAAAATTAGGGGGTAAGGTCTCTAAAGCCCCTTCTGACTCTACGTTCTGTCATGCTATTTCCCTCTTGAAGTTCAGCAGCAAGAAACGGAGGATCTCAGGGTCAGCCTGGTCTACTAGAGTCAGATCTATGGAGAGTCTATCCTTTATTTTTGCTAAGTACTGTTACAAGGGTCTTAATGTGCTAACTCATTTAATTCTCATAAAAACGCTAAAAGATAATTAACATTATTATCCTCATGTTATCGATGACAAAATTGAGGCCCTTAGTGATTAGTTAACTTGGTCATGGTCATCAAGCAAGGAAGAGACGAAGCTAATTCTAACACAGGCAGTCAATTCGCCAGACTGAAAGCATCTGGTACCACAGAATCTCGCTCACACTTGAGTAAGGGTCACCTAGAAGAGAAGTTATTTTAAAAAGAGTAAGATCTTGTTTTTAATAATCTGATAGAACAAAAGCAAAATCTTGGTCATGCTATGGACAAGCTGCTTTAACATATAAGCTTGCTGATATAGATAGAATATATGGCACTCGTTATGGAGTATTCAAATATATTTAAATGGAGCAAAAATTCCTGGTGTTTTATTGAGCAATACCAAATCAAAGAAGGCACTCGGCAGGGTCTGAAGCCTCTCAAATGTGACAATCTTCTACTGTCTCTAGTTGAGTAGATATTATTATATATTCATAAAAATTAGATGCAGTTCCTCATGTGTTGTGTGGATAAACTTATGAATTTCTGTTCAATTTAACCCTTTGGGAATATGGTTTCCTTTGTGAGCTAGAGAGCGTTAGCTGTGCTAAGTCTCATTTAAAGAAATGAAACTGGGCGGGGCAGTAGAGATCCATGAAATTTTATTTATTTAGCATTATTTATTAGTAATAATAATATTACTATTATTAATTAGTCATTATTTATGACTACCTACAATGTGTCATGCATTGGGCTAGGTACCGGGAACTCAGAGATAAAAGATAAAGTCTTGGTCTTCCGAAAGAGCTAGTTGTATATAGTGACAAAGAAGAAATTTTCACAATTCACTGCAATAAGTTCTAAGGTAGAGGCATGCTCTGGGTCCTGAGAAATGTCTGACTTAAAAGGACAAAGTGGCCACCCACTTTTGGTAGGTAGTGATGTAGGTCAAGTCTTCCTAGAGTTAGTGATTCTTCAGCTTGGGTCTTAGGAAAAAAAACAGGCCATAAAAGAAGAAAATGGCCTTACAAGCAGGGAAAGCAGTAGTGGTACTAAAGAGCATGATATGTTTGGAGAAGAGCAAGTAGCTTGGTATTATAGGAGTTCAGGTTCATCTGGGGTATTGACAAGGGATAAAAGATGTGGCTGGAGAAGCATGAAGGTGGCAGATCAAAAAGGCAATAAAAATACGTGCTCAGGAAATGAGAAGCCTCTGAACAGCACGATCTGATATAAACTGTTCCACCACTGCCTTGCACCCAGACTAGAGGCCAAGGAGATCAGGATATGGTGCTGGTTGCTGAGGGCCTGTACCAAGTGAGAATAGACAGATATGGGTAGATTCAAAAGACATTTAGAGGATGGAATCAATGTGACTCCAAAATTAATTGGATATTGTTAGTAAAGAAATAAACATTCTAGGGTGACTCCCAAGTGTTTGGTTAAGCAAGTGGGTGAATTTTAGTGCCAGATATTACTATGAAAAATACTGGTGGAGGCAGTAAATGATAAGTCCAATTTTGAAAATGTTAGGTGTGAGATGCCTGGGGAGTGGAGAATAGAAATGCTTACTAGACATCTGGATATGAATCTAGAATCCAGGGAGAGAACTGTGATGCCTTCAATATATTAGCTAAGTACAGCTATAGGCATTCACCCGAGGTGAACATACAGAGAGAGAGAAAAGGGGCAGAAAACAGGAGCCAGCAAGTATAAAGTGGGCAGAAAAAGAATATAAAAGAAAAAGCATCCAGAGATGTAGGAAGAAAAATCAGAAACACAAAGTGATATGGAAACCAAAGGAGAGACTCCAGAGAGGAGGTTACAGTGCCAAAATTGCAAAGAAAGGGAAAGAAAAAAAGATAAAGTCTGAAAAGCAGCTTTTGGATTTGGCTCCTGGGAAGTCTCCAGTATATGAATGTAAAAAGGTTAAGTGCAAGGAGGGGGCAAATGCCAGACTGCAGGGGAGTAGCAAGTAAGTAGGAGATGGAGAAATAGAGAGGAAGAGTAGAGACCCCCCTACAGAGGGGCCTGCCTATGGAGCACAGGAGAGAGAGAAGGGAAGTAGAGAAGAAAATTTGAGAGCTCGAACATGTCTCAGTGATTGTAAGCTCCAAAATGTGAATCTGGGAGTAGGTGGCAAGGGGAGGAGAAGCATATTGGAGTCAAAGAGGTTAAGGAGTGAAGGCTAGGGTGCATGACAACACTGGAATTGAGTAGTGGTAGAGCTTGAGGTGAAATGCATTTGTAAGTCAGGAGTCTAAGTGCCTGATGAACTTGCCGGTGAGACCATTTGCTTGGGGGTAAAGTGACAAGAGGTTGTTTTAATAAGTGGAAATATATTCAAAGAATGTGCCCCAAGAAGAGCTAGAAAGATGAGGGGTTTACTTTATCTGCATACTGAGGCTGGAGCCTGTATGACACAGAATTAACATAGTAAGCGTGTTTCTGACTGCTGCTAAGCTGTCCTGGCAAGCTGTGCCTTTAGAAGCCTAGACCTAGTTCCTTACCCCATCTCTCCTGTCTACCACGGAAGAGGGGAGGTTTGGGGTAGCAGGGAATCTGGGCTCAAAGGGCTTCAAATGTTTCTTATTAAGTAATCTGAAACTTTGAGAAGTCTACCTGAAACTTGATTCGCTAATATCTAAGAAGAGATGTTGTACACCCACAGCTTATTATCTCACAATAGTTATTTGGGGCATGATTCAGGAAAGAAAATTTCCGGGTAGTGATATAGTTATCTTGGAAAATGATGACTTGCAGTGTACAAACTTTAATTAGAGGTTAAGATATTGTGAGGAAGTGACCACCTAAAAGGAAACATGATGTACATCTAAAATATTTTTATAGAAAAGAAAGACAATTACGAATGGATAAAGCTTTTGTTCTGGCAATTGTGCAGATTTTTTGATGCATAAAGCTGATGGAAAATGTGCCAGAGGGACCAGATGTGTTGGGGTGAAGATTCTAAGCAGTGCTGGGCAAGCCAATGACACAACACACTTTGAGGTGCAATAGGCATATAGACAAAGGTATGACAAAATCAAATATAAGTACAATATATGCTGATATAACTAATGAATCCAGGACATGGGAATCCATAAGAATGAGAAACTAGTTAGGAGGTTATTGGCACACACATCGGGTAAAGTTTCCATTCTTCCTTCCTTCCGTTTTTTATTGTCTTTAAACGAACAGAATGAATAGGCTGCAGTAAAAGCTACAGTTGACACCGAAGCAATCAACACAAGAAAAATCAACCAATGGCAAGTGTTCCAATTGGTATTTCCTTCTCTGTTTTATGACTCTGCTGCACCTGTTCCTAGCACTGAGACTCAGTCCCCTTTTCTTCCATATAGCTAGTTATTTATATGTCAAGTAAAAGAAGGTAAAGATTTAGCTTCAAAGGCTGCATTGTTTTATTTACTATATAGCAACATAGTTTTATTTAATGCATTCTAATTTTCTCAAAATGTAATATAAGGGGCTGGCACGTTAGCTCAGTTGGTTAGAGTGTGGTGCTGCTAACACCAAGGTCCAGGGTTTGATCCCTTGGTACCTGCCGGCCCCGCATACCCCCCCCAAGTAATATAAGTATATTATATAATAATATAAAATCTAATATGAGAATATCATATTAGATAAAGAGAAGAGAAAAAGAAGGAAAAGAAGCAATTAATCTACCATTATAAAGACAACAAGCACTTCTAGGATATTTGTGAATTTATATATATACCATTTTACATATGTAATAAATAGTAGTAAGCATGAAAGTTAATTGATCCTGAATCTGTTTTTCACTTAGCATTCTCCGTGCTGTTACTATTCTCCATCCCATCATGTTTTATGGGTATAGTATAATTTGCTTAACCTTCCGCCCTTGTTAGAATGCTTGCAATTCTTTGTTACTATAAATAACTTTATGATAAACACCTCTATGAATTTTTTCCCATATTTCTAATAATTTCTTCTCTAGAGTAGATTCACAGAAATGAAAGTACTAAATATGATCTTTCTTAAGTGGCCACTGGCACATGCATTAATAGCCCCTGACATAGATGATGTTTAAGGTCCCATCCCCCAGTTCAGAGATGTCTGTGTCTTGGTGAAACACACTGAATGGAGCAGCAGTGCTCACTCTGGGACTCACTCTCTTTATGATTTCTATTTGACAACATATTGGCTATCTTCTGCACCCTTTTAATTTTATGATAATTCAAGAGGCGATATGAAGTACTAACAGGTCTGATAAAGTTTGATAAAGCATTTCTTTATCTATCAAATATTTTGTACATTTTATAACTAAAAAATTCAACATATTGTATTATCAGCTGAGCTGTGTAACCAAGAACCAGTGAAGTTCAAGGACACTGCACTGGCTCAGAAAATATTCACTTCTCAAATGCATTAGTGTGGCATGTCACAAACTTTAGCCCCTTACATGCCACCTTCACAGTTTTTGCCATATCTGCATTTTACTTGTTATTTATTTGTTTGTTTCCTTAAAATCAATGGTAATTGGCACAATTTTTTTTACTAAGCATTTTCCTAAGCAATAATATACATGAAATCATAGGTTTTATAAGCAAATTATATTTTTAACTCATATAAAACTAAGCATAAAACTCAAAATTTTAAAGTTTGGACATGTGCCATCTACAATCAGTAGTATATATACCATATTTTGGGAAAATAGTGTTAATATGTATCTGATATTTAAGTTATAATCATCTCATTCTTTTCTTCAGACAGGATAGCACCAGAGAATATTCTTAATTCAAAATTTGTCTGTCCCACAAAACTGTATAAATAAAGCCAATCACAACATTCTGCAAAAACGGATGTAATTGTCAGCAAACACAATAACAAAAATATGGAACGTGTTTACACCAAAACTTTGAATGCACATTTCTGTAAGAGTTCTTTAACCCATACATGCTTAAAATTTCAAGGGAGAAAACCATTCACAATGAACACTTTATTCCAAAAAGCCATCATTTTCTAAAATAGATAAGGGACAGTAACAGCAGTACATGTCTTTTGTTCAGGGAAAAGGGATCGGTGAAATTCTTTTGAATGGGAGGAGCCATGGAATTTCAGAAATACCTTAAAATGCACACACTTAATTCTTAAGGAAAATTCCAGGTTCTAAACCCAAACCTCGATCACATAGCATGTACTGGGAGGTATTGTTATAGCTTAACAAATCAACCATGCTCATCACACAGTATTATTTTATATAAGATTTATAATACCCATCATGATTTACACATGACTCTTCTTAAAATTTTTTTAAAAAAAATTTAAAGTTTAATGTAATTATTGGTTCCCTGCTCATGTAGGTAGGGATGTCATACAATTTTGGTGTCTTCTTGAGGAGAGAACTTGAAGTATTTATCTCAGACTCAGAAGATCTTTGAAGTGAGGAATGAGATATTTCTAGAATAATTTTAAGCATTTTGTTTCTCTCAAGGCTGGTTGATGGGATTGAGAAGGAGGTGTGAGGAGAGAAATAAATTATTTTGGTGAGTAGACATAAAGACTTGACATTTGTTCGGGTCTGGAGTGTCTCCCAAGTGGTAAATTAACTTACATCCACCCCTACCCAAAATCCCACACACCTTACAGACATGTAATTTGCTAGTGTGCCACCAAGACTGGGAGGCACACAGATTCTGTGGTACAATCACTAATGCTCTATATAGTTCTATCGTATTGAGGCCAGGGAGGAAAGGAGAAACAAAAGGGCACAGAGACAGCACTAAAGCTCACGTGTAAATCTGGACGGCAACAGTAAATACACATAAGGAATTGAAAATGTTCTTAATGAGGAGCTATCAGCCAACTCAAAGTGGATATTGTTTCTTTTAAGAGCGTTAGAGGCACTGAGTAAAAAGAAAATAAAAGGCAGAAAGGGAGACAGAAGCAACTACTACAGAGATGCTGTTATATTGTAGCATGAAGTCCTCTCCTTTTTGATCCCGCGCCTCTCCTGTACCCTCACCCACCTGCAAATCCCAAACAAGTTTAAAGGTTTTAATATGTGGCTTTCTGGAGTAATCTAGAACCCTAATTTCAAACACTAGAATTTCTTAATGAAAGGACCCTTCCAAATAGACACATCAGGGAATTTAATTTTTCTAGATGCTTTCTCTCTGCACAATGCTTCCCACATCCAGGGTTCCTGTCAGTTCTTCCCATATGTGAAGAGTAATTCTCTAGCATTATCTGTATCCTGGCAAAATTACTGATGCCATCATATGAGTGGTAGTTTCTATTATCATTACCTATGTACTTCAGGCAAAAGTCCTGGGGTCCTTATTTTTCAAATAAGTCATCCCACCAATCCTTTAATCAGACATCTCAGTCTCAGTTTGGTGACTAATAATGCCTAATGTTCACTAGCAGGTCGAGCAAGCTCCATGACATAAGGGCCTTGTTATTAAACCCTTATAAAAAACTGGTTCATTGTCTCCTCTTCATAATAACTGAAGTTTACTGTTGTGTGTAGCTATTGCCCGCCCCTCGTCTCCACACGCCACTTCCCTTCCCCTTTTGCAGTTTCCAGAAGTGCAAATGTTCTTAGCGCTCTAAAGTTATTTAAATATAGGCATGACCGGAAGGTGGAATCACGGTCAAAATTTATAATAATCTACAATTTAAGAAAATACTTCCTCATACATTATGCCATCCTTTACACTCACATCTTACTGTATTTTGTCATTTAAAGGCTGTCACTCACCTTTATCTCGAAGAAAAGGAGAAACACCAGCAAATCTAACTTTGAAAAAAGTTCATTCAGGTACAACTTCTCTGAGATACACTGTTTTTCATAAACACCCTCAGTTTCAGGAAGTAGGAATTTGAAAGAAAACAAATCCTGTCACCGTCTCAGATTGTGGTTGTGTAATCAACTCCGAGACTTCCAGCAGGGACTTTTGCACCATAAAACACGCCCCTTTAGGAACCGCTTCGGTGAAAGGTATTCTGGGAGTTGTATTACAGCTCTGCAGAGAAGCTCCTTCTCCTAACGAAAGCTCAAGAAAACTCTATTTGGAATAGGTCAGAAGGGAGAGTCCCCTCAGAACCAAGAAAAGAAAACACCATTAAGAAACGATGTACACGACATTGTTTTGGTCAAGAGACAAACGCATGCTGATGTTCCATTCTGTTCTCTAGCGTAGAATGAGAGTGCAGAAGTGAGCTTGTTGTCACGGAGACACGTATATTACCAGTTTTGTTTGAATTGAAAAATGAAGCTAGAACTTTTCTGGTAGGAAGTCTGATTACACTGACTGGTTTGATAGCGAGGACTGTCTGGGTTACATGGTGAACATTGTCCTTCAGTCGAACAATCTAAATATGCAGCTTTAAATTTTAACAAAAAAGATCAAATGTACATGAAAAAATTTTTAAATGTTTATCAAAATACATTTTTATTGGAAAAGTTATTGAAGTCATCAATATTCTAATTTTCTTTATCTTTTCTGAGCCTGTTGCCTTAAAGAAGTTTCCTCTAGAGCGAAGGAGTAACAGATTTTTAATAAAATAGTAATAATAGTAATAGTGATTTGACAAGTTTTGGTCAAGCCTTTGATATACTTCCAAAAACTGGGAGAGCGAATAACTCTAATAACTGGGAAACAAATCCTTTGGCAAGTTGGATGGTTCCCAACAAAATAGAAGGAAATAATTGAGTAGTTAGCTGCTAGATCACTTAAACATTATTTTTAATAGATCACTATGTAATTCTTAATATATGACCTTACGAGTTCAAATAACCAAATGGCATTGCTATAAGAAAATTATTTCTAGCTCTAATTATTTATGTAAACACAGTTTCTCTCCTTTTCCCTGTACAAATTTTTGTGCAGTGCTGTTTTAGTCTAGCTATAAATAATATTCATCCATGAACTATTTTTTTAAAAACTTGTAAATCTCATTAAGAAATGCATTTTTAATAAATTTATTGTTTAATATTCATAAAAATATATCACTTTATTTTTGTCTTAAATTATAAATTAATAATACTTATAATATATAACTCAATCTTTAAAAACGTTTAATAGAGTCAGAGGAAACAAATATGTTTAATTTCAATACATACATATTTTTATTGTAGAGAAATATAATAAAAACCTTCATGCATATAAACTATTTTATATTAGAAGAAAATTCTATGAAGGAAGTAGAATAGAAATGGAAGTTTAAGAAATGGAAGAAATAGAAATTCTCAATTGTTAAGAACTTGTACATGTGTTTCTTTCAAAGTTCCAACAAATCTACTAAGTACTTAAATAAAATGTTGGCAACTTGAATGAAAGCATATAAAATTATTTAACTTAGATTTTCTCGCAGGAACAATGATGTATTACCGTAAAGTGGTCAGAGCACAGGTTTAGAGTGAAATTTCCTGCCTGTGAAGCCCCTTTTCTGCTACTTCCTACCTTTCCATCTGTAGACAGGTTATTTAACCTGCTAAGTCTTAGTTTCCTGTCCTATAGAATGGAAGTTATGGTGCTGTGTATGGCATAGGTTTATTAGGAAAACTAATAGAGATAATACTCAGTATTTGTAAATCTCTGAAGCAGAGCCTTGTACATAGTACACTGTCAAGAAAGATTAATTATTATAATGCAAGACTAGTTCAAAACCTGAAAAGAAAACCACTTTATCCAATACAACACACTATCTAATCCAATAATATAAGTTCTATCATTTTAATAATAAATACCAGAGAAACTTACTATAGTTCTGCAGCCCTTTATTACTATTACACATAATGTGAAATGATTAGAGAAATTGTTCATAAACATGAAATTTAAATTAGAATCATTTTGTAGTCTTTTAAAAAAATTTTAATTGACACACAATAATTATATATATTTATGGGGTATAATACAATATTTCCATACCTATATACAATGTATAGTGATCGATTCAGGGTAATTAGCATATCCATCACACCAAATATTTATCATTTATTTGTATTGGGAACACTCAAAACTGTAGGTGTGTTTTTAAATGGATGATGAAGAGCATAAATCACTAGGACATGTAGTTTTCCTCGGGTACAATTAAAGGGGTAATGTAAGAGTTTCGTTTATTAAGCATCAGACTTAGACCTTTGAACTATATAATGTTATGATAAAAGATGAATAAACTTTAAAATGTGTTAAGGAGTTATTGTTTTTTGCAAAATTCTGTTTGGGGGTAGGTAAGTAAAAATGTTAGAAGTTCAGTGTTTAGGGGAAAGGACTGCATTTTAGGGCCTAAAAGAGGGCGTTGAATACTTGGGTATGGAGAGAGAGGAAAGGATACTGATAGGTGAGAATGGACCTAATAAGGAGACAGTTTAGACAACAGCCACATTTGTCTCCGACAGGGATTCCCAGAGCCACGTAAACACAAAGACAGAATCTCTCATTTATAATTACAGTGTTGAGTTTTAGAAAGATTTTCAAAGAAAAAAATTTCTTGAAATGGAAAATTAATAATACTAGCTTCAACTATTTCAAGTGCTTGAGATGTACACCTATAAAAGAAGTACATTATGACACATTTAGAAAAACTGGTTGTACCATCACATTCATTTTGATTTTCTAGGTTTTAAAATCTTGAATACAAAATGCTGAAATAAGCTGATATCATTCATTTATTCAAATAATGTGTTTAGAGTATCCATTTTGTGCCAAGTACTACATTGGTGCTACGGATTCGATCTGAGCAAATAATCAGTGCCCTTAAGGCAATCACACTGATAAGTGGATTCGTAGAGATGTGGCTAGAAATTAGCTGGAGAAATTTTCAAGAGTTAGCTCATACCATGAAATCTTTGTGTTTCATTCTAAAGAATTTGGACCTGAAAACACTGGGGAATCATAAAAAAATTTAAGGAATAGTAATACAATTATATAATTGTTTTGGAAAGAATACTCATTATAGTGGGTAAATTGGATTATGTAGATAGGATTATATTACAGAGGGATCATGTGGATTAGAAAGCAAGACTAGAGTAAGAAAAATGAGTTAGGAGACTACTGCAATATTCTAGAGAGAAGTGATGACTGGGCTTCATTGGTGACAGTAGCAGTGGAAATTAAAAGCAAGATGCCTTAGTCAGTTTTCTGTTGCTTATAACAGAATATCCAAAACTGGATAAATTATATATAAACAGAGGTTATTTCTTACAGTTTTGGAGGCTGGGATGTCCAAGGTTGAGGGGGCACATCTGGTGATGGTCTGTGACAGAGGGGACTCTCTGGAGTCCCAAGGAGGCACAAGGCATCACATGACAAGAGGTAAGAGCATGCTAAAGTGCTATCTCTGGTCTCTCTTCCTCTTCTTAAAAGCTACCAGTTCTACTCCCATGATAATCCATTAATTCATGAATGGGTTGATCCATTCATAAGGGCAGAGCCCTATGATCCAAGTCACCTCCCAAAGGCCTCACATCTCAACACTGCCACATTGGGGTTAAGTTTCAACTTGAGTTTTGGAGGGGACTTTCAAACCATAGCATAGGGAAAGAAATATTTAGGAGGTAGTTTCACAGGCCTGGGTGAGAGACATAGAAATATGGATAAATGACTTAGAGGCAGTCAAAAAACTATAACTGTAGTTAGAGATTCCCAAGGAGAATGTATAGGACAAAAAGAAGGTGACAAAGAAGAAAGTTGGTAATATCAGTATTTATGCAGAAAAAGAGAAGTCCGCAAAGGAGATAGGGAAAGAATGCCTAGAACAGCAGTAGAAAAACCAAGACAAAATTATTTCATAAAAACAGGACTAGCAACATAATTTGCAGGGCCTCTTATTCAAAAAATATTAAGAATTTCAGGAAGGTGACAGCAGAGCCAAGCATGGGACACTACACAGGTCACACGCTCATGAAGCCAGCCCTGCCTAAAAGCCAAGCAGGTGGGAGTGATGGAGTGCTTGGGCCATCATTTCAGTGAAATGGAAGTGGCCGACAGTACTAAATGATGCAGAGAGGTGCAGTAGGATGAGGACAGAAAAGTATCTATTGGCTTGGCAAGTAGGTCAGGGATGGCTATGACAAACAAATCAGTGCAGTGGTGGCAGACAGCAGATGATGAAATAGTTTTAAAATCTTAGTAAGATGAATAAATAGAACAGAAAGAGAATCTTCCAATCTAAGATTAAATTAAATATATAGGCGGAGCATACTTTGGGAGGGGGTTATACGCTTTCCGAAGGTCCTTCAGTGTTGGATCAAGATGACCTTAAGACCACATTAGCCATTTTATTATGCAATTAATTATGTAATAAATGTGAAGGCCACAAATAGCAGGGAATTGTGATATTTCTGTAGGGATAATGGCCAGAATCCCATTCTGGAACCTTCTTCTCAGAATTATATACCAAATGACAAAACAATGATGGCAAACACAAAGAGAGAACCAGAGATGGAGGATAGAACTCAGTTCAGGCACGGCATTTCTCCAAGCCAATATTTTCTATTTTATGTTATGAGAAAATAAAATTAGTGTGTTAGAAATTAAGTAATGTATATCTTATGATCCTTCATTAGTAGTATAAAATGTTGTTCCCTGTTAGAATGCTAGCAAGTCATAGATTATAAAAACTAATGGAAAAGCACTAACAAATGTAAATATTTGAATATAATATTAAAGAACAGAAAGGTTTTTTTTCTTTTTTACTAAAAGTTACACTGACAAGGAGTACTATTCAAGAAAGTTTAGATTAAATAAGGAAAATATTAAGATACTTGGTTTGGGAGGTATATGACAGGTAGAAATAACATATCCTCCCAAATTGCCTTTTCTATTTCCTGCTTACCTGGCCTTTGGCTCTCATAGTGAGTGTTCTGAGGCTCCAGAATCAGGATCCATGGACTAGGACCTCTAACAAAAGCAACTATGTTAGTTTTCTATTGTTGGGTAACAAATTACCACAAATTTAGCAGCTTAAAATAGCACCTATTGAATTATCTATAAAATATTTATAAATACAGATGCATTTGAAATGTTTATAAACGGTGTCATAATTAGAGGACAAATGTTATATAGGTTTTTAAGAATTTAGAGGAAAAATAAAGGTTCTATGATATACAAAACAAGGAAAGAAAAAACAGCACTCAGTTCTCATCTGAGGCCTGGGGTCCCCTTCCAGGCTTGCTCAGGTTGTTGGCAGAACTGCAGCTGTAGGACTGAGGTCCCCATTTTCTTGCTAGCTGACGGTTGGGTCACTCTCAGCTCCTAGATGCCACCCAAAGTTCCTTGCCTCGTGGCCTGCACAGGCAGTTGGGCATGAACTTTGCTTGCTTCCAGACCAGCATGAGCACGTCTCTGACCTCATAGGGGCTCAGTCTTTTTAAGACCACACTTGATTATGTCCAGCCCAGCCAGATCATCTCGCTTTGGATTAACTCGAAGGCAACTGATTAGAAATCGAATCACAGTAGTGATACTTCATCATATTTACGGGTACTGCCCTCCTCAAGAGGAGGAGATTATACAGATTGCGTACACCAGGAGGCGGGACCTTGGGGGCCATCTTAGAACTCTTCCTAGCACAGCGACTCGCCCACGACTGCTCCAGAGAGGGGCAGAAGGAATGGCCGGGGACGAGCTGACTCCTTCCCCTCCCTACACCCTCCAGGGGCCCTGTCTCTAGGGGTCCACTTTTCTGATCACGATCTAACCACTCTCTCAAGGCTGAATTTTGCTTCTTTGTGCTATGAAAAACACGAATATTAAGGCATTAATGCATTGTGACTTGTCTCTTGAGGGATTTCTCTCACTTGTCCCTTCTTTTAAAAGTTTTCTTTTTCTTTTTCTTTTTTTGGTGTAACTGTAGCACATGCAAATGATTACAAAAAACTCAGTTTAAAGAAGTACACAATGAGAAATATGTCCCCCACCCTCACCTTCTGCCTCTGTCTGCCATATTCTTCTCAGATTAACCAACAATTATTAGTTCCATTTCTTGGGTTTCCTTGCAGGTAAAGTAGTTCATGCATTTACAGTCATAGACATGTTTTTCCACAAATGGTAGCATTTTTGTTCTGCACTTTGTATTTTTTTTTTTTTTTGATGGTGCATCCTAAAGATCTTTTCATATAGATCTAAATTGTTCATTTTAATTGAAATCGCTTGATTCTAGGAATAGGGAGGAGGAAGAGAAGTCCACACTAACTTTTCTTGGTTCTCATCCCAAAACTTTGGGCTTCTTTCTGTCTGCCATTTAGGAACTAATGAAAAAAGAGCTAGGTCAGATATCTCACATGATTCTAAATGTTTTCACAAGTTGGCAGAGAGCATCGGCTGTGAGGTGGGGCTCGCCTGAGCTGAGTCACCTTGAATTTGAAGGTCTGAGCTGGACAGCGGAGGGTTAGATGAGTATGTGCCTGAGATGCTTAGAGCATCTTGAAAAAAAAGCATATAACTCATTCACCAGCAAGTAAAATAAACAAGTAACTTTTGCTTATGTTTTGTGTATGGTGTGATTGTATTACCACGGATTAGCTTCTTCTACTTTTGATTTTAAATAAAATTCAATAGGCTTTCAGACACATTAGCTTAATTATGGGCTAGTGAAGTACCTAAAAACTTAAGATTCTTTCCATGGAAATAATGTCTTTGTATTTCCAAACAACCAAGTAACTTAACTAGAAGTTATGTTGCAACCCATGTCATGGAGATGGGGGGGTGATGACAGCATGTATTAGTCTGTTTTGTGTTGCTATAACAGAACTACCTGAGACTGGGCAATTTATAAGGAAAAGAGGTTTATTTGGCTTACGATTCTGGGACAGCTGCATCTGGCATGGGCCTCAGGCTGCTTCTACTCATGGAAGAAAAACAGCAAGCAGCTGGCAGATATAAGCAGATCACATGGCGAGAGCAAGCAAGAGAGAGAAGAGAGAGGTGCCAGGGTCCTTTAAACAATCAGCTCTCCTGGGAACTAATAGAGTGAGAACTCACTCACTACTCCTCCTCCCCCCAGGGAGAGCATTAATCCATTCATGAGGGATCTGCCCCCATGACTCAATCAGTTTCCAACACTGCCACATTGGAGATCAAATTTCCACGTGAGTTTTGGGGGGACAACACATCCAAACTCCATCACAGCATGAACAGTCAGTGATGGGACATCATCAATTGAATAGGAGAGCTGAGACAAAATTTTACTTTATTTCTTAACATTAATACAATTTGGAAATTTCAAATTGTTTAAAGCCAGATAGAACTATGTTGGATTGCAGGCATTTTACATTATTTTCAAACAAAATGATTTGTCATTGATAATTCAAACAGTAAATCCCTCCTTTTTGTGTCAATACATACATGCCTACTGTCTTTTTCAGTTTTGATTTGTTAAGTAATTCTAGCCCAACTTTCAGTGTTTCCATTTCTCAGAAGTTGTTCCTTGGAATTTCTTCCTGAAAGAATTTAGCTTATTTACTACAGCCCAGAGTAACTCAATACCGCTCTGGGCGTTTGGCTGTATCATGTGAAGTCAGAGTTTAAAAGCCACTGAGGTCTTCTTTAAATTTCCAGGAAAAGAGTTTAAGCACACTTTGTCTAATTTAAACACCCCTTGAGCAGTTCTAAGTGCAAGAGAAAATTTCATACTTCAAGGCCACTTCAGGACCCACAGATGAATCCAAAATTACACAACCACATTGAAACCAAAAAAATGTTTTTGTTCATTTTCAAAAAGGAAACCAGCAAATAAGAGGGCCTCAAAAGTGATTTCCAGCAGGCCCGTTCTCATCGGCAGATTTGTAATATGCTGGAAGCTTTATATTTAATCTGATATTACTCTCACAATTTCTTAATTTGATAATTTGAAAAGAAATCATAGCCCAAGATGAAGATATTTATATAAACCCCTTCCTGAAATGTCTGTCATTAAAATGTAACCTGTCATTAAATGTAACCTGCCATTAAAGTCCTACTGTGTTTCTTTAACAATAAAGTCATTTTCATTACCAAAGAATGGTGTTCATGTTTTTCTGTAAAAGCTATCATTACTCTATTTGCTTAAACTTTGACCTTGAACAAAAATAAGTAAAATCTGTAGTGAAACTGTAAAATAATGTATTTAAGAATAACTGTTTTTAGTGATTTTACACAAAGAAAACAGCAATAAAGCAAATATTACAAATCACCTAATTTAGATATGAGTGATTTAAAATAGTTTCTTTCGTAATGTCACCAGGGGATTTTCAGAAAACTCAATAAATTTAAAGTACAGAAAAAAATAGGCACGTGTAGAGGGTTAGAAATCTTGATTCTCATTTGATTTTTAGAATAGGGTTTTTAGGTAAATACATGTATGGGGCAAAAGTCCTCAGGTAGGAGGCAACGGCCTACAGCCAGAGGGCAACAGCCCATCTGATCAGCTCTAATCACTGCTTAGGTATGGGATTGTATACTTTAATGATTTTAGAGCTAACAGATAGTTGTCATACTGATCCTGTTAAGCGATTTTAAGAATTGCTGAAGGGAAAGATGTTAAAAAGTGTTTGCAAGGGGCAAGCTGTCTGTTGGTGGAAACTTTAGAGATAATTATACTTAGATTTTATGCAACTTTTGCTTATATCATTTAAGGAGAGGTTATACTTTAGATAATGATCCACGGTTTGACCAATTTAGCTTTTCATTAATTGTACTTTGGAATGTCACATTGTTAATTTTATTGATGTTGCTAGTTTCCATTGTTTAAGCTATACTTAGCCATAGATAGTGCTCGCTTCAGCAGCACATATACTAAAATATACTTAGCCATAGATAACTTTTGTAACACTACGCATGTCTTTGTGTCCTTTTGTAATGATTGAATCAACTAATTTTTCTTGTGAAAATTCCTTGTCTTTATAATAAAAAACAGAAGCTAACTTTGAATCGGGGCTGTACCCAGTTTTCTCCTTCTAACAGAGGAGTTGCTGAGGTGCAGTCCCTGCGGGCTTCTCATCACATGCATGGTGCTTTGAGTAATCCTTTTTTCGTCTCCATTACACTGTGAGAAGTGTAACAGGCACATTTCTTTTTGGCTCTGGCTCTATTCAAGTCTTTGGACGTTTTCTGGGCCCTTTGTCAGTTTTCACGAAGTCTGGGAAGCCAAGATTGCAGGGAATGTCCTTGCCTCAATTATCTGAAAGGAAATAAACATGGACAAGCAATGCTAGCCACTGCCAAGTGTCCCTCCCTCAAGCCTTTAAGAAACAGAAACTTTTGGAGTGTACACTCTTGGCTCTTCCTCAATTTCCACAAGCCATTTTCCATGTTAAGTTCCATTATTTTTAACCAGTTGTCAGAGGGAGATAGAGATTAGTCTCTAATGTAGAACTAAAGGATTAAATTCTCTCATTATGGGTCATTCAGTAAATCAAGTCTGTCAGTCATCTTAAGTGAAACAGAGAAAGGTAGAACAATCTCCAGCACCTTGAATTTTAGCAATTGTTTCATTTTTTCTTTTAGTGTTATTAATGACACCTATTTATATAGTCCTTTGCAGTTTATAAAGCATTTTCATATCCTATTTGATTTAATTTTAAAGATTAGAGATTGGAAACTCCAATTCTGCTGATATAATTTTATATGAGTTTATTGGCATAATCAAACTGCATGTCTTATCTTCCATCTGCTCTAACATTCTTCAGCTGAAAGAAGATAACTCTGGCTGTCTCCATTCCTGGAAGAAACAATAAATGTTGATGATTAATGAACAAAATTGCAGCCCGGACAGGAATCTGCCTTACTTGCAGATGCACCCTTCCTTGTCCCTGCTTCCCTGCTTCCCTTCTCGGTTACACCTAACTCGGGGAGTTCAACAATGAACCCCTCCCGCAGAACCTCTTATCAGGTGGGGAGCAACAAGCAGCAATGTCATTTTACGGCCAGTGAAACTGACCTACAAACAAGTAACGCTTCTGAAGGCAAGGACAGAACCCAGACAAATGAGTGGCTTCCACTCATCTCCATCTACCAGAATGGGTGTGCAGTTTCCCAAACCGTGAAACAGGCCACCGTGACCTCAGTCAGGGCAAGTTTTGTCCTCCTTTCTCTATTCTCAAACCTTTTTTTCCTTGTATAGGGTCTCGCTCCTATCCCCCTTCTGACAATTACTGTGTTTAGGCTCCTGCGTACTTAGTTCATTCCAAACCTTCTCTCTGAGACAGAAATGTAGTATTTATTATTTTATTCACTCTAAGCCATAAAGGACTCTGGAGAGGTTGTTTCCCATTCCACCACGTGCCAGCCTTTACCTGTGGAACCCCAGGAGTGGAAGTCCCCGGACTGCTCGGGTGCAAGGCGAGGGAATCCTGGAGCAGGTTCAGATCCTGCCTCTGCTCTTGCTCGCCGCGCCACTTAACCACTCTCTGAGCCTCAGTTTACTCGTCTGTAAGGGGGACCTACTGTCCGGACGGTGGGGATTAGCTGAGATCCTGCATGCAGTGTACCTGGCTTGTTTGGCATCCTCGGAGCCCCGTAAAGCTTAGTTCAACTCCCCTCCTGCCTCCGCCCCCAGGGCAACACTCATTTGGGGGAATGCCGCCCTTTAATGTTTAAGTAATCAATTCCCTTCTTTTCAAAATCCCGCTCTCAAGTCACATGTTCTCCGGGAAGGCCACCTGATTGGTGCGATCTGCGTCCCTGCACTGCGCATCAATCCCGGTCAGAGAGCTCAGAAAGGCGCTGAAGGGCCTGGGCTTCTTACACGAAAGGGTATCCGCCGCCGCGGTCCCGGTGCGGGGACGGAAGGGGGCGGGCGGAGTCTGGGAACGTCCGGGCTTTGGCCGCGGGCTCTATAAAGGCGTGCGGCGGGAGGAGGCGCCGCGCGCGGGGGAGGAGTGGCGATCCGCGGTCTTCGAACCTTCATCTCGGTCGCGCTACGCCCTCCCGCAGGCTCGGCCCCGTCCCTCCCGGACTCCACTTCAGCTCACACCCGGCCCTCGGGGAGAGCAGCCGCAGGGCCCGCGAGCGCCTTCGCCGAGGCGGGGGCAGGGGGCGGTGACCGTCTCCCGACCTTCCGCCTGGTCGCCTCCATTAGCCTCTTTGTGAGCCGGGAAAACGAAGCTGCTCCGAGAAGTTCACGAACTCCAGCGCCCCAAGGTAACTGCCAGGCGGCGATCTGGGGGTGAGGTGGGGACTGACTCTTTTCTGTTTATTCCGCAAAGAGGGCAGCTTTGTCTGGCAGGTTTTAGGGGTGTCACATAGAAGTCACGACCCGCTGTTGCTGCGGTCTTGGCTCACAGGTAGACGCTCAAGATATACTGAGGAAAGGCTAGAAAAATTATAGACAGCACCATCCCAGGTTTATAGAATATGTGAATATAAATGAGGGGAGCACTGAAAGGAAATATTGGAGATGAGGTGCGTTTTCTTTGTACTTTTCTGTTCTCTGCAAGGTCTTTCTATCTAGAATGCTATTTATGCAGTGTGGCTCGCAGAGCAGTTGCGCGTGACCCCCCCCCCCGCCACCCCCACCGCCCCACACCCTCGTGTGCCGAGTGAGATCTTTCTGCAGGGCCTTGGGCTCCCTGGTGAGCCGAATTCCTCTGCTCAGGGTTCATTTAGACCTGCCTCCTTGCTCCTGTCTGATTTATTTGGAAAATGCCCTAATCCGTTGTTTTCTGGGACTTTACCAAGCTTTCACCTTGGGAGGAGTAATTTCCCAAACCCTCTGTAAACCAAAATCCACACTGAACCTCAGCGGATGTCCGCAGCCACCGAGAACTGGGACTGTGCACATCTGAGCTTTCCCAAGGTTTTTCTCCTACTCTGTTTGGTTTTCACCACTCCTTCTGCAAGACCTGTGGCCTTAGTAAATACTGATTCTGCTGAACGACGAAAGAATGCTACTTATGCACTGTGGCTCACAGCTCTGCTTAACAGAGTTCACAGATGTTTTCAAAGCCACGTTGCAGGGTGATAACCGTTCGGGGGTTTAGGTAGGAGGAGAACTTTGTCTTTTGCTGTACTTAAAGTTTCTCTCCCCTGCTATTAGCTCCGTGTTTGCTTTTTATAACGGAAAAAAGCCTTTGATAAAAACAGAAACTTCCTACTTGCAAACACCTAAAGACATACTCTCTCTTGATAATATCAATAGGGGGAACTTGGGGATGGGGATACCTTTTAGAGGAGTACCTTTACTAGCACATCATCCAGAACAAGCTCCATTGTTACAATCAACCTAATTTTTAAAAACAAACTGTTAAAGCATGAGAAACCTTGTTGGCATGCATGACCACCCAGGGGTGCCAAACTTGCTGCTGAAGTGCTTGGACATCTGGCTTCTTTTAGCAAAATTATTTCTGTATATTTTTTTGTTAATGACATCTGAAGGCCAAATACCCATCTGCAAGGTGAGGGTAGTATGTCTCTTCACTGGATTTTGCATGACCTTGGAGTTGAGGTAGTGCCCACGTGTGGCAGGCGGAGATGGTGGTTATGCATGTAATACCTTTACACATATCCATTCTTCTTTCCCTTGAGAGACATCAGAAGCTTTCCTCTGAATCTAACCCTTCTCTTCCCAGCTCTAAGACTCCCAGAGAAGTGTATACTTCCTGGTGTCCAGTACAGGAGAGGTTCTGACTCTCCTACTGACACTCAATGCAGTGCCCATACCTTCAGTATTATGCTTTCGCTGATAAAGATCCTAATAGCAGTTTGTTTTTATTTCTATATTTATTTCTAAATATATTTAGATAAATTATAAAATAAATTATATAAATATTATTTAATTATATTATAATTGTATATTTAGAAATAAATATAGAAATATGTAAATATCTAAATATCTAAACAAATATTTATTGTATTTCTATTGTAGTTCCTTTGTTAACAAATATTACTGTTTGTCACACATCAACAGTGTTTTTACAACTTGTTGATGTTAGATATCACAGAATTTACCACTTTCATTACTTTGCTAATCTCCCATTCCACTCAATTCCATAAAAATTAGATGGTTTGTGATTCTGTAAAGAAAATGTTTGTTAAATATTTGAATAGGCATGAAGTACACATGGTATATAATTCCAAAGGTAGAAAGTGTGTGTTGAAAAATAAGTCTCCTTCCTTCCCTGGGCCCCAGTTTTCCTCTCCAGAGGTAACCATTGTTATCACTAAATAAGCTCATTGTTCTGTTTCTGTGACAATATATGATGAACAGATTTTGAAAAGCTGTTTTGAGCACCTACACACCAGCGATTCTTTTTAATCCACTAATTTTATTATTTTAGTTATTTTTCTATTGACCATTCTGAAATGCTAGGGATTCAGGCCACTTTGTAGAGTTAACAAATGGATCGTTTCTAAGTTCCTTGATTTCAGTGACCATGATTTATTCAACTTTAGTGCTCCCCAAACAACCTGCCACAGTTACTAGTGGGTACTAGGTCCATGCTAATATTTATACACCCAGGCTTAAGAATAACTGATATTCACAGTAACCTGGTACTTCAGAGCCTGTTCCTCCTATGAGGTGGTATTAACGGAGTATTTCCCTCCCCACCACTGGATTCTAGCTTGGTGTCTTGCTGGTTTGTAGCACACACACTCCTATGGCCCCCTTCTCTGCAGGTGAAGTGCTAGTCTGTGAAGTAACTGGTAACCAGAGAGGCATTGTCTGTAATGGTTAAGAAAGGGAGCATTAGAGTTTGAATACTGCCTTTGACACTGGATTTGTGATCTGGTATATTTATTTCAACCCTCCGAGATCCAGCTCTGTGAAGTGGTGATTCATAGAGTTATTTTAAAGATTAGATAGTGGTAGGTGTAAAGGGCTTAGCATTGTGCCTGGCACGTGAGAGACATATGAGGGGTTTTCAAAAAGTTCATGGAAAGATTCATAATTACCTTTTAACTCCATTTTTCCATGAAGTTTTTGAAGTACCCTTGTATAGTAAGTAGTAGCCTTTTCTTTTGGGGTTTGCTGTCATATTATACTTTCATTCGACAGGTGAATGCATTTGTCAGCTCAAACTACGTTATGGTACAGTAACAGATGACTCAGAAATCTCAGTGGCTTACAGGAAGATGGGTTGATTTTCTTGCTGATATTATATGTATTTTATGTATGTCTTCAGCACTTTCCTCTGGGATGCAGGCTGAGCTGCTCCTTTTAGGAAATGATGTTGTGGCAAGAGAAAGAGGGAAAAGGCAGAGTTACAAATGGCTTTTAAAGCTTCTGCTTGGAAGCACCTTCACGGGTCACGTCTTTGTTTCATTGCTATGGTTGTTAGTGGAGTGGATTGTCATTCTAAAGGCTTAGAATCAGTAAGGATAGGCCTGGGAGGGGGAGGCAGCAAATATCTCACAGTAGTACAATCTACTTTGTTGGAGAGAGTCATAATTGTGGACCCAGAGGTTCATCAAACCCTGAGAACTGATTCACACTGATTCATAACCACTGGTTTATAATAGTTTTTACCTCTTGCAGTGGATGGTGCATCTGCCCTCGGTACCAGGCCTAAGAGCCTATATGGAGCAAACTCTTCTTGGTGGTGGATTTGCTCAAAAGACTGAATTATAAACTAATGAATTATATAAAGCATACAAAATCTGAGTATTACTTAAGGACTGTTTATATCCAGAATGTGGCATGGTTTTTAAGTCAGTTCTCCTTTTGGAACTATTATTGTCCAGAGTTCAAGAATGAACTAGAATGATTGCAGTGTATCCTAGACAAGGCTGGAGATCACCAATGGATTCTTGCTCTTCTTATTTAGGCTTTTTACTTGTTAACAGATAATTCTTTTCTTGTCAATTGTAAATTGCATCACCTCATGACTTGTTATAATTATCTCTTTGTAGCTGTCCACTTCTTGAATAATGAGACTTTATTATCAAATTAAAAAGTCTCTTCAAATCACAGTGTATGATGGATTAACCAGTTCGATCCATTATATGTTAATTCTTGTTGGCTTTGGTTTCATAGTAATTTTTACCACCCCTGGCCCAAGATTCTGAGGGTTGCTTTCACTTTTTCTGCTTATAGCTGGGCATGTGATGTCTGCTTGGGTAATGCAATATGATGTTAAGGATATCCAAAAAATCTATTACAAAAGTAAGTTTAAAATTAAATATGTATTTCCAAATCAATAAAAAAGAAACTTTGCTTAGCTATGTTATTTGTGAATAATTGAATAATTTAAGAGTTTGATTTTGAGTAGCATAACTTTTAAAACAGAAGAGTGTATTTTAAAAGTAAAAGTAAATAGCAGCAAACACAGAAAGGGAAAGGGAAGCATTACGGTTTTTTTTTTTTTTAAACCAGTATAATTTTGATACCAACATCTAATATAGATGGCATACAAAAAAACGGTAAAACTACAAATCAAAGCTTTCAGCTTTTCCCCATTCAGGATGATATTGGCAGTGGGTTTATCATACATGGCTTTTATTATGTTGAGAAACCTTCCCTCTATAACTATTTTGTTGAGAGTCTTTATTATGAAGTACTGTTGAATTTTGTCAGATGCTTTTTCTGCATCTATCGAGATGATCATATGGTTTTTCTTCTTCACTTTGTTGATGTGGTGTATCACATTTATTGATTTGTGTAAAAAAGAATGAAATTCTACCATTTGCAACAACATGGATAAGCCTGGAAAAAATTATCCTAAGTGAAACAGCCCAGGTATAGAAAGAGAAATACCACATGTTCTCACTTATAACTGGGAGCCGAATCCATAAATAAACAAATGAACAATAAAAAGAGACAGAAAGAAACAACAATCACAGTAATACATTGAACTTTTAGAAAACTAGAGGTGGAAAAGGGGAGGGGAGGGATAGAGGGAGGGGGGCTAATGAGGAATTGGTCAATGTACACAAAGAATGATTGCATATTGTAATGATGAATAAGCTAACTATACTGATCTAATCACCACACATTCTACATGATTATTGAAAATCAATGTTGTACCCCACATGTATGCATAATAAAAATAAATAAATGAATAAAAAATAAAAAGACTATTGATCCCAAAACCCCAAATCAGTATAAGCACATAGAGAGCAGTAGCACAAGCAAATGAGTCATTCAAGGACTGCAAGGAGCATTCAGCATCTGTTTATTGGTGTAGTTTATCACCACACTAGATTAAGGAATTCTATAAAGCTGTTAAAAAATGAAGTATATTCATGTGCATGGATATGAAAAAAGATCAATTGAAAAGTGCAAGGTCCAGAACTAAATACAGTATGTTCTGATTTGTGTAAGAAATTTTTTTCTCTTTCTGGAGAAACATGTATGTGAGTGCATGCATAGTTATATGCTGGTTGCCTCTAGAAGAGGAAGACAAAGGTTAGGGTTGGAGAAGAGACGTTTTTAATAATCCTTTTTTACTGTTTGATTTTTTAAGTTATGTGCATGTAATCATTTTAAATTATATTAGTTTTTAAATGACAGTTCCCTGCAAAATAACTTCATAAAATTTTAGTAACTAATTCTCCTATCCTGTTATACTACTTTAAATACTCCATTGATTGATTATCAGAGACATATGCAGTGAAGTGTAGGTGGAGGGTAACTTGAGCCATCTGCTCTAGAGGGATGTGGTTAACAGCAGTTAGACTGTGCTACTTGTGGTTAGTGACAGTTTGTCCATCCAGTCATTAGGAAACACTGACAAAAATAAATAATTCAGTACCAGTGCAGACTATGATATTTAGAACTACCTTGTAGAGACTTATTTTTTAAAATTATGTAATATCTAAATTTTAAAATTACAGAATGAAATAACCATTTAAAGCATTTACTATTTTTAATCATTTACCTACTAGAAATTTGAGTGAGGACATAAAGGATAAATGTTGAAATTATTTATTTATAACTTTAAAATTTATTAAACAGATTAAACAATTCATAATACATCTAATTATAATAGTTAAGAAACTATAGCTATTCTTTATGTGTATATCCTTTGAAGGTATTCAAACCAAAGGGATTCTTTATTTCCTGATTTTCTTTTTAAAGTACAGCTGTCATATTTTCTCTGAGCTCAAGTCACTCTATTTAAATGAGAAAGGAACTGAGGTTTCCTTATGCTTTAACGAAAATCACTTTATTGTCAATAACCATTCCTTGTTATTGTCCAGATTACATGTATGGCTATAGTCAAACTAGAAATGAATAAGTAAAGAGATAGTAAAAGGTTCTCAGAGATATGTGGTTCTCATAGGGCTGTAAGATTTTACATATCTACTAGTTAACTGAAAGTGTTCTGAAAGTCTAAATAAGTCACCTATCAGAAGATTTTCATCAAAATATCCGAACTGAAGTTCTCAGTGCTTTAAGTATAGGCATGAACTAACTTGGTGGTTTAATTGTTGCAGGTGGGTCTTCTGGTGCACATCATGTCCAGTTTCGATGATGCAGACACAGAAGAGACGGTAACTTGTCTCCATATGACTGTTTACCATCCTGCTCAGTTGCGAAATGGAATATTTCAATCAATAAAGTTTTGTAACCGAGAAAAACTCTCCTCCAGCGAAGTAGTGAAATTTGGCCGAAATTCCACCTGTCATTATACTTTTCAGGACAAACAGGTTTCCCGAGTTCAGTTTTCTCTGCAGCTGTTTAAGAAGTTTGGCAGCTCAGTTCTCTCTTTTGAAATTAAAAATATGAGTAAGAAGACCAGTCTGATTGTGGACAGTAGAGAGCTGGGCTACCTAAATAAAATGGACCTGCCATACAAGTGCATAGTGAGATTTGGTGAGTATCAGTTCCTGATGGAGAAAGAAGATGGAGAGTCATTGGAATTTTTTGAGACTCAATTTATTTTGTCTCCAAGATCACTCTTGGAAGAAAACAACTGGCCACCACATAAGCCCATACCTGAGTATGGCAGTTATTCATACTGTTCCACACAAAACACTTCTCCTATAGAAATGGATGAAAATGAATTGTGAACACAGAGGTCTAAGAGGAGAAACATGAAGGATGAAGAGCTTTGGAAACATTTAATAAACACTACTTATTAAGGGTTTATTAGTGTAGTATATTACAGTCATCTGCTATGCTGTCAGATTTGGGATTTGGTATCATTTTGAAGTCTGTAAATTATGTTAGTCATCAACTTAGTCACCTATTGTATTCCTGGGTCTATTTAGAATTATTTTAAGTGTACTTCTGTGAGTGTTAATGTATAAAAGATATCCTTTGTGATGAAATAATGTTCTCAAAATAACCTTATTATTTTTCTGCTTGATTTTCATCCTATGTTTTGTTTTCCTAAGGAACCATCTCTTGGTTTGGTCACATCGTTTCAAAGCAGCCATTTGTTTTTAAGGTCAAGGTTCAAGGCAAAATGTTACTGGCAATTGTGGCCTGCTAGTACTTGTAGTACCAGATTACTGGAATGCATTCTAGAGTTGTGTTTGTGCATCACTGTGGTTTTAACATGGACTTGAGAAATAATAACCTTTACTTGCTATAAAATCATAGTGTTTATTCCTAAGATGACAGTTCTCCTTGTCTATATTCAGCATCTAAAACCAGCATTTAAACATTTAAAAGAACTACTATGTTAAGTTTAAAATTATTACCAAATTTGAAGTTTGAGTTTTAAATACTATATACAATTTTTAAGTTTCATGAATTCAAATTTTTAACAGTATCCATGAACACAATAAAGTCAAGGTTTAATTCCCCAACCATTTTCTTTGAAACTCTTCCCAAGGACGGGAAAGAACTGTTCTTAGGCTACTCTATATCAGTAAATATATGTGAGCATTTATAATAAATGCTTAAATCTTTCTAAAATTTTAGCTTAAAAATGTCTTTATTTAAAAGATCCTTATTCAACTCATTTTAACTAGGTAGGTAGTGAATGTTAAATAAATAAATAAGAATGGTAACCATTCAGTTAAGTTAAATTCTAGTGTTACCAGGAAGTGAGGCTCTCTCTATAATTTTCTAGGTAAATGAAACTCTTCCTGCAATAAGAGGTCCATTTGGGGGGGGGGGGGGGGAGGAAGGTAATCATATTTCTTTAACAACCTTTCTACAATATTTTTTTTTATAAACTGTCCAGGCTCTTACCAAGAGAATGTAAACCCTATTAAACTTTTTCTTGACAGGTTTCCTGAGTTCAGTTTTTTCTGCAGCTGCTTAAAAAGTTTAGCAGCTCAGGGAATCTCTTTTGAAGTAAAAAATATGAGTAAGAAGACCAGACTGACTGTGGACAGTAGGGAGCTGGGCTACCTAAATAAAATGGACCTAGACTATAGAATGTGACATCCAGCACCTTTACCTCCACTCCCCAGCCTTGGGACTGTTCAGGCAGATTGAAATATTTGTCCCTATATAAAATGGCTGGAATGACTATTTAAGTTCCTATATCAAGTTTTCCTGCTTACTCCCTGTGGTAGGCAGATTAACGGCCCACCCAAACATGTCCAGATGTCCAGGTGCTATCTCCAGAACCTGTGAATATGTTGTTACATGGCAAAGAGAAATTAAGGCTGCAGATGGAATTAAGGTTGCTAATTGGTTGACCTTAAATTAGATGATTTTTGGATTACTTGGGTGGGCCCAATTAATCATAGGTCCTTAAAAGTGGAAGAGAGGCAGAACAAGATGTCAGAGTGATGAAATGTGACAAGGACTTGACCTGTTGTTGCTGCCTTCAAAGATGGAGGAAGGAGACCATGAGCCAAGAAATGCAGGCAGCCTCTTAAAGTTGAAAAACATGCATTGGACAACCAGAAGTTGGGAAAGGCAAAGAAACCTCCAGAAAGGAAGGAAGTCCTGAGTACACTTGATTTTAGTCCAGTGAGACCCGTGTTTGACTTCTAACCTACAGAACTTTTAAGATGATAAATTTGTGTAGTTATGAGCCACTAAATTGCAGTTATTTATTACAGCAGCAAATAGAAAACAATATAGTCTCCTTGACCTAAGGTGGTTTACTATCACTTCTTGCTACTGTCAATCAATTGCCTTTACTATACTATCTTTTTCTAGGATTACAGCTTCCTGTTTGATGTGGATTTACAAACTAGATCACTCAGCTTGTTAGAATTGTTTACAGTGTAAATACAGTAGTCTCATGGTAAAGGCTTTCTATGAGTAAAGTATTATATATTTTAATATGCACATACTGTCATATTTTGACTATTTTGGAAGACTTTTTCACTTTTGTTCCTTTTTTTTGAGGTCGATGGATGAATTAATAAATTAGTTTTTTAATTTTCATTTAATGTTTAGATAGAAAATTGTTTTCTTAACATACAAATGAAGGAAAACATCACAAACAGAATTTAAAGTCAATTGATAAGGAACAGATTTAACACACAAAGATTAATATCCTTAATGCATAAAGAACTCTTAAAGGGCCGGGCCGTGGCACACTGGGTAGAGTGCGGCGCTGGGAGCGCGGCGACGCTCCCGCCGCGGGTTCGGATCCTATATAGGAATGACCGGTGCACTCACTGGCTGAGTGCCCGTCACGAAAACAACAAAAGAAAAAAAAAAAAAAAAAGAACTCTTAAAAATGAATTTGAAAAGTCTTAACAAAAATTTGAAGGACATGAGCAGACAAGTCACACACACGAAAGAAACACATGTGGCTAATAAATACATTCTAAGAAGTTCTTGCAGGCAGGGGCAGGAGCCCACTCCTCAGGCTCAGGACCCTGGGCATGCTCTATTGCTTGTCTGGTTGTGGGTGGGGCCTACAAAGTTTTAGTATCAAGGAATTCATGTATCATTGTTAAGAAACCCAAACAATGTGTTAGGTGATATTTAGGGCCAGAAAAAACTCATGTTCATACAAAATAGTTAATGATTTCTCCTAATGTATATCCTGGAAACAGTTTTGTTCAACCTGAGAAATATTAACTTTAATTTTTTCTTTTTCTTTTCTTAAAAGATTGGCAAAAGAGAGAGCGGGTTGCTAAATACTAACTTATCTTTGTTCTCCAAAGAACACTTTCCATGGCCTGACTCTGATAGGTAACAAAGAAGCAATAGGTTAGTATTAGGATTGTTTTGATTACAAAGTATAGAATCTCTACCAGAGCCACCTACGTTGTTAGAGGGAAGCTGGAGTATCTCACAGAACCCAAGGATGGAATGCAGCAGACTCAGGCAGGAGTCAAATGCCTCTAGCTCTGCCCTTCAATGCGTATTGGCTCCATTCTCCATTTGTTCCTCACTCCACATGGTGGCGCATGGCTACCAACTTAGCTCCCAAGTTTTACATATTATTGATCACTCCCAATTCCAGTTCCAGGGAAGGGTCGGCTTGGGTCAGTTGTCCACCTCTATACCAATCAATTCTCAGGTAAGGTGGTCTCATTATATAATGGCTGCATGTGGACAGAAAAAGCATTTTCTCAAAAAATGGCCACAATGTGGTGGAGTGGGGGCAAACAAAAATACTGATGTTTGATACAAGGTACTACAGCTAAGTTGTGAAACTTTCAGTACACATCTTAAGGAATCATTTGTCACAGGAAATTGATTTTTCTTGGGCTCTTTAAGTAGAGGGGTGCATTAATCCCTGCCAGTGTTGATTCTACCTCTAAAATAAATGTGCTCTGCATTTCTATAGCCATTATAAACTCAAGCAACACCATGTCCCCTTGAGGGTAGTGTTCATCTACTCTTGCCCTCTTACAACCCATTCTCTATATAGCAATTACAGTAGTCTTTTGAAACTGTACATCCTGGCTTACAAAAAATGTCGGTGGCTTCCTTGTACACATCAAACAAAATTCATTCTTAACCATGGTGTAAGGGCTTGCATGAGATGGCTCCTAACTACCCCTACAATATCATCTCATACCACTCTTCCCCCTCACTCATGATGCTTCAGTCCCAGTGGTCTTTTTATTTGCAGAGCATGGTGGACTATTTCCCACCCCAGGAACTCTGTACTTGCCATTCCCTTTCCTTATAACATGCGTCACCAGGCTTTTTTTTACCTAATTGGTTCCTGCTCAATAATTAAGTCTTAGTTCAAATATCTCCTCACAGAGGATTTTCCTGACCTATCAAAAGTGGTCAACTGGCCCCAGATACCCTCTGTCCTATCGTCTTGTATATTTCCTGTGATCTGTGATTTTCTTACTCATATGTTTACTTATTATTGTGTCTCTCACCAGAATGGTAAGCAAAAGAGCAGGGACCTTGTATGTCTTTTTCTGCTATGTCCCTAACACCCTACCAGACACAGTAGAGTCTCCAATATTTGCTGAATAAATAAGTTATTTCTAGTGTTTTTTTAATAAGTAAAGCGAAAACTTAATATTATTTTTCCTAGCAGTTAAAACACATTTTTAAGTTTAGTTCCATCTTGCTTTCCTAATTCACTCCTTTTTGTCTTCGTATAAGGTTTAATAAAATAATTATAATTCAGAAGTTAGAATACTTGCATGTCTATGGAGTAAAACCAGTAATAATCAAATAATTTTTTACCTTTAAATGTAAAAATGTGTTTATTCACAATCCTTGAGAAGTTACCATTCCTTCAAAAAATTCTCTATGAACAAAAAGCCAACAAAAATTACAATAGTAGCTTATGCCAAACCAAAAATATACATCTGATGTATACAAACTTTACAAAGCATTAACACAGGCAATGTGAATATAGATTACCTTTAAATTATTTTCAATGACATAGCTACAAATTAAATCATGTAAAGACAAACATAAATAATAGCATTACCTAATGTATTATATTCACATATTTAAAGTGTCATATTTATTTCTATGAAATAAAAAAGGAGATAAAACTACAGATGTCATTGCCTAGCAGTTCAAATATTGAAAGGGCCACATGATTTTTTTTTAAGTACGGTAAGAACTTTAAGTTACTATTTATATCTGGACCTTCCTATATTTTTGAGAACATGCACTATTATAGTTGCAAAAAAAAAGAAAAGAAAAAACACCAAGGAAAAAACAAAAATAGTTTGCTTACTAAAATCATATTTGATCCTCAGCAAAATCAAGGAAAGCAATTAGAGAGTGTTTTATATCTCTGGCCTTTTATATTGATACGTAAACTTCAGGAAAAAGGAGAATTAATTGTCTATCATAAAATGCAGTTATACATATTGAAATACTTAGTTCCATCCTATTAAAGCACCTTGTACTACAAGGCAAAGGAAAGTTCAATAAAATTAATGGAGCCTTTCACACCAGAAAGGATTTTTATCCACTTTGAAATACCCGTATTACTTTTTTAGGCTTTCCTTTCTTAAATCATGCAGAGAACATATTCTTTATAAATTTTTTCTAAGCTCATTCCTTGGAAATATAGAATTTAAAAAAATAATGACACCTAAAAACTTAATGTCAATTAAGTTAAAGTCAATATAGTGGCATGTAAAATAAAGTGAAAAGCCTAAATATATATATATTTTCTTAAATATTATTTTTGATTATCATCAACTTGAAATGTCTAAACTCTGAAAGCTTATTTTTATTATATTATCCTTTGTTCAGACTGAATCAACATTATCATCTTAGGATATATAATAAGTATAGAGAGAAATTGATACTTGATTTCTGAATCACCTACTCAAATTAATTGTGCTTACTATTAGATAATAAAATTCAAAGAACTCATAGAAGTAAATAATGCTGCAAAAGGGAACACTACTGTAAATCTGAATCTGACAATCTCTTTATGCTCCTTTCACATCTGCTGAGAATTAACAAGAAAAAGCCTTAATATTTTCACAAATAGACAATGAAACAGACTTAATAAAGCATTTGAAGTAAAATGCTTTATTTTTTTAAGTGAAAATCTGCAATAGTAAACAGGAATGCTATAAAGAAAAGAACTAAATGTAACTGGTAACATGATAAAACTATTAAATTGGTCTTGAAAAGCAGAAGGCAGATGATGAAATTGCACTTAATTCTGAAGCAAATCAAATCTATCCTATCATTCTTACTCCTTTCTAATACAATACGCATTTACAACATGGTTTCTTACCTCCCCCTTACAAAACAATTTATACATTCTAGTTGGTTTTTAACATTTGGTCATAACTGATAAACAGGGTTACGCAATTTTACCCTATCTAGTCTGTTGGTCTGCATCAGATTGCTTTATGCCAGAATCAGACAGTTCTAATACAGGATTTACAAATCCAGAATACTCAGAATTGCCATTATCATCCATTTCAGCACTAACAAAATCATTCTCCCACTCTAGCCCATTGGAATCATCAGAGGCTGATGTAGGATTACTTGTAGACTTCTTGCTGCTATACTTAAGTGCTGCTCGGAGAATGTCTTCCTCTGTTTTGGAACGTTCTCTCATGGGAAGCATTCTATTCATTCCTATCATTTGAACAGAATTTTTAGAGACCTCAGTGAGGATAAAAAGTCATACTGTGTTGACTTTCCTTACTGGAAAGACTTCCCAGTTTAACAATACAGTTTTTATTTAACTATCAGAATTGATTTGTGAATTAACTTAAAGAGCCAGTTTCATGGAGAAATTCTTAAGGGAAATTGTTGGGGTCTAATCCTAAAGTATGCCTTAGATAAAAATAAATATTACTACTCACCAAAGGGCATTTTTGATGCAAAACTGATCATCTGATAAAATAAAATTTCTAACGAGCCATAAATAAAACAGAATGAATGAAGGATTTCAATTGCTATTAATCTCACATGGTCAAATCAGCGTGTCTGTTAAGGTCCTTTCCTACCCTGATGATAATATAATTTCCCAGAGAATGACAATCACTCTAATGATAATGATAACAACATATTCTTTTCCAGCACTTACTAGGTTGCAGTTAATGCTATACGCACTTTACATATGTTAACTGATTTAATCTTCAATAACTCTATGAAGTTAAATATAGTACTGCCATTTTTCCCATTCTACAGTTGAGGAAACTGAGGCAGACAGATAAATGATTTGAGTAAGGTCATGCAGGAAATTATTCTAGGTCTAATTCTGAACAGAAAGTAACTGGTAAAGTGAAAGTGTCAAAATCTTAGAAGGAAAAAACAATGTTATTTTATTGTCAGAAGGAAAGGAGAGAGGACAGAAATGTGAATTTGTAAGTATAGAATCAACTTTGGTAACAGAATTAAAATCCAAGATTGGCAAAGAGATTTATAACAATATCCGTAGACATGTTCAATAATTTCGTTTTCTGACCTTAAAGAATTAGATCCCACAGTACCAAAAAAACCCTTAAATCTGCATCACAGTTGTCTGCTACTCCTGAAAAATCACAAAGACTCAACCCAGTAAAGCGAGTTATTTTTATAGACAAGATAAAAATATGAGCTGCATACTAATATTATTTTGTGGATTTGTATCTGGTGGATTTGTTTCTGTGGATTTCTGTCTAAAGAAAGCTGGATTGTACATCAACCTAGAAGCAGATTTCTATCTAGTGGGCTCCGTTCTCTACCTGGTCTAGTTTAATAATTCCATGAATAACTTGAATAATTACCTAGAAAGTCGTATTATCTACAAATCTGGCAGTGTGGATGACAGAACCAGTAATTAACAGATCTGAAAGGCTTTAGTTCAAATTGAATGAGATGCTAAAATCATAATAAATTTAAAGTCTGATGATTGTAATACATTAAGTATGTAATGTATATACCACTATGTAATAACATTAAGTACGGGATCAGGGAAATGGTGTTCAGCTGAGAAGATGTAACGAAGTGAGAAGATGTAACAAAGCAATCATTGAAGTTCCCCGTGTATCTGTCTCTTTGTTGATAAAACAAATGGCTTCACTAGAGGATATCTAAAGTCCATTCTCCATCTCAATATTCTATAAAATATTTAATGCTTACTATTTTTCTTAAAGTTCTGTATTCTATAATTAAGTCTCCATTTTTAGATTGCTTATTTCTTAAAATAAAAACCTGGGCCTTATTCAATGAAATAGCTTTTTTAAAAAAATAAACATTTCAGATACAATTTTGAGTACTTGATATATGCCACACCCTTTACAGGGTGTTTTATATATATTATTAAATCCTAGCAACATTCATCCATTAATTTGTTCAAATATTTATTGATTGTCTATTATGTGTCAGGCATTTTTAGACCCTAAATATACAACAGTGAAAAATTATTAAGTTTAATATTCCCTTTTTATGATGAACAAACCATGGTTTAGAGAGATTAAGTAATCTACCTAAAGTACTACAGCTCTGAAGACATAAGAAAATTCAAACTCATATATGAGTTTTTGTTCTATCAAAAATGCTACTAATTAAATTATTAATTTATAATGAATTAAATGTTAATTCATTTTTGCCATTAGATTGCCCACAAGGGGGCAGTAATCCTTCATATTAAGTAATAGGGCTGGTTTACAAAACCCTTAAAGTACAAAATTAACATTTTCTAAATCTCAAGAAACATTAAAAATGAGGCAACTTTCCAAACTGTTCATCAACAAATGATAATCACTAATACAATTAACAGGCTAAGAAATTTTTATATGATTTTTCAAGGTTTTGCATTTATTTAAGTTTAAATCAAGTAAAATACCAAGGTAGATTTGTATAAATCAAAACATATTAAATTTTTAAGGTAAAATTGAGAATTATAAAATACCTTCTTCATCTTCCCATTCTAGATCTAAGGATGTGCTGTCATCATTTCCACTAGTTGATTTAGTTTTGGTCATTAAATCACAACTGCTTTCTGTATTTGGTGTTAAAACTGTGGCATCTGATGAGAGTCCTAGAATATATATTAAATACAATTAAAAGTCTGTACTCTTTTACCATAACAGCCATTTTCTTTTGCAACAAATGGCTCTCTCCTAATGTTACTATTCCTTTAACTTCATAAGAAAGAATTCTTGAAATCATTACATTGATAAGTTTCTGTTAGGAATAGTATAAGAGCTTTTTTTCCTTTCTCTTTCTTTTTTTGCCATGTAAGCATAGCAATCACGCAAATTTAAATAAATTAAAAACATCTCAAATATGACAAATTCTAGGTAATGTTAACTAACAGTCAATTACAAAGGGGGACAAAGATCAAACAAACAAAAAAGGTAAACCAAATAAAAAGTAGCCTGTACTTTCAAAAGGAACTACTACTACTATGCTTCCACTACTGGGAAGCATAGGAGTTTTGACTTCTGAAACCTGAAGAAATATTTTAATCTTATAAATCAATTTGTAATAAGTAAAATAAGTACACTTTTGTATCATTTCCTCCCACCTTCCCTTTCTTGTTTTTGGTAAGGGGAGTGGTGGAATCAGAATAGAAATGGAAAGAGGAGAGCTGAATTCTCTATATGGACCTACAGAAACAGCTTGAGATTTTTCTTTGCTCTAACTTCTTTTCAAAAAGGAAAGATGATATCATATAATTAATGACTAGTTAATTGACCTATCTGTGCAATAGAAATTGAAAGGCAGGAAGTTCTTCTATAAAAACAGAGCCAGGATATCCAAAAATATCTGTTTAATGTTCCATAAAGTAAACTTAAAATGTACAGAGAATATTTTAAGAGACTTACTACTACTTCGAAAAACTTCATACTGTGACTTTATATTTCTCAAACAGGACTCAAAGTCGTCTTCTGGTCCTGAACTGTAATAAAAGTGAAGTAACTTTTTCATATACTCATGCAGATACATAGTAGATGCAACATAACAAATATTTAAGTTAATGACAGCATATTGGTTTGAATACCTATCTTGCACAAATTCACAACTGCTCTACAATTAGAATAACCTAATAAAAACAGGTCTTAATTTTCATAATGCTAGCACGAAACTGAAAATAATAAGATTCTGGTTAATCCTGAGGTCAAACCTCTAAAGCTTAGCTATGAGGCCAACTTTACAATTTGTAATAATGAAGCATGAATGAGTAGGGATACTTGTGGAAATGGGACATTAAAATGTCTCTTCCAAAAAATGATTACACGTAAACTTTATTACAAAAAAAGAGAGTATCTAAGAAAAACACAAACAACTAAAATATAAACAACTTACCCAAAAGCATTCAGCTATTGAATCTCTTTCTATATGGAAAATGTGACCACTCTCAAAAATGCGATAAAATCAATTTAAACAAATGATGATCACATTCCAACTTAAAGAAAACAAATGCTCTCAGTATTCTTCCAAGACAGTGTCTTTGAGAAGCAATAACTCTTAGGGAATACGTAAACATGAATAAGTATACAAACATCCTGAGGTAAAGTGTTCTCTATTTGGAAATAAAATTTTCTACTACAAAGAGAGGAAGAAATTGTCTCACTATTTACCTTTGATATTCTCCATGGTTGGAAGGATGATATCGCTGCACAACTCTCTGCCCTTCTTGCTTTGGAAACATAACGTAATACAAAATCACTCTTGTAAAAGTATGTTTTTTAAAACTACTCATGCAACACCAAAAAAGCTTCTTCTAGCTTCTAAAAAAACACAACAAAGTTATTCTGTTGAAGTCTTTTTCCTTAAAGTCATTATTACTCACTTCTATATCCTCTTAATTACAGGTAGAATTTTTCTCAATTTATCAGCATATAGTCCATAAGTGGTCAGAATATTTATAGTATCATAAAAACAACACAAACTTGTAAAACAGATATATATTGGTATTCTCAACATTTTTAGTACACTTAAGGAATTCCTAATAACTGAAAGGATAAGGGGCAGGAAAGAAATAATTAAAACAGTATATGAAGTTCTATTTCAGGTGAAACACATAATAATAAAACAATTTATAAGACCTGGCTGAGGTGACTCAGAAAAAAATAAAAGCAACTGACTGACAGAATTTAGAAGACAGTTATTAGCTGTATATCCCCAGCATGGCCTTTATCTTTTGTTTCTTCACCTCTAAATTATAGATGGCTGTATTACTGACCCAGCAAACTCAGAGTTATTATAAAAATTAAATGAATTGGTAGGTGTCTGTGTATGTCTGTGTGTCAGTGTATGCTGTATAAACTGTAATGTGTTCTTATATCAAATATTTAGCCTGGGAAGGAAAAACTCAGTGAACCCTAGAAATCATCCAGATAGAGCTGCATATGAATGCATTTAGTCTTTAAAAGGAGATAGTAGAGAATTTTATAAGTAAAAAGAATTTTCTATACTATAACCAGAAAGATACTTTTATTTCTTAGAAGATGAAAGTTAATTTTTAAACTTTTCCACTATTTAGAACTTACTAAAAAAAAGAGAGAGAAAGAGAAAGGACACAGTTCACGTAGAAATCACATTGCAATATAATAGACATGATTTTTCAGTTTCTCTAAGTTTTATTATGTAACGTGATCTACTACTCCAATTAACACTACAGTAGTGAATCCACATAGGCAAAATATCAAGGCAGATACTAAGCAGGACACTGTCTTAGCACTGTTGTGCTTGAATTCTGGCTCTGCCATTTTATTAGCTGTAGGATCTCAAGCAAGTTATAAAACATAACGGAGATTAAAAACACTATATTATCTCCTAAAATTGTCGTGAGGATTAAACTTGGTAAAACATGTAAACTACTTAGAATAGTTTCTGCAACTTAGACAGAGTTCCATAAATATCAGTTATTTATAGCTGTTAAGTATTATGGTAATACCATATTACTATATGACATGGTAAGATACGGTAAATCTGCTGCCTTCCCTGCCAACATACTAAAGATTTCTCAAGACCCAAACTCCTAATCTTCTAAGGACACAAGAATAAAGATGAGAAATAAACAATATCCCTATGGGGCAAAATTGCATAGCTTATCTGATACTAGGAAGTATAAGAAATTCCAGCAGTTTCAGAAATTATTTAAAAAAAACCAAAAACACAACTCACAAAACACTACAAGATGCTTTGGAAATTATATTTCAGGGCTAGTTTTGGAATGTTTTCTCTCAAAGAGTATATTTATTTTTCCAAAAGAATACTAAATTTCGGACCACTAAAATTCATCTTTAGGATAAACAGGAATTAGCTTCTGCTACTCTAAAGCTAAACAGCATTCAGTATCAAGCATATTATTTGATGTTATTTCTAGCTGTTAAATTGACTAATTAACTAATTTGCCCTTAAAATTCCCAAGAACATATGCATAAATACATTCATTGTTAAACAAGAAGCCCTTGATTCTAGGGGGAAAAAAAAGTCCCAACTAAGATTTGTCAGAGAAAATAAGGAGAAAAGCAACCCTAATATATGTCGGGGTCTTTTCCCCTCACCTCCAAGAGCTTTCGCTGCTTTGCTGCCCTGGCTGCTTCACGCTGTGCAGCGTATAAAGCTTCTTCTTCTAGTCTTAACTTCTCTTCTTGTAAGGCTAACTGTACATGAACAAAACGATAAGGATTAACAAAAATCAGAACCTGTCTAACTGCCCTAAAAATAAAATGCTTCTATTTATAAAATAAAAAATAAATTATTAAAAAAATAATTGATCTCTACAACGCATAACAGAATTGAAATTTTTGTGATTGCTCGTTTCAATTTCTCCTTTTACAAAATAACCCAAATGATATAAAAAACATTACAGAATTATTTAGAAATTGAGTTCTGAAGCAGTAGCATCTAATTTGTATAAATACAGAACTGTTAATTTCTTTAGACTATTCAATGATCTTCATTGTCAGCAATCATTCCAACACCTATCATTCTGACTTGCTGAATGGTTTTGGCCCTCCTAAGTCTAAGATTGTTAAAACTATACCAATCATATCAATATAGTTCACTTACTACCAAAGTGAACTTACCTTGCACAAAATTCATGTCTCTCCATCTAATTAACAAAGATGCAAGATGTCTCCTTAATTTTATTACTATCCAGTTATTTAAAAACTACTTTAAAATTTATGTTTTTGAGTCATAATTGCATACAAACTGCTTTAGTGATATCTACTGCACGTCGAAGCTAACTTACAAATTAAATTTCAACACAATTTTGTTCTTTAGACTAATATCAGCATCTATTATGTCACTTATATTGATGCTTTTGAAATAACTAATTCGTACTAAACAGACTATTTTTAAATGTATAATGGAATATGACTAATTCCATTTAGTTTAGTGATAGCAAAACTATAACTACAGGCCTCTTCTATAAGTACATTAAATAAACAAAACATTTATGATTGTTAGAAGTACTTAGTTCACTGAAAACAAATCCAAGACAAACAAAAACAGTTAAAAAAGCCACTTATTGTGAAACAGAGTAATTTTTCTCAAAAGCTGGTTTTAAACACAAAGGTGCATATTCTTGCCAGAGTTCCTAACTTTGTGAATTAAGAAATTTTTTTTTAAAAAAAAGGTACTATCTCATTTTTTGGCAGCATATGATTTCTGATAAACCAAGCTAAAAAAAAATTATAATAGGCTGGAATAATTTTTTTACTTGTAAATCATTTTCATCTGTATATATTTAAATATAGGTCCAATGACTATATGCAATATATTTATTATTTAATGACAACTCTCCCTATAAATGAGGCTTTATGATAACATATTTAAGCAACCTAAAAGACTACTTACCTCTTTTTGAATTTTCTTATCAAGATCTTTCTGTTTTTCAGCAATAGAATCATAATGCCTTTCTCTTAGGTCAACAATTTCTTCCTCAGTAAGAGGCCTAGAGGAAAAAAAAAGGAGGGGGAAAAGAAAGAAAAGGAAAAAAACAAAAACAAAAAAACTTCAAATGAGTCTTAGTCCAAATAAAATACTCATAAAGCCAGTGAAAGTCTGGAACTCTGCTGTTAAAACTGTATTAAAGCAATTTGATACTACAACTTCAATTGTTAAGGGTAAAAAGTATACATTCTAACACTTGCTATATTCTCATATACAAGGGTATTTCAAAAAGTTCATGGAAAGATTCATATTATCTTTTGGTTCTATGAGAGTACTTCAAACAGTTCATGGAAAGATTTGTATTAACTTTAATTCCATTTTTCTACAAACATTTTTAAGTACCTTCATCTAAGTGAATAAGATGATATATTATCAGAGTATTTTTTTAGCATTATAACCATCTTTTAAGAAATATGAACTTTATTTACCCTCACTCTGGCTCTGCTTCAGCCATCTAACCTATGGGAATAAACCCCAGACCATATCCCGAAATGTTCATCATAGAATGTAACCTTCAGTATACTACAGCCTGATCTTATCCCTATACCATTCTGGAACTCTTAACCCTCCTATTTATCCTGCTCAATCACTCTAGCCTCCCCAGACCTCAGGATCCTTCTCTTTTCTCCCCGTCTGTGTATCCCGATCATCTCCTGGACTCACTTCACTTACAACCAGTGTGGACACAGCAGATGTGAATTACTTACTTACCAACATTCTCACCTTCTTACACTCCTACTACTATGCCATATTCATTCAGTTTACTTGCTCACATTCCAAATGTGGGTCATTTTCATGATTAGCCCTTTTTGTTGTGGGCTGCTAGAGAAAATCCAACATCAATTTGGCCCTCAGCCCCCAGCAATAGTCCTTTTACCCATGGTCAATTCCACCTCACATCCTACACTAACTACTTCAATATACTCCTTAAGTTTCTTACTCAAACTTTTTTTCTCTTAAAAGACAATTTTACTCCACTTTGAGAAATGCAGAGTATCAATGTGAATTTCCTCAACTTCTTGCCACTCTCCCACTTAAGTATATCCCCCAACTCTTTCCTGCATCCTCTGAAAAGGCAGTGTTCCTCAACTTGTTCAAGGTCATCTACTACACTCACACTCTGGATTCATTCACCAGTGATACTCCCGCCCCTCCCCCACTCCAGAGAATTCTCTGGGACCTTGCTCCAGCTATTAGCCCCTCCTTTTTATCTTTAACCTATTCCTTTTGTCTGTTTTCACCTATCTTCCATAAGGAAGATGACAGGAAGGAGGAAAAACCTTCATTTGACCTGAATCTACCTCTAGCTACTCCTCCCTTTCTTTCTCCTTTTCAGTCAAAACTCCTGAAATTAAATGTACTGAATATCAATAGTTATTAGCACATCTAGCACTTATTATGTGCCAGTCTCTTTTATAAGTACTTTACATACATTAACTAATTTTAATCCTCCCAAAAACCCTACAAGGCAGATAGAGATTATACATATGAGGAAAATGAGACAAAGAGACTAGGAGCATATCCAGATAAGTCACACAGCATGTGGAAAAGCTAGAATTTGAACTTAGGTAGTCTAGCTCCTTGCTCTTAACTACTGTGCAGCTCTTCCCATGCACTCATCAACTCACTACAGTCCACCTCTTCTTCCATCACTCTGATAACTCTAGCAAAGGTTATCAAAAGGTTAGCAAAGTGGCTTCTACACTGCCAAATACAGTAGTCAATTTTAAGTCCTATCTTATTACTGCAGATTCATGTGACAGTATTGACCACTCTTTCCAGCCCATCTGTCTGTCTCTACCTCCTCCCTTGGTTTCCCATGTTCTCCTGCTTCTTTTTGCTGACTACTTCTTGTCACCTTCAGACTCCTCTTTGAGTGTCTGCCTGTTCAATTCTCAGACCACTGCTCTCTCACCATGCTCCAACCACCCCCTCCTCTTCTCCTCCAAACCCTCCTCAGGTAGGTGGTCTTGCTAACTATCATGATTAACTAGCCGTGTATAAGGTAACGTCTTCTGTTTTTCTAGCTCTAACTTCTGCCTAGAGATATATATATATTTTTGAGGTATAAATTAAATAAAATAAAATACAGATTTTTAAATGTTCAGTTCGTACAGTTTTGACATTGTATATACTCATGTAGTCTCCACCCAAGGCTGATACAGAACATTTTCAGAACCCATCCCCAGTTTCCTTGTGCTCTTTTCCAAACAATTCTCTCACTGTGCTCATGCAATTTCTTCTCTCTGGAATGTTCTCCTCCTCTGCCTGGAGAGTTACCACTAACCATCCCTTCAGGGATCAACCCAGGTGTGAATCCCTTACAGAAGTCTTCTTAGACACACCTTCCCATACACATTTTGGGCAAAGGGCCTGTTCTCCAGGGTTTCCAAACATGTTCTATAACTGCTATTAAATTGCTTTTTCTCACCTCATATGGAAATCAGTCAACTTTGAGATTTATCTCCCAGACCAGATGTTCTTTCTTCTAATGCAGAGACCATGTCTTTTTTTTTTTTAATCCTAGTGTCTAGCACAGTGCCTGGCACATGATAGTTGCCTAACAAAAATGTTTACTAAACATTTTTAAAGTAAGGAACATACATTCAAAATATGAAACATATGTATTAAAAATATTTTCTTAATATTAAGAACTATCTTTTGCATTAAAAGCCAGACACTTTTAAAAAAATAGTCCATGTAATTTTAATAAAATATAAAAAGACTGCTTAAATAAATAATAATATCAAGATTCTAGTTACTACCAAAAATGTAAAAAAACTTTTGAGTAGTAGAACAAGTTTAGGAATGTCATTAGGAAAGAAAAGGGAAAAAAAGTTTAAAAACTTAAAAGAAATGTATTTATCAATATTATATGGTTTTAAGAAAACTGAAAAACACATAACAACTTATGTTCAATAGGAAAGCACCCAGGCACTTATATACATTATATTCTTTAATGTTCAAAGCCATCTTTTGAGATGTATGTCATTTGCCTCAATCTCACACAAAGAGAAAACTAAGGTTCTGAAACATAAATTGCTTAATGTCTCAAAGCAAGCAAATGACAGAGCCTGAATTCTTAGCTGCTGTAGTACAGTTCACATAGAAATTTTTGACTTTTTGTAAAAAAAAGCCTTACCTATGATTGCTTCCTGGGCTCTCCCCCTGTACAAAAATTAAACAAAGAAATTTCACTAGCTGAATTCTATTTAAGGCATACCAATACAGTTTTCACTTAAAAATATTTTCTACTTAATTTTTATCATAAAAAATAAATTTCATTTTAGAAGTGTTTGAAATAAAAAGCTTTAAAATTTTACTATTTCTCAAAGGCAAAATTTAGTTTACTATCTAGCTTAATAATATAACATACTTTTGCTGGACATTTCTTAATCTTTTCTAACAAATATTTTTTATATATTAAATCAACTTTTGGGGTCAGAATGATATTCTCCAGGTCTTCACCACTGATAGTTGATTCTTATTATTCACAGATTCCATTATTTGCAAATTTGCCTAATCACTAAAATGTATTGGTAACCCCCCAATCAATATTCCCTACCCTTTCTCAGTCATTCTTGATATGAACATAGCATCCAAAAATTTGAGTTGACCGACACCAAACATTCCCAGCTGAGGTTGAACAAGTGATACTCAGAATCCTTATTTCAGTTCTCTTATTATAAAACAGTGCCCTTTTTATAGTCTAGTTAGTGCCATGTTGTTTGCATTTTTGTGCCTTTTTTTGTTGGTGATTTTCTGTTTAAAATGACCCCCAAGGGTAGTATTGAAGTGCTACCTAGTGCTGTTAAGCACAAAAAGGGCACAATGTGCCTTATGAAGAAAATATGTAAGTTAGATAAGCTTCATTCAGGCATTGGTTAATGCTGTTGGCCATGAGTTAAATGGAAATAAATCAACAATATATGTTAAATAAAGTGTCTTTTAAAAAAAGCATACAGAAAACAAAGTTATATACTGATTGGTTGATGAAAATGTTGTAACTAGAGGCTTACAGGAACCTAACCCCTTTATGTCCCCTGGGAATAATGTTTGTGTATTCACAAATTCAGCATTCACAGCAACTTTATAGAACATAGTTATTACAACAGATTATGAGAATTGACTGTCTCTGTTTTCTTTTACAGGGCAATGAAATTACCTATAATTTTTTCCTCTATGGTAAACCATAAATATTTTCAAGACAGGTTTATGCATGTTTCTTACACATTTAAACTACTCACATCTGACAGTTAAAATATATGACTAAGTTAAAAGCAGGAATAAAATTCCAAATTGTCCAAATTAATTTAGAAAATAGCATCACAAAATGAGATGATATTCAACTAAACCAAACACAAAATGTGACTCAATAGAGAAGATTAGTTAGCAAAAACAAAAACAAACAAAAAAACCCTCCAACCAACCAACCAAACAAAAAGCACCTTAGGAAAACACATGAAACCACAACTTCTTTTGAAAAGCAGTGTGATGCTGGGATAAACTGAATTGGAGGCTGAAAGAACACTTACATTTAGCACTTGTCAGAAGCTTTAAAAATTTTACGCCTAGTGTTTGTTTAAACTTTGTAAAAGACAAAGACAAGAAGATTAAAGCGACCTTTGAGAAGGGGAAGAAATAGGTTCTATGAAACTCTGAGTGATATTTTACCTAGTAAACAAAAAGCTAAGATAGTTTCCCAAATGTGTTCTACCAGATAATAAATATGCATTATTATTACTATTATTATTATTTTTGTGTGTGTGTGCGACCGGTAAGGGGATCGTTAACCCTTGGCTTGGTGTTGCCTGCACCGTGCTCAGCCAGTGAGCGCACCGGACATCCCTATATAGGATCTGAACCTGTGGCCTCGGCGCTCCCAGTGCCGCACTCTCCCGAGTGAGCCAGGGGATTGGCCTATGCATTATTATTTTTTAAAAGAATTTAATTCAAATTAATTTGGGAAATGCTGATTTGAACAAGTTCAAATAATTTTAATAGTTTTTCTCAGAACACTTGATATGCTAATTTACATTCTGAGACTGGTATTCTATACTTCTCTCTGGGAAATGCTGGGCTAAACAATAATTTAAATTTTTAAAGGTAAAATTTGATATATTTTTCTCTTTCCTTAGAAAAAATGGCAAAAGGTCAGAGCTTTTTGCAGTGTTCTTCCAGTCTAACCAATTTTTGACTGTGTGAAACCAATGTGTAAAGTAGGCCCAGGGAGGTTAAGTAATTTGTACAAACTCATACAATTAGTTTAGTGAAGTTAGAAATTAGCACAGAAACTAAAGCTCTTATAAATATGCCAGTGAATAAGAAATACACACTTTATTTTGCTGATTCTAAACTGCACTTTTCCTTCCATATTTTAACATTTCTGTATCTGGAATACATCTTAAAATTGACTGAGTTTAAATGAGATGAAATGCAGACAATCAAAATAAAGAATAATTGATAAAAGAGAAAATGGCTAAAGTCAGAAACTGATTGTAGAATGAATATGTATATATTCCACCCTCAGAAATCCATGAAAAAACTATGGTTAAAGAATAAGTGTACTCCACAGTTGATGTATTTTACCTACCTAATGGCAAGAGGTTAGAAATATCCCTTCTTTGAGGTTCCTTGAGTTCTACAGAATTAAAAACCTGTATATGTGTGCATGTGTGTGTGTGTATATATATATTACTGTAAATATTATACAGTAGAAAATTCTGAATTTTTTGCTAAAATTAGTAAAAAAAGGAAATGACACAGAAAAGACTAAAAAGTAAAAATGAAAACCAGAGTAAAAATTCTAAAACCAAAAATAAAATAAAATTTAAAAAAATAATTGTTAGAATTAATGAGATGATTAATGAGGATAACAAATATGGGTTTTGCACTACTACAGAAATACTTACCTCATCACTGTCTACTAGATTCTCAAACTGAAGAACAAGAAAATAATAGTTAGGATATTTTTCTAAGATACATATCTAAAAAGAAAGTATGTTACTTTTTTCACATTAAAAATAATATACCTTAAAATTGAAATAATCTTTTTGTTATTATTTTCTAACATAATTACAATGTGGTGAGATAACATCCTCTTTATGAACCAAACACTTTAAAATTTGTCAAGGCTTTTGTATGGTCAGATGTTCCATTCCCTACGTGCAATCTGTTGTTTTTCTCTGGACCCTTTAAACATTTGTTCTTTATCTTTGACTTTTGGGAATCTGATTATGCTGTGTGTGTAGTTTTATTTGTATTTATCTTTCTTTGGTTCATTTAGTCTCTTGAAACCGTGAAATTATGTTTTTCACCAAATTAGGAAAAATGTCATTATTTCTTAAATGTTTTTCTCCTTGTTTCTATCTCCCCTTCTAAGTCTCTTATTGATATGATTGATCACTATATATTGTTCCAGTTTACTGATATTCTGTTCATTTTTCCTTAATTTTTATCTCTGTTCTGATGATTAGATATTTCTATTGATTTATTCCCAAACTAATTGAGACTTTTTTTTTTTTAAACTCTCAAATATGCTGTTAAACCCATCTGGTTATTTTTAAATGTTTTATAAATACTTTCTGGACAAAGAATTTCCACATGGTTCTTTTTTTATAGTCCTAATTTCTCCACTGAATTTCTCTCTTTTCATTTCTATGCCTTTATTTTTCTTTAAGTCTTAACATATTTATAATAGCTGCTTTAAAGTCTAATTCCAACATCTGTGTCATGTCAGAATCAGTTTCCCTTTTCTGTTTTACCCTTATCTATGAGTCACATTTTTCTGTTTTCCTGTTTCTTCTCCATTGTGTTATAATTTTTTATTTTGTACTGGACATTGTGATTGATTATTCCAATACTCCATGCAATTAAAATTTTAGAAACTTCAATAATATACATACCTTTATATTTCTAAGATACTTAAGTCAAGTGCCTTTTATACATTATCTCATTTGATATATTTAACAGTTCTACAAAATGGCCAAGGTAAGATTACATTATTTTTATTTATGACTTTATATGAAAATCAAAAAGGAGAATTACAACAATTTTCTACATAAATCAGAACTAAAACGGTCACCTGAATTAAATATTTCATATGGGTATTTTAAATCCACTACCAGAATTTTCCACTTCATTTGAGTTCAGAACAGATTATCTAATGTCATAAAAGGAAAATTACTAAAGAAACAGGGACTAAAAAGACATCCCAATAAGAATTTCTTTAAGTGTTTATTTTTAGTCATCTACTTATTCATAAAATTATTTACTGAAAATCTATTAAATGGTAGTCACCATTCCCAAATACAATGTCTTTCTAGAGAGAGTAATGTAAATAATTTGACCATAATGTAATGAATTCTAGTAGGTCAAATGACCTAATGAAAGTCATTACTATTAAATTTTATTATTAAAATATTTGTATTTTAAGTATAAATAATTTGATAAATAACCAGTTGAAAGAAAGAAAAAAGTGTTTTATTGTTAATATTGTTTTGTTTAAAGATCGAGGAAACAATGAAATCAAAAGGTTCAGAAAATAAAAGAATCTCTCTAAGGAGATGATATAACTATTTAAAATTATTATCTTTCGAGGGGGGGAGGGAGAAGGGAGGGAGGTTTTGGTGATGGGGAGCATTAATCAGCTACAATGTATATCGACAAAATAAAATTTAAAAAAAAAAAAAATAAAAATAAAATAAAATAAAATAAAATTATTATCTTTAAATTATTTTTTATAATAGTTTGTGATTTTTTAAAAAACTAATTCTTGCTTTACATGCTGTCTTATCTAATATAGAAGGCAGTGAAGTATAGTGTTCAAGCTTTGGAGCCAGCAGTTTTGGACTGGAATTTAGGTTCTGTCACTTATAGGTTGTGTAATATAGCCAAATTTCTCCACCTGTCTAAGCCTCTGATTTCTCATCCATAAAATAGGGTACCTACTGCTTGTTTACAATAGTGTTATAGTAAAAATTATGTGCAGTAACATCCCTAAACTGTATAGTAGAGTGGCTGCTTCACAGCAGAGACTGAATAATAGATTCTACTATGTTTTACATACAAAGAAAAAGTGACTCAGTAATTCTGCTGTGGAGGGGCTTAACATCAACTTGCCCCTTTGATTCTGCTACACCTCCCTGCTGGGGCAGGCCAACCATCTGCTGCTATAACCACTGCATTAGTGAGCCACTACTACTGATAGAAAAGCATTCTCTCCTTGAATTGTGTAGGGTGAAAACAAACAAACAAAAACAAACTTAGAAGATTAGGACTTTAACCTTACACAAACTTCTCCCTAATTACTCGCCTCTGCCCCACCGCAATTCTTTCCTTCTTCACTAGCATCAACAATATTGACACGTAAGGAGTCCATACTAAATTTGGGTCTAGATCCTTCCCCCTTAATTAAAAACAAAAACAAAAACAAAAAACTCCTTTCTGCTCTTCTGAAAGTACTTTTAATCCAGTCAAATTCATGACTCTACTTACCTCTATAGTTAAGTGCTCACCTCTTGAGCATGTTCTAAAATACTTAGATCTGGAAAGAAAAACAAAATCACAATAAAAAATCACAATTCAAACATTTATGCAAGAGCAACTTTAAATTCTCTAACATATAGTACCTTATACAGTTGTCCCTCGGTATTCTTGGGGGATTGTTCAAATATGAACAATCTGCGGATGCTCAAGTCCCTTATATAAAATAGTGTAGTGCTTGCACGTAACCTACACACATCTTCCCATATATTTTAAATCACCTCTGGATTACTTATAATACCTAACACAATGTAAGTGCTATATAAATGGTTGTTATACTGTTTTTCTTAATTTTTATTATTTATTATTGCTTTTTTTCCCCCCAAATATTTTCAATTCATGTTGGTTGAAGCCATGGATGTGGAATCCACAGATATGCAGGGCTGACAGAATTTATAAAAACAACCAAATTTACCTAAGAATATAAATATTCCAGATTTTCAAACTGTTGTAAGTTTGTGTTTAGTCAACCAATATTTCTTTTTACTGGTGCTCACCTTTACAAAATATGTAATAATAAATTAATTTACTATCTTTACTGCATAGAAGAATTCAATACAATTACATTTTGAAACTTGTTTCATGTTTACTGTATCAAGAAAAATACCTTGTTAAAAGTACTTACGTTAAATAATACATAAAAAGAATATGTTCCCAATTTTGTTAAACATAAACTATCAAAAATCTAAAAGAATATATGTCAATATGCTAAGAGTAGTTATTTCTGGATGGTGAGATCATATATTTTTTACATAAGCCTTTTTATTCTCTTTCTACACCCTCACAAATAAAAGAAAGAGGAAAAGCAATGCATATACATGTCAACCAAACAATACATTACATTAATTTTTCCAGCGAGGGCCAAATAGTTAATCATTCTCTTCTGCTCCTACTAGACAAAATTACATATAGTCCAATAAGTGTCTTCTCTATTATATCTGCTCCAAAGATATGTCTGCATTCTACTACAGTATCAAAGTTGCTATAGGACAGAGCAACACAAATTCTTTACTTCTGGAAGTGCTAGGAGATTACAAGACTTTTTACCCATAATATGGTTCCTGTTATAACTGCCAAAACAGAGGGAGGAGAGGACTCCCTAACCCACCCCACCCCCTATGCAATGGGAATCCAAATTCATATTTACACTTCCTAATATGTCAGGATTCTTAGACAGAAAACATCCCTTTAAGAAAATGGGGAGAATCTGAGGGTTAGGACAAGTCAGAATGCTTTGTATTATGTGTATATATGTGTGTATGGAAGGGGCTGACAGGTTTAGTGAAAAAGAATGCCATATTATCAAGACTGAAGAATAAAGATAGCAATGAAATCATAGGTGCTACTTTTCCTGCCACAATCAGATAAAGACTATATCTTCTGATAGATGCAAAGCAATTTTACTGCCATTAAGATATCATTGGTTAAAGGATTTGGTATTGCCATGCCATAGATCTCATGAAACATGTCCAATATAAACACAGTATCCTTAATCCTCTAGCCATCTAGTACCTCCACTCTCCTCCCTTCCTCATTTTTCAAACAAGAAGAGAAATGATTTCAACCTTCCAGGAGCTCTGTGTTCTGTCATTAGGATTCCTGCTTACAGTACTATATGTTTCTCTCCTTGCAACCATCACTCTTTTCCCTGAATGAAGAAATTTGTCTCTGATTTCCTCTTCCAGGCTTACCGAGTGGTAATAATGAAATAATGAAATAAAGTTCAGTAATCCTAAGTATCTCAATATAAGCCATAAGTATGACTTCACTGCTGAAGCAAAGCCTAAAGCTAAGTAGAACACTGTCCAAAGCAAGGGAAGTAATTATTGCACTATTCTTAAATCAGACGACAGAATACTGTGTTCTGTTTCAATTATACATAGATATTATAAGCTAACTTTAGAAGCTAAATGTGTCTGTTGTAAATGTCTCCCTTTTCTGTCTCCTCTATCCATATCCAGCTACAGTGAGGACAATCACGTTCTTGTGTAACTCTGATTCCCTGATTATCTGACCAAGCTAGACCACAGTCATCCCCCAGACCTCACTTAATTGGTTCAGGGTTATACAGAAACTGAGCAGACAACATCCGCCTGAGAGCTATAGGGAGCTGCTGGGGATTATGCTTCCTGACAATCTGCAAGGAGGGGAATGAAGCCCACTGTAAGAGTAATCTGACAGCATTGAAGTCATCTATAAAGACCAGTTGCATCCCTGCTGCTCATGGTTTGGTTATTACTTTATAAACCTAATATCTCTATAATAAATTCTATCTTTTGTCTAAGATAGTTTAATGTGTCCCCACAAAGCCCTGACTAATAAGTGATGTGTCTAAGTGATATAATGACAAATAAGCAAATAAGTAATTTGTCTAAGTGATATGACAAATAAGCAAATTAAGTAATAGCAATAAACAAAGTGGAAGGTAAACAAAAAAGCAAATAATTTGGAGGGGAAAAAATCAAACTCCTTTTAAAATGAATTAGATTGAGACTTTAATCACAAAGGGTATATATTGATTCCTATCATCAATACTAAGATTACATTGATAGATTAAAGTAAATACTCAGTTTGGCAAATTCAAGGGCAACATTTTTATCAGAGGAGCTTTATCCTGGGATTTATCTGAAAATAAGAAATATTGTGATACATATTAATTTTTAATGAATTATGGATGTCTTTACTTTTTTACTTATTCAAACATTGTTGTTGCCTAATTAGAACCCCCAGACATGTGCAATAAGCATTAAATTCAATCACTGATATTTTGCCAACTTTTGGCAATATAAAAACTGTAACTTTTTCATGATATCTTTCTATATTTTCTATTTTCCTATGTGATACATATTTTTAAATAATTAGAATACCAACTGTTTGAAAGTACCATTTCAGATTTCAGAGAGCTCTCTATTACTTAAGTCAACAAAATAAATTAAAACTAAAATCTTTCCAAATTATTGGATGCATATAAGCCTAACAAATTTGAAATGTAAGTTTTTCAGTACTTCCTGTAATAAGCTACCCTGCTATTTTATATTTTCTACCTTGCAGTTTTGTTTTAGAATGAGGAGTGAGGCTCTTGGCAATCCTTCACTACTTACTCCTAGGTCAAGATGAGAATATAAGTGAAGGGTAAGCAGAACAACTGGGGAGAGGTAAGGAGACACTTAACTATTAAACACAGCTTCAGGTTTTTTTACATTTATTTCACAAATATTTACTGAGTGCCTACAAATTTCCTGGCACTGTTCTAGGTGCTGGCAATACAACTGTCAAAGAATAAACAGACAACAGCCTTGCCACCTTGGAGCTAACACTCTTGGGAATGAATGACAATAAACACACAGATAAATGCAGCAGGTGGTAGGAACTGCCATGAAAGAAAAAACTTCAGAGTAAGCAAGGACAGTGACTGGAGGAGGGAGGTTATTTTATGTATGGTGGTCAGGGCAGACCTTCTGTTAAAGCAAAATCAGAACAAAGACCCCAAGGAAATGAGGAAGCCAGCCAGACAGAATCTATTTAGAAAGAATTCTAAACAGAGGAAAAGCAAACACAAGGGCTGAGGTAAAACTGTATTTGGCACATTCTAAGAAAGTGAGGGTGCCAGGATGGTTGGAATAGAGAAGAAAGGAAGATGAGGCCTGAGAGATGGCCAGGGTCAGATCACAGGCCTTTGTGGGCCATGGGAAGGGTTTTTGATTTTATTCTCAATTAGATAAGAATTCACACAAGCAAATTTGTCTTTGGCATTCACTTTTTTTTTTTTTTTTACTTTTATCACAAAAATTTTCAAATGTGCACAAAAGTAGAAAGGAGTATTATAAACCTCCTTGTACCCATCACCCAGCTTAAAAAGTTACCAATTCTCAGATCTTGCTTCACTTATACTACATACCCGCTTTGGTTTATTTTATTTTGGTAAAATATCTTACAGCAAATCCCAGACATGTTGAGATAATTTGCCCTTACCTCAAATTATATCTCTAATTATTAAGAACATTAAAAAAAACCTTAAACCCATATTATTATCACACCTAAAAAAATTGGAAATAACTCCTTAATATCATCTAATATCCAGTCCAGTACATATTCCAATTTCCCAAATTATCTTTTTACAGATGATTTGTTCAAATCAGTTAAACATTTGCTTGTTAGGCCTCTTAAGCCTCTTTTAGTCTATAACAGCCCTCTTCCCTGCACCACTGCCTTTTTTATGCTGTTGATTTGTTGGCGAAATTGGCATTTGCCCTGTAGAATTTCTCACTTTCTGGATTTGGCTGATTTTTTCCTCTTGGTGCTGTTTAACTTTTTCATCTATCCTCTGTATTTCCTGTAAACTGGTAATTTGATTTAAAAGCTTGATAATATCAAGTTCAAGTTTTATAGGCAAGAATCCTTCATATATGTGGTATTTGTGAAACAGTAAGGTTAGGCCTGTGAACCAAACTGACTCCATTTTCCCTGCAGAGGACACTGTTATTTTTCCATTCCTCAGTCATGAGACCCCCCCAGGGCAAATGATTACCCCATGGGCTACCCTAACAAAATAGACTGAGATAAGAAACAGATATTTACTGAGTTGCAAAACCCCTCCCCAAGGCTTGTTTACTATAATTGTAAAAGTTACATATTAACCTTAAGACCCCTTTAGGAATTCCCACTTGTGCACAAAGCATCACAGTGACTGCTACAATGACCCTCCTGGGGTGACAATGATGAACACCATTGCCATTTTGGACCCACTGAGCATGCGCCCATGACACAACCAGGAACAACAGAATGGACCTCCTCCAGTGACACTGGCCTATACCCCTTAACTCCTTTCCCTATAAAAGACTCTGAACAGCTCCCCTCAGGGGGCTAGCTTTACTGTTGCTACCCCCTTATGCATAAGTCTTATCTCCTCTTTTAATAAAGCGTTGCTTGCTTTACTGTTGGGTACACTGTTCATTTCTATGACCTTGGAATCCGAGAGGCTAATTTAATCACTGGCAAAAATTGGGAAGCTTTCGGCGCCAGAGAAGACTCTAGCTGCAAGAGGCAAGTGGCCACTGGGACTATTTTGCTCCCATGTCTCTGCTGCTCCCATGTTTTTCCTGGAGTCCCTGGCCTAAATTCTGACAAGGCAATGTTTTATTCTGTTTACCTTTCTCTGATTTTCTGAGCCCTCTCCTGCTGTTTGGTTGGATTGTATCCACTACTACATAGGTGCACCCTGGAGGGCTCCTGGCTATCATTTGTTTCCGATTTTCTGAGCCTTTTTCTGTTCTGTATAGGTGCACCCTGGAGGGCTCCTGGCTATGCTTTGTTTCTCTGATTTAAATCTAGTCGATACTTTTTTTCTTTATGCTGAAAACAGTGGGGAGAACTGCTTTTATCAATTATTGTTAATAGAAAAAGTAGGCCCCGCCGATTGGGACTAGGATAAACTGGACCCCACTGCTCCTCTTTTCTCTTTGTTTGCTTGGTTAGACATTTAGTTGAGTACCGGTAATCTGAATAAACCTTCCAATCCTTGCACCAACTTTTGGGCTTTCAGGTCATTTGTTTAATGCGAGAGGGCAAGCCGAGCCTGGCCTGTCGGTAACACTTGCTATTGAATCGAATCATGAGAAACTTAATTTTTATCTTCCCCAGTCATATTGTTGCTAAGATTGATCTGTAGGTTCAGGTATTGGCGGTCTAATCCATCCATCATAAAGTTTCACATCAACCTTTTAGCAAATGATTTTAGCACCCATTGATAATCACTCTCAACTCCATTATTTCATTTGAGGATACAAAAATCATGATTTTCTAATTCTATCATTCCTTAAGAACTTATTAGCTCTATAAGAACTGCATTGGAGGATCCTGAACAGACGATCTGACATATGTTTTAAGAGTTCAATTGGAAAGCTATTGTAAGAGAAAGGATCACAGTGGCTTAGATCACAGGGAAAACAGTGGAAATAATGAGAAGTAGTTCTGAAGGCAGGGCTGACAATTTGCTAATATATTAGATGAAGGGGTGTGTAAAAAGGAAGAACCAAGGATGTCTCCTACGTTTTTGGCCCAAACAACTAGAAGAATAAGATTGCTATTTACAGAGAAGAGGAAGGCTGGGAAAGGAACAGGTTTGTGTTTTTAAATGCTTTGAGCTTAACATTCATACAAAGTCAGAGTCTGGATGACAGTCCTCTATTCAAATTCCAAATCTACAACATTAACATTAGTATCGGTCCAAAACCCTCCTAAGAGTACTTTCTATAATAAACCCTGGGGCTACTTCTCAATCCCAGATCAGTAAAAGCACTTTTCTTCCTTGCTTCAAACCCAGGACATATATCTTGCTTTCTTTTCTTATCCCCAGGAACTTTAGCTGTAGACAAAAAAGCAGTGTCAGCAATTTCTCCCCTCCCGTACATATACTTCATGTTACTACCAATACATACATATGCCTATTGTTTTTAAGGATTTTACTTCTAATCACTATGGAGAAATGGAAATACAGCCTATTTCTGGGAGACAGAGGGAGAGTGAGTTATCTCTCAGTAAGTTGGAAATATAGAAAACAAAACACAATGGATCAGTCACCTCGACATGCTAAGACATCTTACAGAAACATAATGCCTCCGAGATTTTAAGACTAAAAGAAATAGAAGGAAGTCAATATCTAAAAAAAAAGATTGTGTTAGGTAGAAGAAACACAAGAACAGAAAACAGAAGCCACTGTTGGTAGGATTCATCCAAACTGTCTGTAGAAGAGCCCCCTGGTTCCAGCACCTGAGCTGTCCGGTCCCACTGGCAGATAGTGCTCCAGGCGATGGGTTATTTAAATTGCATAATTAACTTTTTTTGTTCTGAATCTGTACTCCCCAAGCATCTCCCACCCCATTATTCTTTACTCACAGTAAAAGAATGTCCTTACCTAAAGATACAAGTACTATGCTATTCCTTGACAGTTATATTTCTTATTTTAAATTACTAAATTTACCTTTTGGTTTTCTATATCTGACACAATAAGGCTGAAGGCAAGAGCCTGGGACATGGTGAGATCATCAATGAGGTTGCCCAAAAAAACATCATTATGTATTAATGGGGCAGCAAAACTAGCCACAGGAAAAAAAATCACAGGACTCATTCTGGTCTCCCAAGTCCTGTGTAGTAATATTTTATTATAGTATATACATGCTGGTTGAGAATATTTTCTTCAAGAATAAAGTGTTAGTTGTGTATAAGGCTGCACCATTGAAAAAGAGCAAAGAAAAAAAAAAAAAGAAAAGTAAGTTGAATCTTAGAAGACAGAAAACAAAATGACAGAAAAAGAATCTTAGAAGACAGAAAACAAAATGACAGAAAAACAAAAGATAGAAAATATGTATTGCAAAAGCCTGACTCTTGATTACTGTTAGAGAAATATTTTGCTTTTTTCAATTTCAAATATAAATATATATATATATTATTTACTTGAAGTTTCCAAATACATATGCTATAAATGCCAAAACATAACAAGCTATTAATATAATGGAGAGCAAAAAAAGACTTACGCTTACTGAGTACCTACAATGGGCCATGAACTGAGCTTAGTTTTTATGTATTTTATATACATTTCCTTTCCATAATAATCCTATGAAGTACTATTATCCCATTGGATAGATCTGCACTGTTCAATATGATAGCCACTAGCCACATGTGGCTATGAAGCACTTGAAATGTGGCTAGGCTTATTTTTAAAGGCTATTAAGTGTCAAAAACATAGATTTTGAAGACTTAGTATAAAAAAAATTAAATATCTAGCTCTAATAACTAAGTTACTTTCAACATATATCCATGGTCAAACATAGATAAATATCTTTTAGATCTTCCTCTATTCCTTCTCCATGTTCAATCAATCACAGTTCTATAGCTAAAAACATTACTATGCATGTTACAATACCATGTGTGCAGCCTGGAATCTAAAAGTGTGCCAATTTTATTTGTAACACTGTTTACAGTATATGCTTTTAGTACACTAGTAAGGAAAAATAAGTTTGTATTATAAAACATTTACTATTTTATTATTCATAAAATGGCTATTATTCATAAAAAGTTTTTCACTAAATACTAGGGGTAAATAAAAGCTCTTGTAATACTTTCCATCATAACTGCTTAATCTAAAAATATAAGAGAATAGCTATCCTACTTTTTTAGACCTACTGTTAGCATATAAGTCGACAAAGTACATATTGTACAAAGCTCCATAAATTTACTAAAAAAAATACAGAGTAAATCGGTACAGAACAATTTAAGATTTTTCTATTATGCAAACATAATTGCTTAAAAATAAAAATAGGAAGCTAAAAACCAGTATTCTCTGCTTTCATATTTGTAACTTTGACTAAGGCTATTGAATCACAAATTAATTTCATTTATAGTGGAACAAAACTACTCATGAGAGAACTCCCAAGTTCATACAGACCAGAGATTCTTGGAGGTGTGAATGTTAGAGTGATCATAGAAAATAACATGAGAAAATGGCAACAGTAAACCTAGGGAGAATTCAACCCCCACCACGGGCAAAAATCAATTTAACAGTGAGTTATTATTACTGACAGGAGACTGATATACACCTTTGGTGGTTGAGGTAGGGAAAGGAAAAAAAAAAAAGGTTATGAGTCCCTGAACAAGACACAATACATAAAAATACCTCCAATAATAGATACTTAGTCCTAACAACTCTGTTTTAGTAAAACAGTTATTCTCATACTTAGGCATGAAATAATCACCTTGTTAAAAGTAAAGACTACTGAGCTTCGCCCTCAGGTTGACTCACAGAACCTGGGTATATAATCTATTTTGCTCACCAATTATTTTCTATCCTTGTGCCAATACAACAGGGTTTTAATTATTAGAGCTTGTTATCTGACAGGACAAGTTACATTTTCCAAAAGTGTGGGCCATTGTTGGTCCTTTGTTCTTCATAAAATTTGTTGGAATCAGCTTGTCAAGTTCCAGAAAAATCCTGTGTATTAGTCCATTTTGTGTTGCTTATAACAAAACACTTGGAACTGGGTGATTCATAAAGAAAATGAAATTTATTGCTTACAGTTTCTGAGGCTGAGAAGTCCAAAGTCCATCTGGTGGTGGCAACAGGGGTCTCACATTGCAAGATGGTGGGAGCAGAGAGAGGAGAAAGACAGACTCTCCTCTTCTTTTAAAGCCTGCAGGACCATGCCCCTGACCACCACTTTTAATCCATTCACACTACTGCATGGTCCTACAATCCAATCACCTCTTTAAGGCTCCACCTTTCAATTATCATAATAGGATTTCCTACTCTCTTAACAGTCACAGTGGGGGTTAAGTTTCTTTTTTTTTTTTTTTTTTTTGTCTTTTTCGTGACCGGCACTCAGCCAGTGAGTGCACCGGCCATTCTTATATAGGATCCGAACCCGCGGCGGGTGCATCACCGCGCTCCCAGCGCTGCACTCTCCCGAGTGCGCCACGGGCTCGGCCCCGAAGTTTCTAATACATAAAACTTGGGAGACAATTCAAGCTTCAATCATTTTGGGGGGACATAATTCAATCCAATACATCCTGTTAGGATTTTAATTGGAATTGCACTGAATTTCTAATAATAAGTAAATCTTAAGCACAGCAACTCTTTATATCCACAGATATGGTATTGCCCTCTATTTATTTTTTAAATTTAAACATAGTTGATTATACATATTTATGGGGTACAGAGTTGAATATCAATATCTGTGTACAATGTGTGATCAAATCAGGATAATTAGCTTGTTCATCATTACAAAACGTAATTTAGTTTTTTTAAAAAAAAGTGTTCTAGTCTTATGCAGCTATTATTGATCTATTTCTATTTTCTTATATTTTTCATTGCTATCAAAGAAAGTAATTTAAAAATATTCACTATTTTTCATTGCTGGTTTGTAGGAATACAATAAAGTTTTAATACAAATATTAGAAAACATTTCATATTAACAGGTTAAAAAAAATCTGACAATACCAAGTGTTAGAAACTGGAACAATAAAAACCCAATGGTGGTAAACATATAAACTGTTATAATTGCTTTGGAAAAGGGTGACATTTTCAAGTAAACCTGAGGATGTGCATAAGCTATGACCCTGCAATTCCACTCGTAGGTATACATACCTAAGGAATCTACTGCATGTGTGTACAAAGAGACATTTATCAGAATACTAACTAATCTGCAACAGTAAAAAAACCTGTAAATAATCTAAATGTCCAACAATAAGAGAATGAATAAATAATTTATGACCTATTCATATACCGAAACACTACACCTGAATAGAAATGAATGAATGAACTAGAGCTACATGAATAAAATGAAAATTTTGAATGCACATCCCAGTTAAGAATCACTACCCTAGATCCAAGACAAACCTATAGAGCAAATATAATCAATGTTTAAATGTATTTAAAGCGACTATAGTGACTAAAGAATGAGAATATCATTCTTTCCTTCATCTTAGAGGAGTAAACCTGGGTCCACATAAGGAGATGTCCACATAAAGTCCTCCAAGTGTGAATAACCATGTGAGTCCTAGAGAGCTTAGTGAAGATAAATACACAGAGTGAGTGAATGCATGATTAATGTATGCAATCAAATTTGAGGCTAAGCAAGAAATGACGATAGCATGAAGTAGGGTGGAGTCAGTCAGAGAAGTGGATGGATTAAAGAAACATTTAGAAGATAAAGATCATCTGGTTTTGGGGATACACTGGAAAATAATAATTGATGGGGAGAAGCGTCAGAATCCCAATAGGGACATGATAAGAAAGAAACAGGAGTCAAGAGTGGAAATACAAGAGAAAAATAAATGTGGCAAATCCAGACATGACTTAAATGCCAGGGGCGAAAGGATAAGGGACAAAGTGATGTGATAAACTGGAAGAATCCTCTAGTCATACAGGAGTATCACATAAAGCTGAGATGCGAAGAAAAGCTTAAGGTCATAATGTATGTCCATTTAACTTTCATGAATTTAGTCATATTCCCTGGAGGGAATGGGAAGGTGAAGAATAATGTGGGCAACAGTACACCATTCTATGGTGTATTAATTAGGGTGAAAGCTGAGCAACTGAAGCTCCAAAAACAATGATTTAAAGAAAACAGAATTGATTTTTCCCTCTTTCTTCATAGTCTAAATCTCCCCCAAATCATTCATGGACATTCATTTCTATATAATCCTTATGTCCCTGAGAGTTGTCTCTAAATGAAGATAAAGTAGGTTTCTGTATATCAATCCATTCTACTACTGCTGAAGATGTGAAAGTGGACTCAAACATATAAAGGATATGAAAGGGGTAGACGGGCTACAGTTGTTTCCTGGAGCATTAATACTCTCAGTGATGGTGGCGTATAAAGGAATTTGGAAGTTTGAAAGTAGTATAGTGCAAAAGTTGAGATTCTTGCATACATGTTTATTTATCAATGTTATCAAGGTAGATATCAAGACAATCTTTTATTAAGTATAAAATCGGTCTTGTTAAGAATAGACTGAAAATGAAATTTTCATGCTTCTTGTGTTTGCATGGCAGATAAATACTTTTATAACAAAGTGACTTATGTAAAAGGTGATTAAAAAATTCTCACAAACTCTACACTGGTATTGTTCCTTTTCTTCATATTCCTCTGTATAATATATTAAAATAAGAAAGTCTTTCCTTATATCTCCTGTTTGACAGTATAAGTAAATGATGAGCAACCACGGTAAATTGTTCCAAAGTCTATTAAAAATTAAAAGCTTCCCAAGACTTTTTTTCTGAACAAAGACTAGAAAGGTTACCAATCAGATGCCTGACAAAAACTATTACAAAGAAGATGTTTTTCAATTAATATTAGATATTTCGATGGAGGTCTAACCATTCAAATCTCAAGGGATAAAAATTAACATATTTTCCAGGTAGGGATAGCACCAACATAGGTGGTGCAATGATTATGTGTCAGCTTGACTGTGTTACCAGATGCCCCAATATCTGTCTAAACATTATTTCTGGGTGCATCTGTAAGAGTGTTCTGGAATAGATTAGCATTTGAATGAGAGGAGTAAATAAAGCGGATTGCCCTCTCCATTGTAGGTGGACATTGTCCAACCCATTAAGAGCCTGAATAGCAAACAAAAAAAGGCAGAGGAATGTTGAAATCTTTTTGCCTGAGTGCTTGAGCTGAGACAATGGCCTTTTCCCACCCATGGACTGAGATTTACACAACCAGATTTCCTGGGTCTCCAGCTTGCAGACAGTAGACTGTGGGACTTCTCAGCCTCTATAATCATGTGAGCCAATTTTTTACAATAAATCTCATTTTATATCTCTATATAGGTATATCTATAGGTAGACATAGAGATAGGTACTTGTATATAGATATCTCCTATTCATTCTGTTTCTCTGGAGAACCCTGACTAATACAGGTGGTAACAGTAAAGTAATATTTACTGTTCAATAAGCCTCTTTCTAATGAAGACAAATTTAGAAAGAATGGATGTTCAGAAAATTAGATTATATGTAGATTATACCTTCTGAATGGCCCCTACATCTTTCCAACCTCTACATCCTGAATGAGAACAAAGAGTGAGATTATAGATATCCATATGCAGAACTGCTATAATCCTGAGTATATAAATGGACATATGTTGCACATTTGAATGCCATGCAATTCATTATGCTGCCATAAAAGAAAAAAAGACAGAAATTTAGCTGTAGGAAATAGGAAACAGATGGTAGTCATTAAGCAAGAGAATAGCATGATCCAGTATGAGTTTTAGAAAGCATAACTCCAGTGCTGTGAATTGAATATCCCCCCAAAACTCACTGAAGCCTGACCCCATTGTAACAGTGTCAAGAGGGTAAGAAATCTGATTATAGTATCTGAAAGGTGGGGCCTTTAAGAGGTGCTTGGATCATGAGGACTGCTCCCTTGTGAATGAATTAATCCATTCGTGGAGTAATGGGTTAACGGTTTAATGGGTTATCAGGGAGAGGTTATGGTGACTTTATAAGCAGAGCAAGTGAGCATGTGAACTCTTGCTCATGCATGCTCACTGTCTGATATGCTGTGTTGCCACAGAGCTCTGCACAGAATCACTGCCAAGAAGGCCCTAACTGGATGTGTTCCCTGGACATTGGACTTCCCCAGCCTGCAAAACTGTAAGAAATAAATTTCTTTTCTTTATAAATTACCCAGTCTCAGGAATTCTGTTAAAAGCAACAGAAAATGAACTAATACATCCAGTGACAAGAATAGAGGATGGGGTGAAGTGTGAGAGAAGTAACAGGGAGAACAATCTGGAAGCCGCTAACTAGGCGATTTGAAAGGCAATGTTTAGAGCAGAAGTCACATAGGAAGGAAAAGGTTCAGTATGTATAAGGAGACTGAATAAAATACATAGATTGAATTGAATACACCCAACTGACATCCTTCAATCAGGCAACTGAAAAGAGGTGCCTGCAGATGAAATTTGGAAGTGGTGTGGTTGAAATTACAGAAAAGGATAAGATTTCTTCAGAGGTAGGTAGTATATGTGTGAAGGAAATTAAATAGAGTAAGAATAGCCAGGAAAGGAACAGGAAAATAAGAATATAAAATTGGTGCTGCAGAGGTGAAGTGAATACTTGTTAAAAAAAAAAAAAAAAAAGAATAGCTTACAACACAGAATAAAGAGTCAAGCTGCTGAGATATATTCATAAGATATTCTGGTGACAAAGTACAAGATAATGCACTGAGAGATAACAACCAATTGTTTATCCACAGATTAAGAACCATGAGCTATTAGTAGTTAAGGGTAAGGGCTCTGAATTCAGAGGGACCTAAGCTGCCATCCCAGCTCTGCTATCCTGGGCCAGTTAAACATTCTAAGCTTCAGTTTTCAACCTATAAAGTATGTAATAGAGCTTACCTTCCTCATAGGATTGTGGTGATGAATAAATGAGATAACATAGAGTACCTGAAACAGTGTCTGGCACATAGGAAGTAACTGAATGTTGGCAGCTATTATTAAAATCATTTCTACTAGGAAAGAAAAGGCAAATCTTTGTAAACTATTGGCAGAAGGCAACTGCTGCTGGAGCCAAAAAGACCAATAAATGTTAAATATTGAGAAGGATACAAAACTTGATAGCTTTATATAAAACTATAGTACAACTTAAGTGGAACCACTGTGTAGAATTATACAGTAATATAAAGATGAGAATCAAAAAACAACAAAACAAAACATACTTGGGTCTTCAGTCTGAGAAAGAAAAAACTAAGGGATACAATAAAAGTCTATACATATTTCTAGTACTGCCCAGAGGAACAGGGGAACTGACCAGCAGACGGAGCCCTCTAGAACGTGTCGGGAGGCAAAACTCCATAAGAAGGATGACTCACTAGAATGTCTAAATTTTATTCCTTAAAGATATTTAATTCCCCTGCTTTAATCATCAAATAACTTTATTCATAGTAAGGTTTCCAACATACCCAAAACTGATATTGATATTTTGACTAACTGACAGATATTCTAGTATATACTAGAGTTCTCTAGTATTTAATAAATTTTTAAAAAATGGTAATTCTGGTTTTGAGATTGGAAAGTGTAAAATGAGTGATCTGCTTTTGAGATACTCGTGGGAAATCCACAAGGTTAACAAACCTGGCCTTAAGCACCCTTGTGAAGTCCAGCTTAAATCAGCCCAAGAAAGTCCCAGGATGCCCTATGCTTCTACCTGTGGTTACTACAGTGACATACAAAACCAAGTTTTTGTGATTACTTCTAAACTTTTTGACCCTTAGAAGAACTACTAGTTGACTATCCAGGCCTATGCCTGAAAGAAAATCAAAACTACCAGGTGATTTAAAAAAAAAACCCAGCAACTAAATGAGAGGCAAAGTTTAACCTTATTGTGTAAATAACTATATCCACCCATCTACACATGCTTACTGAAAGCTCCTAAAACAAAATCCAAACTGATGTTAAACAGTAAGTTAATCAGAAGATTCAAGTAAGGGAACTGTTAAAATTTGTGTTTATGGATTAAAAGAAATAGGATCGATATCACCATTATATGGTTTTAGATGACAGTGTCCACAATCCACCAACTCTCATTGCCTAAACAGGACTTATGCAAGGAGTTTTGCCCAAAGAGAGTACAGATCCAACTTTAATGTTTTTAGGGCATACCTACAATTAACACCCCCTCTGATTCACTGATTTCCTCTTGCCACTCTGTATGATGTCAAGTTCACGTGCTCAGGGAGTAGAATCTACAATTTTAATGCTATACTCTGAAGAAAATCATAATCAGTTTGTAAAATCACCATGAAAAAACAAAAATCCCGCAGACAACAATAACGTAGCCCAAAAGTTAAACATACATAATGTTTTGCTTATACATTTAGAAGATAAGACCCCTTTCTTTTGAGTTAAAATTTAATACCCTACAAGGCAACTACAAATAATAATGAAGCCAAATATTGTGGGGCATCTAGTCTTTAGGAAAGCCTGTTTTTGTTTTTTGACCGGTAAGGGGACTGCAACCCTCGGCACGGTGTCGTCCGCACCACACTCAGTGCACCGGCCATCCCTATATAGGATCCGAACCTGCAACCTCGGGGATACCAGTGCCGCACTCTCCCCAGTGAGCCACGGGGCCGGGCCCTAGGAAAGCCTATTTAAGAAGCCTCAATATATAGCTGCATCCACCCCCAAAATTAGAAGTAAATCAGATTCTGGCTGACAAGGCAAGAGAGCTGTCATATCCCCCTGTAATAGCCCATAAATCAGGGAAACCAAAATATTAAGCTCAGCTCAAAATCTACAAGTCTTTACTCTTCCACTCGAGTCCACGTAGTGCAAAACCTTAACTACTTTTTATCAGAGAGGTGACACAATGCCTGATGAATAAATGAGTGAATCCTATTATATTTTATAAGAGTTCCATTACCAAAAGATTCAAATTATAAATTACTTGGTTTCAGTTTATGCTGAGCACCTTATTACCTAATAATGTTGGTTAAATGGGACAGATCCTGAAAATTTAGCAATCTGTTTCATAATGTGCAAAACAGTCTTATTCCTTACACAAAATGTCTGGGGTTCAGCTTTTCAATTCTAGGTTTGAATTCCTGAGAGATATTTAATAACAACTACAAAACCAATTCCAAAGGAATGTGTCCTAATTTTTCAATACCCTATGAAATAAAAAACAAAAACAGAATAATTATGAAATTCTATTATTCCGTGGATGGTGAGGATAGAAAATCTAAGCGTATCCCAGTTTTACTCAAGAGAAGTTCAGAAATACTGCAATTTACCTAGTGCTACAGATTGTGTGAGTAGCAGAGTATAGCATTCCTCTCGAAATTACAAAAAAATTAATATGAAAAAACTACACACTGCCTCTCTTAACAGCACCCACAGGAAACGCAGGAATTCAGTAAGTCTTTGGACCTATCAAAGACTTCATCAGTACATGGAACGTTATTTCACTCCATCATCCAAATGACTTCTACTTAAAATCCATCTGCAGCATCAACTTTGGAGCCAGACCCTCACCTGCTGTCAGGGCTAAAGAGGATCAAATTACAGAGATACTAGCTTTGGCATTAAACCCAAACTCAACATAGGGTGTGTCCAGGTTGCTGTGGAGCCCATCCTACGGCCCATTACCAAGACGGTGCTCCGTGCATCCTCGAGATGATGCCTCCCGTGACTCCTTCCCCACGTGACAGGGCGCCCAGCGGGAGTCTTGCTGAGCTGCAGGAACGACACTCCGCCCCCTCCTCTTGCTCATTCCCGAGGAGGCCCTGAGACCGCCCACCACAACCCCGACCAGGGCCTGTTAAGTGGTAAGGGTTGCGGGATCCCGGCCCCTTCTCAGCCGGTAGGGGACAGTGTCAGCGGTCTTCCCAGCGAGAGGCCGAATAGGAGGAGCCAATGGGGGCCGGCCCCTCCCCCAGCGGGCTTACCCTCCGCCGCCTCCTACACGCTGCAGCCGCCCGGCTCCCTTGCGGAGCAGCCCGAAGCACTGCGTCCAGCAGCAGTTCCCCATCGCATGCCGCCAAGGCACCGCCGCTCCTCCTCTCCTCCCGCTCAAAGCCCAAACCCAGGCCTGGCAGCCGCATCCGCGCGGCACGAGCCGAAGAGGGTTTCGGAGACCAAGGGCGGGCCGGCCGGAGCGCGGCGGCGTGAGGAGCTGGGGCGAGGGGAGGGACGAGGCGCTCGGAACAAAGGCAGCGATTACTCCAGCGGCCGCCAAGCCGCCGCCGCGCGAGGGAGGAGTGCCGGGCTGCGAGATCTGGACTCCCTCGCCCTCCTCATGGCACCTCTCGTCTTAGCCCCCAGCCCAGTACCAGTGACGGCCTCCAGCCACTAAAGGAGGCCAGTCACCGCCAGTGGTGCGCCCAGGCCCCGCCTTCTCGCGCGCCCCGGCCCACGCCTCGCCGCCGACGCCGCCACCCCACCGTCCTCTCCCGGCTCCGATTGGGCGCGCTTACCCGGCGGTCCCGCCTCCTCCGGCGTTCCTTACGTCACTTCCGCTAGCTCTTGGTTCAGCAGCCTCAACCTGGAAGCCAACTTAATTCTTGGGTGTGGACGTTTGTTTTGTTGGCTCTTGACCCGATTAGAAAATTTCGTTCTTTCCTTAAAGTTTCCGGCTTCTTGGTCCCGAGCGTGCTGAATGTTGCATAGTCAAGGCTCAGCGTTCGAACTCTGTACTAAAGCCTCGTGAGCGTCTTACCTAGAGCTGCAGGCTAGAAGTCATCCAGAGTTAAGGGGGATTTCTCTGTGCGGCGTGTGCTTCGTTTTCGTTAATATGGCACCATAAGTGGGAAATAGAGTCGGCGAGGGCGGGGTACGGGCTGATTGAAGTTACTTTGAACTCACCATAAACATCTTTTCCTTCCGATCTCTGGTTTGCGTCTCAGTCTACATACTGTCAACGTTGTAGGAAAATTTATTAATAGTGCACTACCGGCCTAATTTTGTTTTGTTTAAAATCAAATCTTCAAATACTTCCGAGTGGGGCAGTTGACGTCCAGAGGAAATCGGCAAGAGGGCTGGGGTTCTTCAGGGGCCCCAGCCTTGCCAATGCAAGCATGCTCTCCAGCACTGTTGGAGATGGGAAGAGAAAGCTACTCTGACGCTTCCTGATCTGCGGCACCCTACTCACGTGCTACTTTAAAGTTCGGTTTTTGTTAGCGGTTGGTCTTAAAATTGGATAGAAGGCGTGGCTTAGTAAACATCTAATCCAGTGGTTACAATGCTCTTATTGACTAACCAGATACGTCAAGTTTTAGTTTGTTTTATAATTAAACCTGGCGAAATTGTAATTTCGCTGTTATTAATGATAAAGTGTTCTTTGAACTATTCGTCTTCTTGTTTCTTGAAACCTAGACCGACATGGGTTTCAATTTTGGCATAGCTACTTATCTAATCTTGAGTTTATTTGTTTCTTAGTTGTTTTTGTAATCAAGTGCATAGGATATTTGGCCCAATGTTCTGCTCTCAGTGGATGTTGGTGAAATGACTGACTGACTTCCTCAATAGTGATTATTTTCTTTCCTCCTTCCAGCCCCGGAAATCAAGCAAATATATTAATGAAATAGTCTTTAAAATTCAACGATAAATGTTTAATGAAGTTGGTACATCCATCCTATGGAATACTACTCAGAAACAAAAAGAAACACTATTGATGAACATATCTTGAACGAACCTGCAGGAAATTGTGCTGAATGAAAGAGCCAATCTCAAAAGCTTGCATATTGTATAACTCTGTGTACAACGTTATGTAACATTCTAGAAATGACAAAATTGTAGAAATGGAAAACAGAATAATAATTGCTAGGGGTCGAGGAATTGGGCGTGGATCCTCGTGGTGATGGAAATCCTGTCACTTGGCTATATCAATGTCAGTATCCTGGTTGTGATATTGCATTATAGTTGTGCAAGATGTTACCATCAGGGGAAACTAGATTAAGAGTACACGTGGTGATCTATCTTATTTCTTAAAACTGCATGTGATACCACAATTACCTCAAAAAATTTAATTTAAAAAATACAGCTATAGAGTTGTTAGGACACTTTTTCCTATAGGAACTCTTATAAACCTTTATTTAAAAAAAAAACAAAAACTTTTAACGAGATTTTTTAAAAAGTAAATCCAGTCTGTCAATTAAGGATGTGAATGATCCTCAGAATCAATACAAATTATTAAAACATTTTTAAAAAAAGCAAAACAATGCAAATAAAAACAATGAAAAGTGATCTGGTCACTCGTGAGGTTAACAAAGATTTATTTTTAATTTTTTTATTATTAGCATATTCATCCTTACAAATCCTGATATTTCTTTATGCCCTTTGCCTGACCTATCACTTCCCAACCCCCCTTCTTTCCTCCCCCCTGATCTCTAGTATTCTTAGATTTGTTCTCTTTTGAAAGTTCAACATATTGCTGTGGTCTTTTCTTTCTTTTCTTCCTTCCTTCTTCCCTACTTTCCCTCCCTCCCTTCCTTCCTAGCAGCCAGTTATGAGTGAGAACATGCGGTATTTCTGTTTCTTTGGCTTATTTCACTTAACAATTTTCTCCTGACTCATCCATGTTGCTGCAAATGGCAGAATTTCATTCTTTTTATGGCTGAGTAGTGTTCTATTGTGTATATGTACCACATTTTCTTTATCCAGTTATCCATCAATGGACACTTAGGTTGGTTCCATATTTTGGCTATTGTAAATGAAGCTGCAGTGAACATAGGAGTGCAGGTATCCCTTCGACATGAAGATTTCCACTCTTTTGGGTATATACCCAGTAGTGGGATTGGGGATCTTATGGTAGCTCTATCTGTAGTTGTTTGAGAAATCTCCATACTGTTTTCCATAATGGCTATGCTAATTTAGCCACCAACAGTGTAGAATAGTTTCCCTTTCCTTGCATCCTTGCATTTGTTATTCTTGGTCTTTTCAATAATGGCCAGTCTAACAGGGGTTAGATGATCTCAATGTGGTTTTGATTTGCATTTCTCTGATGACTGGTGCTGCTGAGCGTTTTTTCATGTACCTGTTTGGCCATTTGTATGTCTTCCTTTGAAAAATGTTTATTCATCTCCTTTGCCCATTTTTTGATTGGATTATTTTAACAAAGATTTTAAATAAATTGTTTAGTATTTGCAAGGGTATGGTGAAATGGTACTCTCCTAAACTGCCGTGGAGAATGAAACTCATTCTGAAAAGTCATTTGGAAATATTTATCAAGAGTCAGAAACAAACTAAATGCTTGGTAATTGAAGAATGGTTAAATTTGCTAGTATATTCTTATAATATTAGGTAGCCATGAGAAATGTTTTTTGAAAAGCTTAAATAATATGGAAAAGTGCTTGCTCAATAATGTGTGAAAAAAATCAGAATAGAAAATTATATATATGTTCCAAATCATATTTAAAACGAAGTGTACACATTCTTACACAATTCTTTCTTACATGTATTCCTAGGGGGAAGTAAAGGCTGGATGATAAATATCAAAATACTAATAGTGATTATTTCAAGATTGTGAATTTGGGGAGATTTTTTTCTTATGCTTCTCTGTATTTTCTCAATTTTCTGCAGTGACCATTTAATACTTCTCAAATCAGAAAAAACATTTTTTAATCTGGCCCATTGGCAGAAAGTATTAGTTGATAACCAGTTCAATTAGAGTTTGATAACAAATGCAGACATTTAGAAAGTGATGAGAACTTGAATGTAGGTAGACTATAATAAATTGAGAATAGCTACTTAATTATTTTTCTGCAAATACATTAGATAAATCATCAAGTTAATAAAGAGGTTATTAGAATTTTCAATAATATACTTTTTCACTAATTTGACATCAAGAATCTTATCTTCATTGTGATATAGCTTTAACACTTTTTAAACATTCAGTTAAGTGATGATCTGTTATTAATCAGAGTTAGCAGGAAGAAACCCTATAACTGAGAGGTTTGCGAGGCAGATGAGCTCCGTTTTACAGATGAGAAGTACACCTAGAGGAATTAAATGGTTTGCCCAAGGTCATACAGTGAATTAAAGGTGTAATATAAAGAAAACCCATCTCCTGACAGTGAGGCTTGTGCTCCTGCCTTGATACAGTACTTCTTCCCCAACCCTTACATTTGGGCATAGGTATAATGTCAGTAAACACAGTAATCAAGTGTATTCTGATAAGATACAGGCATTTAATTCATCACAACTAGAGAGTTCATTTATATAACAATTGGCCATGTAGAATATTCAACTCACCAGTAAGAGACACACTTAGATTATCTACAGTGATGGTTATCTGTACTTCATGTCAGCTTGCCAGAGAGACCCCACCCCACCTGCCCGCCTTTCACGTAGCAGGATCTCTCTCCTTCTTCCTCAACCCTTTCAAAATTCCTTTCTTTCTAGTATATTATTCTGAAGTCAAAGGGAGTATTTCTCATAGATGCTCTGGAGTCAGTTAGGATGTGATATGTTCCTCCAACTGTCTTCTAGATTATGTGGTTCTAAATTTGAATCTCTTTTGTTTGCTCAGTACTCCTCTATGGGCTATTAATCATTTTTCATCAGTTTGAGATTACTTGCTGTTATATGAGGGTACTTCAAAAAGGTCATGGAAAGATTTGTGTTACCTTTTCACATATTTTTCCACCATCTTTTTGAAATACCCTTGTACTTGTTCTGGGGGGCAGGAGGTCCCTACAAGGGAAATAATTCATTGCTCTTCATTACCTCACTGGTCCAAACATAAACACAGGTTTATCCTTTTGATTCACTGGAGCACAGTTTAGATTACCAAAACTTGTATGGTTACTAGATATGACCACCATAAAATGGAGATAATAAGGATAAAATTTACCTTTGTTGTCAGGATAAATGATTAAGGACCTATTAAGTTCTTAGTAAAATATAGTTATACTATAATTCCTATAATGTACTATATATACTATACTATAATTATCTACTATGCCATAAATGTAAATTTTAGCTGTTATTACTATTATTATTACAGACTGGAGGAGATTTTCATAAAGTTATACTTTTCTTTGTAGGTATACCCTTGGCATTCTGTGAATGCTAGCTTTTTCAAAATTCTACTTCTTAGTATGCCCTAAATAGTACTGTGGAGGCACACTCCACACTACTACTTGAAGTCAGCCTCCAAGAAAATGTGGCCTAGATAGAGGAAAAGGTTTCCCAACTCTCAGGCCTTGCCCGTTCCATGATCTGCCACTTTCCAGGATGATTAAAAATGAGACTATCCACTGACCTAAGGGGAGACCTTGCCCCTACCAATTAGGAGTATCTTGTCCTAGGAACCCAAATAAAATAATTTCATCTTAACACAACAATCCAGTGGCATTATCATTCCTAAAGTTTTATTTATTCAGTCTTAAATAATACCATGTGAAAGACCAATAGTCCAGTCCAGGTTTAAGTTGAACGAGCTTTGCCTAATTCTTTTGTACATACGAGTATTTACCTCCATTATGAGTGAGGATATAGGTGTGCTGTCTAGTCTCAGCTTCTTCGCATGCAATAGTGACTTGAACAAGAGCACATTTCCACAAGAATAACTCTTGGCAGGCATATCACAGCTTATATTCATACTTAAAAAACAAACGTTTTTTTTTCCAAAAAAAAGTCCAAGAGAACCAACCCTTTCTATAATGCAAACAACTTTTTACTTTATCACACAGAGTATTTTGGCTCCTTAAAATCACTGCTCGCAAATGCCTTTATTTCTTATGATTTTTTTTTTTTTACTTTACATTTGCATAGCTAAATAAGTAAATGGAACATTTGAGTGATTTTCCAAGAAAAAGGCACAAAGAAACATGCTTAAAGATACAAAGGGAAATTACTTAACTCTTGGCTTAATCACCAGCAACCCATTTCTTCTTGGTTTGAATGTGTGATGAGCTTCATTAGTTTGGTCAGTATCACTGAGTACAAGACACACAAAGTGATTTGCTTCCTTCTTTGCTCACCCAACATTTACATTTCACAAACAGAGGAATTAATAGAATGGTTATGATTAATACAGAGTGCTTCCACTGGGAGAGTTTGTTCCAGATCTCTCTTGCCTAGTCAGAAACTGCACTAGTAATTTGAACAGGTAAAATTTAACGTAAAGAATCATTAAGTAGGTCAGTGGTGGTTGGTGCTAGAAGGAAACTGTAAGGTCAAACAGATGTAGCTACTACAGGGAGCAGCTATCATCCCTGGGACTAAGGAACAGTGAACAAGGAAGGAATTTAGAAACTTAGAGGAAGGCCCTACATGATAAACATTTAAATTTCTGAGATGATATGTGATGCCTTAGAAACATGCTGCCTGCCACTATGGTAATGAAATGTGACGGAAGATGCCCACCTGTGAACCCACCTGTGTAGGCCAGGGAACACTTGCCACTGAAGCAGGGGCTACAGCTACCATGATAAACACTGCCAGGACTCCTTCCTGGTGATCCACTTGTGACCATATGAACATAACAATAGAAAAAGTTAAGTCACTCTTCCCGCCCTTCTAATGTCCTTGCAGCACCCCCTATTAGATCTTAACATGGAACCAGTGACTAAAACAGAAAAGTAGTAGAGAGTTCACTTCTAGCATCAAAAATCAGGGCAGAGAAAGATGGGTAGTAACTGGCACAGGTTTTAACATCCACCTAGGGACAAGAGACAAAGCCTTGGACCCACACTAGGGGAGGAGTTGAGACTGAGACCACTGAGTAAAGACAGAACACTTGGAGGATTTCACTCAGCCTTAAGGAAATGATTGGGGGTTGCAGGGAAACCACCTACTGTACTGGGAGATAAAAAGAAAGCTTGTTAATATTGATATGATCTTAGTTAGAAAAAACAGGCCTCTCTTCTTCCTAGTCGAGGAGTTGGACTCTACATTTACATCAGAGTCATAAAACCCCAGGCCAAGAAATTAGCATAAAAAGTGCCATGGGATTAATCATATCCTTGAGATTTCTTGGAAAGCAAAACAAAGTCATGAGGGGGGAACCTACTTTTTGCCTAGGTTGCACAGGATTCTCACAGATATAAAACAATATTGAAAGTGAACCTGCAATCATATATTGCAAACAAAATGCCATGACTTAGTATTGGTAGACATTAAGGAATTGCAAAGAAAAATGTCATAAATTTTATAGAATAAATATAGTAAAGCAATCAGATGGACATTATAAAATAAGCATGTTTGCAATAATTAAAAAAGTGTCATAAAAATAAGCAAGAAAATGCAAAAGAACAGGTAATCAAAATAAAGCAGAACTAACAGAAATGAAAGATGAAGACGTTTAAATTAAACAATTAATGGGCAGATTTATGCTTCAGTTAATACGTGATAGGACATTAAAGACACATGGTAACAACAAGAAGAAAAACCCCAATAAAATTAAAACAATATTTTTCTATGAGATCAGCAAAAGTATTAGCCTGTTTCTGCTGCTGATGGTAGAATACCTGAAGCTGGGTAATTTATAAGAAAATGAAATTTATTTCTTACAGTTTGGAGGCTAGGAAGTCCACAGTCCAGGGTGCGCATCTGGTGAGGAGCCTTCTTTTTAGTGGGAACTCTACAGAGTCTTGTGGATACCAGGGTATTATATGGTGAGAATGGCTGAGCAAGGGAGCTAACCTGCTCACTTGCTCTCCTTGTAAAGCCATCGGAACCATGCCATTACTCCATGAATGGATCAACCCATTTACCAGGGCACAGTCCTCACAATCTAATCACCCCCAAAGACCCTTTCAATTGCCATAATAGGATTTTCCACTCTCTTAACGCTGTTACAGTGGGGGTTGAGTTTCCAATACATAAACTTTTGGGGAACACATTTAACCATAGCAGCAGGGAGTGGTGAACAAAAGAAAGCCTGGATGAAATAATTTTCAAAGAGAAACAAGAGATTCATAAATGAATAGAAAGGTCCAGTAGCTTTTTGCTTAGGAGTAGGTGCCTGGTTTCAATATGGGCAGATAGTTAGCCTGCCAAAAATGGAGATAAGGAGAAACCACCCAAGATTTGGGCAGTAAGCAGTGTGGGCATGTGGGATGCACTGGAACCTGGAAGAAGCCTAGTAGATTGAGTTTTCCAAAAATAGCCTCAGTAATATTTCCCATTCTACATTCTCTTTCCTACAATGTGACATTGACATTACCCCCAATGGGTGGTAGGTTTCATGATTTCTTCCTTGAATCGGGCCAAGTTTGTGACAATGAAGAAATAATGATATGTTAATTTGGAGGCTAAGTCATAAGAAGTGATAAAGCTTCTGTCTGGTGGGACACATGACTTTGCAAACCTGATTGCAACGTAAGGAGTCCATGGATGCCACTGTGTGAGGAGAGGTCAAAGGAAGGTGTTCTTGGTCATCCCTTGCTGAGGTCCCAGCCAACAGTCAGCATCACCAGCAGGCATGTGATCAGAGCTGCCTCCTATTGATTCCTGCTCCTTGCCATTGGGTCACCTACAGCTTGATTCACATAATCCCTGAGCATAATAAAATATTTGTTTTTATTTCAGATATTATTGTTTTACTTCAATTCAAGTGTCTTCATTTCAGATGTTTAAACTGCTAAATTTGGGGTAATGTATGATGGAACATTAGGTAACCAGAATAAGTCCCAGATTTGAAAATAAATTGCTCACAATATTAGTTCATTTCTGTTGTTTATAACAAAATATGCGGAATTGGGTAATTTATATAGAAAACAAAATTTACTGCTTACAGTTTCTGAGGCTGGGAAGTCCGAAGTCCAAGGAACACATCTGGTGGTGGTGACAGTGGCTCAGGGGTCTCACATTGCAAGATGGTAGAAACAGAGAGAGCAGAGAGAGAGAGAGACCGAACTCCTCATTCACTTTCTTTTTAAAGCCCTCTGAACCATGCCCCTGACCACCATTGTTAATCCATTCAATACGGCACAGTCCTACAATCCAATCACCTCTTCAAGGATCCTCCTTTCAATTACCATAATAGGATTCCCCATCCTCTGATAGTCAAAGTGGGGGGCTAAGTTTCTAATACATAAAATTTGGGGGACACAATTCAAGCTTCAGTGAGTTTTGGGGGGACATAACACTCACCATTACACTCACCTTGAGTGTTCTCTTCTCCCCACACACCACTCACACCCAAATATTGCCAAGAAAGCAGTAGTGGAGGACGGGCTAGAAAACAGAAAAAATACGTATTCTTCTACATCCTCACAGTACTTGGATTCTGGGCCCTGCCATAGATGAATCTAAAGATAAGCCCAAAACATCTGAAACTTTAACCTAACCTCTTCCAAGCTCAAAAACAATAACAACAACAACAACAAAAATCAAAGACAGTTAATGTATTGAGAGTTAGGCTGATTGCAGGTAAATAAAGCTTTAAAAAATGTGGCTTGACTTTGTTCAATATGAATCTAGGATGAACCTGTGTAATCACCCTCAGCCTAACTGAGGAAAGGGATTGTACTCTTTGGGAATAATGAAAACAAAACAAAACAAAAATTACACTTCAGTCTTTATTGTTTTATATACAATGACTGTAAATTAATTTTTAAATGGACATGAAAATAAGCAAAAAAATGAGACCCATGATAAAGAGACAATACAGTCAGTAAAAGTATATCTAGAGATGTAGATCTAGCTATTCTACTTCACAGAGAAAAACATAGGTGAAGATATGTGATATTTCAGAAGATAAATAGAAACATCAAAATGAAGTAAACAAATTTTGGAACTAAAATTAAATGAAAAAATACAATATCAAAAGGAAAAAGTTATCAGTTGAGCTTAACAGCAGATGGCATAGTGCAAAAGAGAGGATTAGTGAACTTGAGGACAGTTCAATAGAAATTAATCCAGAGAAAAACAAGACTGGGGAAAAGTCAGAGTGTCAGCAGTCTATGAGTTAATATCAAGTGGTTCAATATACTTCCTTGTACTTGAGTTTAAAAGGGAAAAAGAGAATTGAATAGAAAAAAATTATTTCAAAACAAAGGCAAAAAATTAATTACATTTGATTAAAAATATCAAACTTCACATCAAAAAACAAACAAACAAACAAAAACCCCTCAACAAAACCTAAACAGGACAAATATAAAGAATCCACACCCAGGCATATCATAGTCAAATTACTGAAATAAAGATAAAGAGAAAATCTCAAGAAAAAAAAAAGCATCTGGAGAAAGAGAAAAAACCCATTACAGGAGAAAAACAATAAGAATGCTAGCTGACTTATCAGAAAGACTGCAAGCCACAATGCGATGATATCTTTAAAGGGCTAACATCTTTAAAGGAAGAAAAAAAAAAAAACAAAAAAACCTGCTATCAATTAGAATTCTATACCTAGGGAATATATTTTTCAAAAATGAAGGCAAAACAAAAATATTTTCCAGTAAACACAGCTGAGAGAATTCAATGCAACAGAGTTTTACTATGAAAAATGCTAATGGAAGCTCATTAGGCTGCAGAATAATACCAGATGGACACTGATATTTATAAGAAAGAATGAAGAGCGCTAGAAATGTGGATAAATATAAAAGACTATTTATTTTCTTACATTTTTAAAAGGACAATTGACCTTATGAAGCAAAAGTAACAAAAATGTATTGTGGGAGTTGTAGATAAAGAAGTATATGATAACGATAGCACAAAGGGAGGGAGAGGCTAGATGGAAATATACAGTTCCATTAGTAGGGAAGTGGTTTAATATAATTTCATGGTAGTTCATGGTCAATTTAGGATGCGTATAGTAACCCCCAGAGCAGGGTTTCTTAATCTTAGCATTATTGGCACTTTGGACCAGATAATTCTTTGTCGTGGGGGGCTGTCCTGTGTCTTGTAGTATGTTTTGTAGCATTCTTAACCTCTACCCACTGGGTGCCAGTTGTGCCTACCTTTCCCAGTGTTTCACCCCAAATTTCTTCAGACATTGATAAATGTCCCCTGGGGATCAATATAGCTCCCTGTTGAGAACCACCATCCTAGAGCAATGACTAAAAGACAAACAATTAAAGAAACAACACACACACATACATTCAAAATAAATAGTTATAGTTTTAAAGCCAATAGAATATGTAAAAAGAAATATTAAAAGCAAGGAAACAAACAAACAAAAATAATTCAAAAGAGTGCAGTAAATAAGAAAAAAAAAAAGAAAGAACTGATGGGACAAATGAAAAATTCCAAGATGGTAGACTTAAACTGAAAATACACATAGTTGCCTTAGATGTAAATGGACTGAGCACACTAACAAAAAGATGGGGATTTTTTTTCAGACTGGATAAAAAATGAGATCTAACTATATTTTGCTCACAAAAGACTCACTTTTAATATGAAGACATAGATTGGTTAAAAGTAAGGATGGAAAAAGATATAACCATACAAACATTGATCATAGTCATAGAGTGTTATAAGTTATTACTATCAGAAAAATTAGACATCAATACAAGGAGCATTACCAGTGATAAAGAGGAGTGTTTTATTATAAGAAGAACATGCATTAATCAAGAAGACATAGCAATCCTAAATATTTATGTACCTAATAATTGACTCTGAGAATCCAGCTACCATGCTAGAGAGACCTTGTGGAGGACTAAAGGGGTCGGCCTGACAGCTCCATCTGATCTCCGACCCACCAGGACCAACTGCTAGCTATGTGAGGTTGTTCAGACCTTCTAGTTATCCAGAATTCTAGCTGATACATAGGAAGCAGAAGAACGAATTGACAGAACTGTGAGAACAATAAATTTTTGTTTTAAGCCTCTAAGTTTTGGGATGGTTTGTTATGCAGCAATAGATAATAGAAATAATATCTAAATCTGAAAAATTAAAGCTACCAATAAAAGCATTGGTGATACAAAAGTTATAACTAAAGGAACCAGTAAAAAAGTTAAATTGGTTGCCACTTTGATACATTAAACCATTTGTATGGTTTACCTTGATGCAAATAAAAAAATTTTTTTCTTTGTTTTTTCTTTATTTTAAATTTTATTTTGTCAATATACATTGTGGCTGATTATTGCTCCCCATCACCAAAACCTCCCTCCCTTCTCCCTCCCCCCCCAACAATGTCCTTTCTGTTTGCTTGTCGTATCAACTTCAAGTAATTGTGGTTGTTATATCTTCTTCCCCCCCCCGTTTTGTGTGTGTGTGTGTGTGTGTGTGTGTGTGAATTTATATATTAATTTTTAGCTCCCACCAATAAGTGAGAACATGTGGTATTTCTCTTTCTGTGCCTGACTTGTTTCACTTAATATAATTCTCTCAAGGTCCATCCATGTTGTTGCAAATGGCAGTATTTCATTCGTTTTTATAGCTGAGTAGTATTCCATTGTGTAGATGTACCACATTTTCCGTATCCACTCATCTGATGATGGACATTTGGGCTGGTTCCAACTCTTGGCTATTGTAAAGAGTGCTGCGATGAACATTGGGGAACAGGTATACCTTCGACTTGATGATTTCCATTCCTCTGGGTATATTCCCAGCAGTGGGATAGCTGGGTCGTATGGTAGATCTATCTGCAATTGTTTGAGGAACCTCCATACCATTTTCCATAGAGGCTGCACCATTTTGCAGTCCCACCAACAATGTATGAGAGTTTCTTTTTCTCCGCAACCTCGCCAGCATTTATCGTTCAGAGTCTTTTGGAGTTTAGCCATCCTAACTGGGGTTAGATGGTATCTCAGTGTGGTTTTGATTTGCATTTCCCAAATGCTGAGTGATGTTGAGCATTTTTTCATATGTCTGTTGGCCATTTGTATATCTTCCTTAGAGAAATGCCTACTTAGCTCTTTTGCCCATTTTTTAATTGGGTTGCTTGTTTTCTTCTTGTAAAGTTGTTTGAGTTCCTTATATATTCTGGATATTAATCCTTTGTCAGATGTATATTTTGCAAATATTTCCTCCCATTCTGTTGGTTGTCTTTTAACTCTTTTAATTGTTTCTTTTGCTGTGCAGAAGCTTTTTAGCTTGATATAATCCCATTTGTTTATTTTTCCTTTGGTTGCCCATGCTTTTGGGGTCGTATTCATGAAGTCTGTGCCCAGTCCTATTTCCTGAAGTGTTTCTCCTATGTTTTCTTTAAGAAGTTTTATTGTTTCAGGGTGTATATTTAAATCCTTAATCCATTTTGAGTTGATTTTAGTATATGGTGAGAGGTATGGATCTAGTTTCATTCTCCTGCATATGGATATCCAGTTATCCCAGCACCATTTGCTGAAGAGGCAGTCCCTTCCCCAGTGAATAGGCTTGGTGCCTTTGTCAAAGATCAGATGGCAGTAAGAGTGTGGGTTGATTTCTGGATTCTCTATTCTATTCCATTAGTCAGTGTGTCTGTTTTTATGCCAGTACCATACTGTTTTGGTTATTATAGCTTTGTAGTATAGCTTAAAGTCAGGTAGTGTTATGCCTCCAGCTTTATTTTTTTTGCTCAGCATTGCTTTGGCTATGCGTGGTCTTTTATTGTTCCATATAAATGACTGGATAGTTTTTTCCATTTCTGAGAAAAATGTCTTTGGAATTTTGATGGGGATTGCATTGAATTTGTATATCACTTTGGGTAGTATGGACATTTTCACTATGTTGATTCTTCCAATCCAATAGCATGGGATATCTTTCCATCTTCTTGTATCCTCTCTAATTTCTCTCAGCAGTGGTTTGTAGTTCTCATTATAGAGATTTTTCACCTCCTTGGTTAACTCAATTCCTACGTATTTTATTTTTTTGGTGGCTATTGTAAATGGGCAGGCTTTCTTGATTTCTCTTTCTGCATGTTCACTATTGGAGAAAAGAAATGCTACTGATTTTTGTGTGTTGATTTTGTATCCTGCTACTGTGCTGAAATCATTTATCAATTCCAACAGTTTTTTTGTAGAGGTTTTAGGCTGTTCTATATATAGGATCATGTCATCTGCAAACAGGGACAGTTTGACTTCATCTTTTCCAATCTGGATGCCCTTAATTTCCTTCTCTTCTCTGATTGCTCTGGCTAGTACATCCAACACTATGTTGAATAGGAGTGGTGAGAGTGGGCATCCTTGTCTAGTTCCTGTTCTTAAAGGATAAGCTTTCAGCTTTTCCCCATTCAGGATGATATTGGCAGTGGGTTTGGCATATATGGCTTTAATTATGTTCAGATACTTTCCCTCTATACCTAACTTATAGAGGGTCTTTGTCATGAATGAGTGCTGAACTTTATCAAATGCTTTTTCAGCATCTATAGAGATGATCATATGGTCCTTCTGTTTGACTTTATTAATATGGTGTATCACATTTATTGATTTCCATATGTTGAACCAACCTTGCATCCCTGGGATGAATCCCACTTGATCGTGATGAATAGTTTTTCGTATGTGTTGCTGTATTCTGTTTGCTAGTATTTTAGTGAGGAATTTTACATCTATATTCATCAAGGATATCGGCCTGTAGTTTTCTTTTTTGGTTATATCTTTACCTGGTTTTGGTATCAGGATGATGTTTGCTTCATAGAATGAGTTTGGGAGATTTGCGTCTGTTTCAATCTTTTGGAATAGTTTGTAAAGAATCGGTGTCAATTCCTCTTTGAATGTTTGGTAAAATTCTGCTGTGAATCCATCTGGTCCTGGGCTTTTCTTTGTTGGGAGCCTTCTGATAACAGCTTCAATCTCCTTTATTGTTATTGGTCTGTTCAAATTTTCTACGTCTTCATGGTTCAGTTTTGGGAGCTTGTGTGTGTCCAGAAATATATCCATTTCCTCCAGATTTTCAAATTTGTTGGCATATAATTGTTTATAGTAGTCTCGAATGATTCCTTGTATTTCAGATGAATCAGTTGTAATATCGCCTTTTTCATTTCTAATTTTTTTATTTGAATCTTCTCTCTTCTTTTTTTGTTAGCCATGCTAATGGTTTGTCAATTTTATTTATCTTTTCAAAAAACCAACTTTTTGATTCGTTGATCTTTTGAATTGTTTTTTGGTTTTCAATTTCATTCAGTTCTGCTCTGATCTTAATGATTTCTTTCCATCTGCTAACTTTAGGTTTGGATTGTTCTTTTTTTTCTATTTCTTTAAGGTGAAGTGTTAGGTTGTTCACTTGCCATCTTTCCATTCTTCTGAAGTGAGCATTTAATGCAATAAATTTCCCCCTCAATACTGCTTTTGCAGTATCCCACAGGTTTTGGTATGGTGTATCATTGTTTTCATTAGTTTCAATAAATTTTTTGATTTCCTGCTTGATTTCTTCTTGGACCCATATGTCATTAAGTAGAATGCTGTTTAATTTCCATGTGTTTGTATAGTTTCCAGAGTTTCGTTTGTTATTAATTTCTAGTTTTAATCCATTGTGGTCTGAGAAGATACATGGGATAATTCCAATTTTTTTGAATTTATTGAGACTTGATTTGTGACTTAATATGTGATCTATCCTGGAGAATGATCCATGTGCTGATGAGAAGAATGAATATCCTGAGGTTGTTGGGTGGAATGTTCTGTAGATATCTTTGGTCTAGAGTCTTGTTTAGATCTTGTGTTTCTCTACTGATTCTTTGCCTAGATGATCTGTCTAATATTGACAGTGGGGTGTTCAGGTCCGCTGCTATTACAGTATTAGTGTCTATTTCCTTCTTTAGGTCTAATAGAGTTTGTTTTATAAATCTGGCTGCTCCAACATTGGGTGCGTACATATTTATGATTGTTATGTCTTCTTGATGGATCAGTCCTTTTATCATTAAGTAGTGTCCCTCATTGTCTCTTTTTATGGTTTTTAGTTTAAAGTCTATTTTGTCAGATATAAGAATAGCTACTCCAGCTCGTTTTTCTTTTCTGTTTGCATGGTAAATCTTTTTCCATCCTTTCACTCTTAGTCTGTGTGAATCTTTATGGGTGAGGTGGGTCTCTTGTAGGCAGCATATAGTTGGGTCCTGCTTTTTGATCCAGTCAGCCAATCTGTGTGTTTTGATTGGGGAATTTAAGCCTTTTACATTAAGAGTTGTTATTGAAAGGTGTTGATTTATTCCTAGCATTTTATTGGTTGTTTGGTTGTCTTAGGTGTCTTTTGTTCCTTGCTTTCTGATTTACTGTTTGGTTTCTGTGTTTGTTGGTTCTTAGGTTGTAGATAGCATTTTTGTTTGCTTGTTTTCTCTTAATGAATGCCATTTTTATTATACTAGTGGGTATTGATTTTTTTTGGGTTTTTATGGCAGTGGTAGTTATTTTTCAGGAACCAAACCCAGTACTCCCTTGAGGATTTCTTGTAAGGGTGGTCGTGTGGTAGTGAACTCTCGCAGTTTTTGTTTGTCTGAGAAATATACTATTTGCCCTTCATTTCAGAAGGATAGCCTTGCAGGGTAGAGTATTCTTGGCTGGCAATCTTTGTCTTTTAGTATTTTGAATATATCATCCCATTCCTTTCTAGCTTTTAGGGTTTGTGATGAAAAGTCTGATGTTAGCCTGATTGGGGCTCGCTTATAGGTGATTTGACGCTTCTCTCTTGCAGCTTTTAAGATTCTCTCTTTGTCTCTGAGTTTTGCCAGTTTGACTATCACATGTCTTGGAGAAGACCTTTTTGGGCTGAATATGTTTGGAGATCGTTGAGCTTCCTGGATCTGAAGATCTGTGACTTTTCCTATCCCTGGGAAGTTTTCTGCCACTATTTTTTTGAGTATGTTTTCAATGGAATCTCCATTTGTCTCCCCTTCTGGAATACCCATGACTCAGATATTTGAGCACTTGAGGTTGTCTGATATCTCTCTCAGATTTTCTTCAATGTCCTTGATTCTTTTTTCTTTCTTTTTGTCTGCTTGTGTTATTTCAAACAGCCCATCTTCAAGTTCAGAGGTTCTCTCTTCCACTTCGACAAGCCTGCTGGTTGAACTCTCCGTTGTGTTTTTTATTTTGCTGAATAACTTCTTCAGTTCAGCAAGTTCTGCTACATTTTTTTTCAGGACATTGATTTCTTTGTACATTTCCTCTTTCAGATCCTGTATACTTTTCCTCATTTCATCATGATGTCTAGCTGTGTTTTCTTGTATCTCATTCAGTTTCCTTAGAATTATCACTCGAAATTCCTTGTCAGTCATTTCAAGGGCTTCTTGTTCTATAGGATCTAGAGTTTGAGGTTTATTAACTTTTGGTGGTGTACTTTCTTGATTTTTTGTATTTCTGTTATCTTTTTTTTGATGTTTATTCATTGTGGCAAGGGGTTTCACAGTCCACCGGTTTGAGAGTAATGAATAACTAGGATGTTGCTGTGGTTGCCAATTTCGTATGTGTACCTCTGTGGCTGCTCAGTTGGCCTCTAGTGCCTTGTGTGTGTGGTTGCCTCGGGTCTTGGGCTTCTCTGGGGCGCCACCTTTCTGGTCAGCTTGGACTCTGCTGGGCTGGTGGATCACGTACCACAGGGTGTGTGATCGCTGTTGAGCTTTCACTTCCTGTGCAGGACTTCTCCCTGTTCCGTGTGCTCTGGCCCAGGGTGTTGGATCGTGCAGTGGCGACCCCACAGGGTGTGTGGTTTCTGTCAAGTCTCCGCCTCCCTGGCCGCACGTCTCCCCACTCTGTGCGCACTGTGCTGGGCTGGGGCGTGTCTTCTGCAACCCTCCTCTATCAGCTGGGCCTTCAAGACCCTGCTCGGCACCGCCTTGCCCAGGAAGCCTACCAGGTTTCTGCTAGGCACAGACGACCGGTCGCTCTGGGGTGCCTTTGTAGCACTGTGTAGATCTTTCTCGGGACTTGTTCACCTTTGTATCCCCCCGGCATAAACCGAGTCTAGCGCCTGCCTGCAGCCAGCTCTCCGGCAGGTTCAAGTGGACCTGGGAACTCTCCTACTACACTATTCCCAACCAGAAATTCGTTAGGCTTTTTTCCGAACTGGTGGCCGCAGAGATGGTATCTGCCTCCCAGTAATAGGAAGTTCACCGGGGGCCGGAGTCCAGGGAGTGGTGGAGTGACAGTCGGCCCGCCCATACTTCCTTGCCCTCCCGACACTGGCCGGGGACGCCCCACGCCACCAACCCGCCAGAGCACCGCGGAGGGAGTGGGAGGGGAGGCTGGCTCGCAGGCTCCGGAAAGCCCCGCGCCGGGCCAAGCAAGTGGGAAGGCTCAGTGACGGCCGAGCCGGGCGGAGCTGCCAGCACCTGGGAAAATGGAGGCAGCCCCAGGGCCGTGAGTGGCCTGGTGATGCAGGCGGGAGCCGGGTGGGCGTCAGCCCCCCAAACAGGGCTGGTCCAGGGGTCACTCACAGGGTTGTGCCAGGTCGGGCGCTCACTCTCTGCCTCTGGTTTGTCGCCTTCCCCGTTCTTGGCTGCTGCCACCTCGGGCTGTTCAGTCGCGGCGCGGCTCGGGCGCTCCCAGGAATCTTCTTTAATGCCGGCCTGAAACCTCGAATCCTGAATAGGGCAGCTGGCCGCCTTCAGCGCGGCCCCGGCCTCCGGGATCCTGTCTGAATCCACAGCAGCCCTGGCGCCGTGTTCCCTGTTTCGAGACTCACTTTTGCAGCTAAGAAACAGTTCTTTTCCTGCTCCACACTTCAAAGCTGTTGCCTGTAAATGAGGCAGCCTCTCCTGCCGAGGGCAACGTGGCGGTCACCCCCCACGACCGGCCACCAGCAGCGGTCCTCCCTTAAGAGATGGCAAGAGGAAGGTCCACAAGTTTCCCGGCTGCCTGAGGCCCAGTGGCCGCCTTTTCCACCTCAGCTACTCCGCGCCAACCGCCGCAGCCACCGCCATCTTGAAACCCTCCAAAAATTTTGTTTTTTAAAAATAAAAAGGAATCTTATATACTAATAAAAAATCCTGAGGAAGTTACTTGGGACTTAGTACATAAAGATGAAACTGAAAGAGAAAAATTCCAGAAGGAGAAGTAAGAAAAAATGGGGTTTGGAAATATACTGAGATAACAGCTGAAGTACCATCAACCTGATGAGATATGAATCCTCAAATTTGGAAAATATAATTCCTCAGAAATATAAATAAATAAAAATCCATATCTAGACACATCATATGAAAACTGAAAAACACTCAAGTCAAAAAGAAGAACTTAAAAAGAGCTCAAGAGAAGAAACATATTATATATACAGAAATGATGGACCCTCAATAGTCTTAACAGTAACAATAACTGTAAGACCATGAAGATATATTCGAAGTGCTGAAAGAAAATAAGCAATAGCTAACTAAAATATTGTTGAACAGTGAGAACAAAATAAGGCATCTGCTATATCTGCTGTCCAGAGAATCACACAATTGTGGATTTACTGTCATTCAGATCTTTTAAAAATGATTTAAAGGAATTTATTCATTATTTAATTGATATACATTGATTGTACATATTTATGGGGTACAGAACTATATTTCAGTACATGTATAAAATGTGTGGTAACAAATCAGGGTAATTAGCATATTCATCACTGCAAAACTTTCTCATTTCTTTTTACTGAGAATGTCCTCTCGTCTAGCCATTTGAGAACATAGAATAAATCATTATTAATTATAGATGCCTAGCACTACTGTACACCACTAATTTAGGTAGTAAATGTTAAAAATACACACACGCAATGATAAGCACAACATTCAGGATAGTATCTACAAGGGAAGAAGGAAAGGAAATAAGATCGGGATGAAGCAGAGAGAAATAGAGGGGAATTTTAAAAAGTCAGAATGGTAAGGTTAACTAGAGCTGGAGAAAAGTGTATATATAGGTTTATGCTATTCTACATACTTTTTTAAATGCTTCAAAAATTGAATAATTAAGAGTGGTGGGCACTGAAGCTTTTTGGATTCTACCTTTAGTCTATTACAACAAAACACTTTCAGGTATATTAACTTGTTGGATTCTCACAGTAGTCCAGTGAAACAGGTTTTAGTGTTACCCCTTAGGGCAGGAACTGTATCCATATTTTCTCACCACTGAATCCCTAGCTACCAATGCAGTGTCTGGCACTTAGTATTTGATCAAGAAATATTTGTTGGGTAAACAAACAAATGAATAATGAATGTGTTTGTAACTGTGGAAACCCAGCCAAGCAAAGTGGCTTATTAAAGTGAAACCATTCATGGAAGAGTTAGCATTTGAATTTAACTGGCAGTTAATCTAGTGTCATTTATTATACTCCAAGTCAACTTCTTCTCTCCTCCTTTTCTATAATCTGTTATGCCTTTGAGCTAATGGTCTTGACTGGAACCATTAACAAGAAGAGAAGAGATGAACTGTCTAGCATTTCCTGCAATTATCAGGAACAATCTTGAAAATATCAAGTTAATGATTTTATGTTTTTTGTTGTTATTTGGTATATAGAAGAATGGGAATGTAACTTGGTTAACTGTTTCTTATGGGATTGACATTTTTTATTAATTACAAATCTGGGAAGAAAGGCTAGGTTCACTGGTTAAACAGGATAGTTGCCTAGAGGGTGGCTTGATTTGCTCTACAAGTCCAACATTAATATTATTTCTAATGTAATTATCTTTGCTAGTAATTTATTTAATAGAAAGAAAACATGCCCTACCAGCCTTCTCTTTCATGCAGCTATTTTAGCACTTCCTTTTTTTCCCCTAATGTCTAGACTATAATAATTGTGGGTAAGGTAGTCACACTATCACCGCCACCATCAGTACCAACCCTGCCATTGACAAAAACACACTTGCATGGCTATTTAGAATCCTAAAGTAGTTTCACACTGCTTATTTCATTTTTCTTTTTAATGAGGTCAGTTAGATTTACAGATAAGAAAGCTGAAGTTAAAAGAGTTAGGTGCCATCCAAGTTCACAAAACCAACATGAGACAAAGTTATGATTTGGGCCCAAATTTGATTTCCAAAACCATTTTCTTTATGGTTCTAGGGGCTAATATCAAGTTGAACATGGAAAACTGAAAAGCAATCTGAAACAGTACTTTTCTTGATCTTAGAAGTTTATTTGGTTTGTTTAAATTTCAATTAATTTTTAGGCTTTGGCTTTGTTATTTTTAATTTGAAATACCTGGTGAGTTCCAGAATTGCATTGGCATTTTTGACTGAGGATACAAACACAGTGTCTGTCATATAGCCTGTACTGCACACGCTTGCTCATGAATGGGTGCTTACTCCACGGTGGACTTCTTCCCAATCTGTGGACCCATGGTGGTTTAGACCTGTGGTGCTAGGGCTGGCTGCAAACCAAATGGCTCAGCGTTGCAGAGAACATCTGCCTATGTTTTCCAGTTCATATATTTTCCTAAGCTGTATAAAATCTCACTTTTGTGGGACAGATTTGTAGCCATATACAATACAGAATATTTTATTTACCATTGCTAATGACATAATAGACATGAGAGGTATAATTTAAAGACAGGGCATGACATGAATACACCCATTCATGGATCTGCCAAACAATATTAAATTCTAAACGGAGTAATAGATAAGGAAATATATTAAGTTAATCTTCTTTAAAAGGAACTTATATCTGAAACTTACACAATGTAAAAGATGAAAGTCACGATCTGTTTTGATTTTTATGAGTAGGGAGGAAAATATTTTCAAATGCAAATTTTGAGGTATCCCTGACCCTCTATGTCTGTGCCTCTCTGTGCTGTTCCTTTCAGAACATAGGAACTGTGCTGAGTACCTGATGGATATCAGAGCAAAAGATTCAATATTTCTTTCTAGAGTTAAATTGTTTGATTTGCTTCTGTTCTCATTTCTCAGATTTTCTCATTGGTATAAGTAGTAAATCTCATGACTGGATTAAAAGACTTTTTAAAACTAGTTAGACAGCCAACAACCATTACAACCAGGAAAGTTAAGAAGCAGAGACAGAACTAAATCCAGAAGTCCAGATTAACAATGTTAACTCTGACCTCTGTGAATACAGTCATGCATTGCCTAATGACAGTGGTAAGTTCTAAGAAATGTGTTGTAAGACTATTTCATCATTGTGTGAACATTACAGTGTACTTACACAAACCTAGATGGTACAGCCTGCTACGCACCTAGGCTATCTGGAACAGCCTATGGCTCCTAGGCAACAAATCTGTATAGCATGTTACTGGACTGAATACTGTAGGCAATTGTAACACAATGGTAAGTATCTGTGTATCTAAATATATCTAAACATAGAAAAGGTAAGGTAAAAATACAGTATGAAAGGTAAAAAATCATACATCTGTATGGGCACTTAACACAGTTGGAGCTTGCAGGACTGGAAGTTGCTCTGGGTGAGTCAGTGAGTGAGTGGTGAATAAATGTGAAGGCTTGGGACATTCCTGTGCACTACTGTAGGCTTTATAAACACTGTACACTTAGGCTACACTAAGTTTGTGAAAAAATAAACTAATTGCACTACAATGTTATGACTGCTACAATGTCATTAGGGGTATGCATTTTCCAGCTCTCTTATAATCTTATGGAACCACTTTCATATGTGTGGTTTGTCATTGACTGAAATGTCGTTATGTGATGCATGACTGTAGTTCAGTTGCTAGTTCTTATTGCAAATTATTTTAAAATTTTGGATTGATCTGGTTCCTTCAAAGTACACTGACCATTCCTTGGACCAAGCATTTAATACCCTTAGATATCTACAGTATTTTAAATTGAACTTTGTGCTTCTAGTTTTTACTCCATCTGTTATTATTTTTTGTTTATGAATTTATTTACTTCCTATGAAGTGCCTTAAGTAATCTTAAAATTTAAAAAAAATCATCAAATATTTTATCTCTACAAAATATATTATCTTAGATCAGAAAACACACTCTGAGAGGGAGATTTATGCTCAGGAAGTTTACTGGGGCATGCTTTCAGGATCAATGCTTATAAGGGGAGGAAGAGAGTAAGATTGGGCAAAGGAGGGAGTTGAGCAGCTCTGGAGACCAGGCTTTCATGCTCCTAAATCCATATCAGCAGTCATTGGATGCAGGTAGCTTCTGGGGAAGGGGTATGACCTTGGGAAAAGTGACACTCTTTGGTTAAAGGCAATTCTTGGGACTCATCTGAAAATTGTCAGCTGCCATTATTTCCAAAAGCCAAGGGAATGAGAGCCCTAGGCCTGCAGAGGGATCAGGTAGCCAACCACAGCATCCACTATGAATGTATATAATGTATAAATAAGACATACAGAATGAAACAGAGACTAATTATGTGAGAAAGAATAATGCCCCCTTCAAGACATCCACATCTTAATTCCTGGAAACTGTGAAGTGATATCTCATTGTGCTTTTGATTAGCATTTCCCTGATGATCAGTGATGTTGAGCATCTTTCTATATTTCTGTTGGCTATTTGTATGTCTTCTCTGGGGAAATGTCTATTCAAGTCCTTAGCCCATTTAAAAATCAGGTTACTAGTTTTGTTTGTTACTCCTACTGTTGTAGGAGTTTCTTACATACTGGAAATTAACCCCTTATCAGATATATGGTTTGCAAATATTTTTTCCCATTCCATAGGCTGTCTTTATACTTTATTGATTGTTTTCTTTGCTATGCAGAGGTTTTTATTTGAGATAGTCCCACTTGTCTATTTTTGCTCTGCTTTTGGTGTCATATTCTTGACTGCATTGCCAAGGTCAATGTCATGAAGCTTTTCCCCCATGTTTTCTTCTATGAATTTTACAGTTTCAGGTCTTACATTAAAGTCTTTAATCCATTTTGAGTTGGTTTTTTGTTTATGATGTAAGATAAGCATCCAATTTCATTCTTCTGCTTTTGGATATTCAGTTTTCTGGACACCATTTATTGAATCCTCTTCTTATTGTGTATTCTTGGCACCCTGTTGAAGGTCAGTTGACCATATATGTGTGGAGTTATTTCTGGGTTCACTATTCCATTCCACTGGTTCCATGTCTTCTTTGGGACAGTACCATAATGTTTCAGTTACTGCAGCTTTGTAATATATTTTGCAACCAGGAAGTTTAATGCCTTCAGCTTTATTCTTTTTAAAGATTGTTTTGGCTATTCAGAGTCTTTTGTGGTTCCATATGGATTTTAGAATTGCTTTTTCCATTTCTGTAAAAAATGCCATTGGGATTTTGATAGGGATTATATAGAATCTATAAATTGCTTTGGATAATATAAACATTTTAACAATTAGTTTTTCAATCCACATATGTGGGATGTGTTTCCATTTGTTTCTGTCTTCTTTAATTTATTTCATCAAAGTTTTGTAGTTTTCAGTGTACAAACCTTTCACTTCTTTAGTTAAGTTTATTTCTATTTTATTATTTTTATGCTATTGTAAATGGGATTGTTTTCCTAATGGTCATTTTTTAAAAGTAAGCATATGCCCTGGTGCCCCATATCACATCCTCTTAATCTATTTCTGATTTCAGGTGCATCTGAGGTGGACATTTCTGTGCAAGCTCATATTCTCTTAACAGCATCCCTCAAGCATGAGTCATTTGTTTTACAGCTTTCTGTCCAAGGGCCTTCTCAGAAGCTGCTGGAGCCCATTCACTCACATACAGCACAGCCCAAAAATGTGGGGTTATTTCTTCTGGGGCTAACCCTTAACCAATGGGGAAAGATTGCAGATGGGTAAGTGCTTCTTCCTCCTGATCCTCGGGCAGATAATTCTGGGAGATATTACCTCCCAGAGTTAAACTATTAAACTCCTTTGAAGGTCCTGGTGGCAAGCACTGTCCACAATGAAGACCTGGTAACACACCTTTAAATTGGCTTTTCCACCTTCCCCATCACACTCTTCACCCTCCATCAATCCTGCTTTATGCTGTATGCTCCCAAATAAGTTGTACCCAAGTCCTTATGTCAGGTTCTGCTCTCATGGAAACCTAGACTGATACAGATAGCCGAAGTCAGTTTCTTTTGTTTGCAAACAAGTGTACCTATACTCCCCACCTGTTGTTCCAGTGTTTCCTTTTTCCATTAATGGTACCACTACTCACTGATTATGTGACCGCAGGCAATACACTTAATTCTGTGCTTTAATTTTCTCATCTGTAAAATGTGAATAATAAAAAAAACAACCTAAAGCAATATTCTGAGGATTAAATGGGTTAACACATGTAAAATATGTAAAATAGTTCCTGGCACATAGCATTACTATGTGAGTGTTGGCTTTTAATATTATTAATCAGTTATTGGTACTTGGATTAGGCAACACTTTTTCAGGGAAGGCTTTCCTAACTTTCCTAAGTCAAATACCTTCATTCTAGGCTTCTGCCCACCTTTTCATAGCACTAGTCACAGTAATAGTTTTACATTTATTCATGTGATTTTTTCGTAACATAGATATTAACTACACAGGTGTTCATTTTATTCTTTTACTTTAAACTACATGTATATATTTTAAATTTTCCTATAAAATTTCTACACATTTTATTGAGGTATAATTGACATGCAATAAGTGCACAATTTTATAACCTTTGTTCTGAGTTAGGTCTTAAATGGCTTTGGTTTGAGGTGCTGTTGGGCTATTCCTATCAGAAAAAGCTAAAAACGTGGCTGTCGAGCTCAGGACATATGTATGTATCTGTGAAAATATCACCACGATAAAACTTATCAAAGGTTTAAGTAAATGTATGTCCTATAGAGCTCAAAGCCACTAGAAATATTTTCCTTGTTGTTGGAACACTTTTCCAGGAGTATTTTCGAAGAAGTTCTTTATGTGATGAATGTTCTGATGCCTTGTATGCCTGAGAGCATCTTTATTTCAGCTATGCACTTAGATAATAGTTTAGTTTATGTAAAATTCTAGTTTGGAGTTCTTTGAATACTTTGAAAAGATTGCTCCATGTTATTCTTACATGCTGGTTTTACTCTTGTTATTTTTTATGTGATTATTTGACTAATGCTTTTTTCCACAACTAGACTGTAAACTCTTTAAAGGCAGAGGTCACATTGTTTTTGCTCAGCATCGTACCAGAGTATCTAGCACAGTTTCTCAGAGGTGCACATTAGCATTTGTTGAATGAGGGTTAGGGTGAGGCAAGACTAGAAAGATATTTGGGATAATATTTTGCATAGCCTTGACTGCCAGTTGGAAGAGTTTGGTAAGCAATAGAGTTGCACAAGTTTTTAAAATAGTGTAGTGACATAATTAGGGCAGCACTTTAGGAAGCTTATTCTGACAGCAGTATATTGAATACATCTAAGTAGGGGAAACCAATTACAGCACCATAGCAACAATGTAGGCTAGATAATGAAGGCCTGAACTCAGAAGCTAGAAATTGGAAAGTGAAGATATGCAGGATAGAACTTGACGAGGGTACTGAATTAGACTATGATAACTTCTAAATTTCAAGTCTGAATGAGCAGAAAAAGGGGATTTCAGACAAGGAGGCAGATGGTTTGGATGAGGCATATGTTCAGAGTTAGGTTTTAAATGGCTTTGGTTTGAGGTGCTCTTGGGATATTCATATCAGGATGGACAGGAAAAAGCTGAAAATGTGGCTATGGAGCTCAGTACTTAGGTCAAACCTAGAGATATGGTCTTATACAGGGCTGGCTAACTGTGGCCTGTGGGTATCCAGCTTACTGCTCACTTTTGAATAGCTCACAAGCTAAGACTAAGTTTTACATTTTTAAATGCTGGAAAAACGATCAAAAGATGAATAATGTTTTGTGATATGTAAAACTTATATAAAGTTAAAATTTTGTTGTTCACAAATAGTTTTATTGGAACAGAGATACAATCATTTACTTCCTTATTGTCCACAGCTAGTTTTTGCTATAACAGCAGAGTCAGGTAGTTGAATTAGAGATTATATGGCCTGCAAAATCTAAAATATTTACTATCCAGCCCTTTACATAAAAGGTTTACCACTGTATACATACATTGCTGAGTTGTTAACTGTTATCTCTCTTTGTAAGGCAATTTGGTCAGAAGAGACAAAAAAAGTGATAATATCTGTGTTAAAATGACAAAATGACAAATTTTTCTCTCCTTTTACAAATTCTTTCAAGTATTCTGATAAGACACTGATGAATTTTTAGGTTGTAGTATTTAGGGAATATATACGAGGGTACTTCAAAAAGTTCATGGAAGGATTCCTATTATCTTTTAATTCTACTATTCCACAAACTTTCTGAAGTTGCACTGTATAAAGTATCTGCCATAAGGTTTGGTACATTCTGTGCACCTTATACATGGTAGATGCTAAGAATGCATCAGCAATTGAGGAATATTGGGATTATGCAAAAAGAAGAAGAAAGAGGAAGCTGGTAAGAGAAGTTTAAGAAGCAGGAGAATCATTTAATTAATGACGGAGAACACTTCATAAAATTTCTTCATCATCGGGGTCCTCTCTTCCAGGATTGAAATCTACTTAAGTAGCTGCAATAGCTGGTAATAAAAAAGACTCAAAGTTCATTTGGCGAGAAAATTAACTTCTGTATGCTGAGTGAAGTTACAACATTGACAAACAAGAAGATTGCTAAATGCAGACGTCATGGGATGGAAATGTAATAATCATAGCTTGTCAGTTAATTCTTAGGGCAAATTACTCACCATTGTTTCCAAAATGTTCTGCTTTCAGAGGTGAAACTCTTTACTTTATAAATACAGTTTGCCACAGACTATTCTATTTTAGAATAAACATTAATTGTAAAGAAATTTCTAGAATATGAAGCCTAATCTCTTAAGTATTTCAGTCTTCAAGCAATTGTTGAAAACCTTTTTATTCTGAGAATTTTCAAACATATTCAGGATTAGAAAAAAAGAATATAATGAATCTCCATCTGCTTATCACTCAGATTTAACAATAATCCGCATTTTGCCAGTCTTGCTTCATCCATTTCCCTGCACACTCTGCACCCCTAAAAAACGTTGCTCCCACCCTAACAATGAGAAAAACCCAAGTAATCTATAAAATCATAACTTATTGAGCCCATCAAAGAACTGATGTTGCAAAGCAAACAGATAAATTCTAACGGGTGACAAGTCCCTCCAAGGAGAAATGGCACCTGTAATCTGTTCCATTTTTGGCAGAGGAGAGAAGGAAGAGGTTGCTGCTATAAACGCAGGAAGAAGAAAACAGTTGAAGTTTTAACAAATCCTTAAAGGCTGAGTGTGGGCTAGTGTGAGAGTTTAGAATCTTTGGGAGCTGTAGACACAAGGGGAGTCCTCACTCACTTGCCAGTTCTTTTCTGTTGGCCTCTAATCAATGTAAAAAGGAAAGATTGAATGCAGGCCAGGAGATTTGAGAGTGCACCCCTTTTGTCTGGAACACAGACAAGAAAATTTGTCTGCTTTCTGGACTTTTAACGCATGCAAAGAAAAAGCTGTTAGCATCTAAGGGAGGCAGGACACAACTGCATTCCCAGGGCCCAGCTGGGGATCTACTGCCACAGAGAGAAGGTTAGAAGCAAAAATCATCTGCTGCTGGAGGAGAGGAGGAAGCCCTTGTGCCCCCAGATCCAGGCAAAATTCCAGTGCCACTGAGAGAGAGGTAGAAGCAAAAGCCATCTGCTACAGAGAGAGGGACAGGAAACCTGCTGCCCCCACCAAGACCCCACTGAGTAACAGAAAAGCAGTGTGCTCCTGGAGGAGAGACAGAAAACTCTCACGCTCAAGACTCCCTAGAGCTTTATCCATGGAGTAGGGAAGGGCAGAAACACTGAGAAAGCCACCCCCAAGGCCCAGGCACACATGGCCTGCATGAGGCTGAGGATGGACAAAGAAAAAAGGGAACCTTTCCATCCCATCATAAACTACCCATCAAGTAATAAGCAATGAAAGTTGACTGCAGGGGAAGTAGAAAACAAATAACAAGTTGGTAGACTCAAATCCAACCATAAATAATTATATTAAATATACATGAATAAAACACCTCAATTATAGGACTGACATTGTCAGCCTGGATGTGTAAATAAGATGCAACTATATGTTGCCTGCAAGAAGCCCACTTTAAATCTGAAGACATGGACTGGTTAAAAGAAAAAAGATTGCGCGAACAGAAACTGTGCATTAGCTAATTAAAAGTAAGTTTGAGTAGCTATATTAATATCAGAAAAAGCAGATTTTAGAACAAGAAATATTGTCATGGACAAAGAGAAACATTTTATAATGATCAAGGTATCAATACATCTAAAAAACCCATAACAATCCTAAATGTGTATGCATCTAATAACAGAATTTGAAAATACTGAAGCAAAAACTGATAGAACTAAAAGGAAAATAGACAAATTCATAAATATAATTGGGATTTCAACATTCCTCTCTCAGTAATTAATAGAAAAAGTAGAACAAAAGTCAGTAAGAATCTAGAAAACCTGAACATCAGCTTGACATAATTGATGTTTATAGGAGACTGTACCCGATAACAGCAGAATATACATTCTTTTTAAATGCAGATATAATATTCACCTGGGTAGATTATATATATAAATCTTAACAAATTTGAAGTGATTGCAGTTATACAAAATATGTTCTTCGAGCACAGGAGAATTACATTAGAAATCAATAACAGAAAGGTATCTGAAAAAATTCTGAAACATTTGTAAATGACACAACACAATTCTACATATGAATCCCATGGGTCAAAAAGGAATTCACAAGGGAAATTAGAGGATATTTTGAATTGAATGAAGATGAAAACCCAACATATCAATATTTGTGTGACAGCTAAAGCAGTTGTTAGACAGAAATGTACAGCATTAAATGTCTTGAATCAATGATCACAATTTTAACCTTAAAAGGCTAGAAAAGAATAACAAAGTAAGGAAAAGAAAGGAAATGATGGTGAGAACAGAAATCACTGAAATAGGACATAAAGAAATACAGAAACAATCAATAGAATAAAAAGCTGTTTCCTTGAAAAGATTAATAAAATTGGTAAACCTCTAGCTAGAATAATCAAGGAAAAAAAAAAGAGAAGACAAATTAGAAATATCTGAAATGAGAAATAGACAAATTCACAAATACAATTGTAATTTCAACATTCATCTCAGTAATTGATAGAAAAAGTAGAACAAAAGCTAGTAAGGATACTACAGATTTCACAGACATTAAAATAAAAGTAAGTGAACCTCATGAACAATTATGCCAATAAATTTAATAATTTACATGAAATTTGTCCCACTAATTTTCTTCATCCAAGAAGAGATAACTGAATAGTCCTGTACACATTCTATTAAAGTAATCTAATTTGTAATTAAAAACCTTCCCACAAAGAAAGCTCCAGGCTTAGATGGCTTCACTGGTGAATTCTACCAAATATTTAAGGAAGAAATATACCAATTCTATTCAAATTCTTTTGGAAAAATAGGAGAAAAGGAAACACTTCCCAATTCATTTTATGAGACTAGAATTACTCTGATTCTAAGATCACAAAAAGGCATTTCAAGAAAAGACAATTTAAGACCAATGTACCACATAAACATAGATTCAAATATGTTCAGCCAAATATTAGCTAATCAAATCCAGTAATATATAAAAAGGATAATATATAATAACCAAGTTGAATTATCTTAAGAATGCAAGCTTAGTTCATGTTCAATAATCAATCAGTGTAATTCACCATATTAGTAGGCTAAAAAGGAAAACCCACACGATCCTCTCAACAGAGAAAGAATAAAGCATTTGGCAAAATTTAACATACATGCATGATAAAAATTTTTAGCAAGCTAGGAATAGAAGGCAACTTTCCCAACTTGATAATGGTGGTCTATAAAATACCTGCAGCTATTACCATACTTGAAAGAGGGACTACTTTTTGCAAAGATTAAGAATCAGGTAAGGATGTCTGCTCTCACGCTTTTATTAAGCTAGAAGTTAAAACTTTAAGTCTCATCTGAAATTTTTTAAGTGAGAGCTGGGGTTTAGTTCTCAAGATTGATTACGTGAGAACAGTGCAGAAATCCTCAGGAACATTTTCATTATATATTTAGCAGAAGCTGCCACCTACAGGTAAAAAAAAATAATTATAATAAATTCACTGGGTCTTTTCTCTTTGAATGAATCAAATTCACTATCCCTGTGATCTGTTTTTCTTTATCTGAAATAATCTTGCTCCCTTTTCCTCCCACCAATTTACTAGTTTTTCCTGCTTTCCCTTTGTTAGCTTTTTTCTTAATTCCCAATTCTTTCACTTGTTCTTTTGAACACAACCACCCTCTTCACCTCCCTCATTCAGTCTATCTTCTCCTTCACTAAAGATGCATGTGACAAGATGTCTAAAAGGTAACAATTGGGGCCGGCCCGTGGCTCACTTGGGAGAGTGTGGTGCTGATAACACCAAGGCCACGGGTTCGGATCCCATTTAGGGATGGCCGGTTGGCTCACTGGGTGAGCGTGGTGCTGACAACACCAAGTCAGGGGTTAAGATCCCCTTATCGGTCATCTTTAAAAAAAAATAATAATAAATAAATAAAATAAAATAAAAGGTAACTATTGGATTTAGAAATTTAATTTTAGATTAGTTAGTATGTAAATAGCTCTAAGTCTTGTCACACATAAAATATCTTAGATTTTAGCTTCCAAATATTAGGAATACGCTTATTTGATTTGTTTCTTCTTTCTTCCGTGAATTATTTTTTAAGTCTTAGATTCAGCTTTTAGAGGCATCAGTTTAGAGCGAATTCAACATAAGGTCATGAGCTTCTTGTACCATTTCTCTTCATCACTGGATTCTTCTGAGATTGAACTGCTGTTGCTAATTCTTATAGATTCTTTGTACTTGAGGTCTACAGTGAGATCACAGCTACTTGGGATCCAGTATCAGACTCTGTTGCCTGGACAGAGTGTAAGTTGCTATTATTTATTCTTGAGTGGGAATATCTTAATTTCCAACAAAGATAAAAATATTTGTATAGGATGTAAGAGAATTGTACTTCTAAATGTTTAGCTAAAGTGTAGCAGTATGAATTAGTCACCCTCTGCTATGCTGACTAAACAATTAATCCTCAATTTTAGTGGCTTAACATAATAAACATTTATTTCTCACTCACAACACAGTCCACTGACTATAGGGATACCATCTTTCTTCTTGTAGCTCCACAGCTGGAAGATATGCTGTTCAAGGTTGCCACTGGAGGGGCTGGCCCGTGGCTCACTTGGGAGAGTGTGGTGCTGATAACACCAAGGCCATGTGTTCGGATCCCTATAAAGGGATGGCCTGTTGTCTTATTTGGGGGAGCATGGTGCTGACAATACCAAGTCAAGGGTTAAGATCCCCTTACTGGTCATCTTTAAAAAAAAAAAAATTGGAGCCAAATCAATACTGATGTGAGGTTTATTTTTAAAGTATTAATTTTACTCATGCCAATCAATTGATTTCAAACAGTTTGTGGAGATTTTAAAATATGTCTACAAATTCTTCATTTTTCCTGCCTTCTAAAGGTGCAATCTAATTCCTCTCTCTCTTAGTGTGGGCTGCACTTAGGGACTTGCTTCTAATGAATTGAACATGATGGAAGTGATGATGAGCAACTTCCAAGACTAGATCATAGAAGGCTTCCTCCTTGCTGTTTCTCTGGGATAACTGGCTCAGGGGAAAACCAACCAATAGGTTGAAATGATACATCAAAAAGCTCTATGTGCAGTGAGAAACTGAGGCATCCTGCCAACAGCCATGTGTGTGAGCCATCATAGAAGTGGATTCTGTAGTCTCAGTCAAGCCTTCAGATAGTTTCAGCAACCTCATGAGAGCTCCTGCGCCAGTGCCGCCCAGCTCAGCTGCTTTTAAATTCCAGGCCCACAGAAACTGTGAGATAACAAATGTCTTTATTTTAAGTCACTGTGATTTGGAGTAACTTGTTATGCAGCTGATTACTAATTCAGGGTTATAAGACATAGTCTACTTTATTGGCATACAAATTTTCTACTGAAATGCTAAATAAAACATTTTAATTAACACTTTTTAAAAAAGAAAATGTAATTTTATTAATATTATTTTTTACATTTTAGGATGTTGTTGCAGAGCAGTTGGGAAGGAGGGGGAGATGGGAAAGGGGAAGGAAATGGGATGGAAGAAGGAGGAAGGAGGAGGGGCAGGACTGAGGCCTGTGGCACCCACTCATTCCCATAGGGGAGACCAGGGGGCTTCCAGTGGTGGATTGGCCATTGCCAGGCTGGGTGCAGATGTCAGGGGGGTGTGGCAGAAACCCTTACCCCCCACCATCCCAGCTCGGGAACCTGGTACCCTTCTTGCTGTGGCTTGGTGGTCGTCATTGGGCTGGTTGCATGTGTTGGGGGGGTGTGGTCGAGGCCTGAGGCCCCCCACCACCCCTTTTTGGGAGATCCCAGGGTGCTTCCTCTGGCAGCTTGGTGTTTGTTGCTGGGCTGGCTGTGGGTATTGGAAGTGTGCGGCTGAGGCTCTCATCCCCCGCCCTGGGGATTGGTTGCAGGTGTCAGTAGGCTTTGCTGAGGCCCCTGGCCCTCACTCATTTCTGGCTTGGTAGCCCAAGGACCGGAAGTCCCTCTAGGCGTTATAGGTGTTCTTTGGTGAAATGAGACCTTTACTAGTTAATATGAAACTTTTTCTCTGGTTGCGGGTACTCTGTCTTTTCTTTCATTTCTGTGTTGGATTATTTGCTGTTCCCACCATTTAAACTCTGCACTGGAACTAATTTGTTGTCCTTTGCTTACTTCTGAAATGGGGGAACTTCCTGTAGGGACGAGTACTTGAGCTGTGTGGTTGAGCTAAATTGCTGCTTTGCTGCTGATTGTCTAGGGAAGGCTTTTTGTGCAGCTCAGGGTTTCATGGTTGACTTTATAGGTACTTCTAGCTCTCATGCAATCCAGTGCACCTGGGTTGTGTAGAAACTCTGGTCTGGGCCTGAGTCTTTTCATCAAACTGCGCCCCATGCAATTCTATATTCCTCACCAGTCTCCTCTGAATGGTCCTGCACTGATAGGGCTGCAGATCAGCTGTCCTCAGTGTGCCCCAGTGTTCCCCTGGTGGGCCCGTCTCCCCTACCGCCTATGCTCCAAACACTTCCTATGGGACGAGCCATGTGCTGGTCCCTTGCGATGACTCACCGGCCTCTGAGTGGCTCCTTGCTCCTGTGTGTTGAGTATTTCAGGTATTTATTGGCCATTTGCATATTTTCCTTGGAGAAATATTGTAATGAAACAATTTAAAAACTCTTCTGTCACCTACTAATCCAAACACTAGTAGGTATAGGTATAAAAGTTTTTTAAAGATATCTTGCATATGAAACTATAATTTATCTATTAATCTTATTTAAATTTAGCTGCATTAGCTTCTCTAGGGACAGTCTTGAGTAGGTAACAGAAATTGGTCATGTTGAAGCATGTTAGGAGTGCTGCTTATCCAATTTTTTACTTTCTAAACCCTTAAATATCCAGGGGTTGGACCACTTAGTTCAAGTTCCTGTAAAGATACCTGCATGGGCTTCTTAAGATGTGGATTTACAAAGAAAACAAAAGATGTTAGTTGAAAATGGATACTGAAAACTATATTTAGTTTTCTATATCACTGACTTAAGTGAAATTATTTGCAACAACTACTAATGTTATACAGGGGGAATATATTATTAATTTTATTTATTTTGGTTCAGTGGTTACTTTTTTCCATGTTTTTAGAAAAATTTTCAAATATGCATTTTTTTATTATATGATTAATACACATTTATTATAGAAAATGTGAAACTATAAAAATTCAAGAGAAAAGAAAAACAATCTGTCTCATCTTTCAGATATTATATTTATACATTTTAGAATTATTTACTTTGCTTTTTAACTGGTTAATACATACACATAGAACAAAATAGAAATGTTCAAAAGGGCATACAGTGAAATGTATGTTGGTCTTTCTCTCTTATGGGTCAGTTCTCCGACTCAGAAGCAACTTTATTACCAGTATCTGACATAATCTCTGACATATGGGTGCTTGTGCGTGCATGAACACAAACGTTCTAAATTCCTCCTCTTGAAGGTATTGGTGAAAATTATAAATTGTGGTTAGTTTAAGACAGTGGTCCCTTTTTTCTGGTCCAACATGATTTCTTTTTCTTTCTGTGTTGTTCTACTTCTATTGATCCTATTCTTTGTCTAATATTTTGAAGAATTATCAGTCTCTTTGTATGTATACTCATATATTCTAATTTCACTTTAAGTATTGAGTTTTCATAAATGGCATTTCTAGGAAAGTTTACTGCTACGATATACTCTGTAAAACGTCTCTAGTAGTTACACAAAGGAAAGTTTTACCTTTCATGGTTCCCTTAAACTTGCTCTGAGTGCTCTATTTTGCAGCTCTATAGGAACTAGATAAGGTATTTCAAAATTCTGTTCCTTTTGGCAGAAAGAGTACTTTCTTTATTTAGCCTGAGTTTATAATGTATTTCGTTATTGATTAGAAGCATGGGCACCCATATCCTGACTGTGAAATACTATTAACATTTTTTAGTGGCATATGGTTTAACTATTTGACTCTCAATATCATGTATCCTACAAATATACAGAAAAAGTACGAATATTTCTGTCTTTTTGTCTGAACTGATAATAAAATTGGCTTTATGGAATTTGTTGCTGATACTTGATTGTGAACTCTTTCTGAAGCAGAGTTAGATCCGGAAATAAGTGAGCATTTTCTTCTTTCTTTTTCTTTCTCTTTTTCTCTCTTCCTCCCTTCCTTTCTTTCTCCCTTCTTCCCTCCCTCCCTCCCTCTCTTTCTTTCTTTCAAAAATTGACTATTTCATCTTTTCACAAAGAGAGGACTTTTACTTACAAAATTAAGTTACTCATTGTAAGTTTCCCTTATCTATAGTTTAGTTCTGTAATATCTGATTGTCTGTGATGATGTAAAGAGTGTATTAGTCTGTTTTTTTTGCTTATAACAAAATACTTGAAACTGCATGATTTATAGAGAAAATGAAATTTATTGCTTACAGTTTCTGAGGATGGGAAGTCCAAAGTCCATCTGGTGGTGACAGCAGTGACCCAGTGGTCTCACATTGCACGATGGTGGAAGCGGAGAAAGCAGAGAGAGGGCAGATAGAGACAGGACAGTCTCCTCTCCTCTTAAAGCCCTCAGAAGCACGCCCCTGACCACCATTTTTAATCCATTCACTACAGCATGGTCCTACAATCTAATCACCTCTTCAAGGCTTCACCTTTCAACTACCATAATAGGATTCCCACCCTCCTAACAGTCACAGTGGGGGCTAAGTTTCTAATACATAACACTTGGGGGACACAATTCAAACTTCAAGGGCGTTTTGGGGGGACATAATTCAATCCACTACAAAGAGAAAGTAAAATTTGTTGAGTAAGTTACTAGATGCTCACTCTCTGGATAAAAACAAACCCCCCCCCCCGATTATTTAAATAAAATCTAAAAGTTTTTATATTGGTAGTCTGTCTTATTAACAAAATATTCTCTTAATTAAATTAAATTAAATTAATGCATAGACAATCATATTTAATGCATGCTTAACCTTTATCATGTATATTAAGAAATTTAAAAAATTTAAATGAACTCCTAAAGCGTACCATTGAGTTGTAGACATTTTTCTTTGGTGATTTTACATTGGCTGTGACACGGAGGTACCACAGGGAGGTATGGAATAATTATGTGACCAGAAGCCCTGAGACCTGGGTATTATTATTATTATGAAGCTGCGTTTACTTGGGAAAGTGATTTTAGTAATCTGAGCCATAGTTTTCTCATTCTTAAAATGACACAGCTGGACTGTATAGTCTCCAAGTTCCCTCTCAATTTGAAAGGCTATGATTTTAGTTCAGAACAATTGATAGAATGAGAAAGAAAGAACTCTGAGGGAGAGACAAAATGACTAATGCCAAAGTGAAGCAAAAGACTAAATTAAAGATGAGGACCAGCAGACAAGCACTGAAGACTAATTCCATCTCCCCATTTTTCTTCACCTAATTTTGTTGGCTCAGTACCATGTTTCATAATGTTAGTGCCCCAGTGGGGCTTCTACCTATCTGTGACTCTGAAGTGGAAGGATTTGCTCTTAATCTTCCTCCCTGACAGACTCAAGACAGGCTGGTTGGTAGGGGGGTCAAGTCCTACTGAGCTGTAGGGAGCTAGAAAACATAAAATCTAGTTAAGTTCAAGTAATATGGACATAAGCAAATAAGTCAAGGATGCAGAAAATAATAACCATTGTAATTAGGCATTAATAGTAAGCAAGATTTACTAGTTTTAGTCTTCAGAACCTCTCAACAAGGTATTATAAATGAAAAAAATTGAAAAGTCAGAAATTAAAAGCTAGGGAAGCTAAGATTTATTAATTTATTGTATTTATTTATTTTTGAGAAAAGTCAGCATAAATCACTTTCACTGCAATAATAAAACTTGAAACTTATATGCAGTGTTAGGGAGGGGAGGCAGCAACAACTTCTCTCACCAAATCATTACAGAGAGCAGCAAAGGGCTGAGAAAGGGACGAGGGAGGAAAATTCAGGAGACTTTTAGATCAGCAGAGGGAGCCAAGCATCAGAAAACAGGAGATGCTGAAGCTGCGATGACCAGCATCTTTCACAGAGAATATTCAAGGATTTGTCATAATGGCTGGGCTTACATTGGGTGTTAAGTCTACCAACAGCACCTTCAATTTAAACGTTCAATTAAAGTTCTTAAAATTTAGGAAGCAATGGAGCTTGGATAGTTATTAGATTACAAAAGTTCCTAAAATCCATTAGAAAAATCACAGGATGGAAAGAAAACAAAACAATAAAACCAAAAAATCCAGACCACGAAGGCTTCAGAGGTCCCTACCGGCCCAGGGACAGACACCTGTAGTGTCCAACATCGCAGTGGAAATTATCTACTTTCTAAAGGCTGGGTGTTAAGGGGATTAGGGGAGGGTGGGACAAAGGCTCTTCCCTTCCCACTTCAGTTTTGGGTAGGGCTAAGGTTTAAACCCAGATCTGTTTTGTTCTAGAGTCCATGCTCTACCCTGATTCATGGAGCTGTCTGAATGTGAGTGTTTCTGAGCCCACACAGACACCAGATGCAGACGCTCTGTATCCTGCATCTCCAGTCCAAGTAAGGAGACCAATGGTTCTTGGTTCCAGAAGTATGGAAGTGAGCATCTAAAACTCTGGTTTTTAACAGTACAGGAAGAAACTAAGGTTAGTGTCTCCAAGGAGGGTAAGTAGCAACTCTTAGTGGAGGGACCCCACCATTCAACAAATTCACAGTTTGTCAAGTTGTTTCCGAAGACTTGATTTGCCTTTGAACAGCCTAAAGAATAAAGCCCCTTGCTGCCCTGCCTGTGCTACTATGGGAAGAAACAGGTTCTAGATAGAGACTTGGTTGCCACTTTCTAGGAAACAGAGAAGGACATGGTGGCACTCAGAGGTGAAGTAAATGTTCTTTATGGGAAACAGCAATTTACTTAGTGGTCTTCTGCTGCTAAGCTCTCCTCTCCAAGTCTCCCATGGAGGACTGTGAGACCATCCTGTCCTCCAAGTAAATGTGGAAACCCAAGAATTGAAGTGCTCCACTTATTGTCTTGAACTCTGGGAGCTGCCATCTTCACAGTTGCTCCTTGCTACAACAGGGTGGGAGCACTGGAGATGGCCGAATGGCTTCCACTGAGTTTCCTGCGGCTCCCAAAAGATGCAGGGAAGTGACCAACTCTTCTTCATGCTCTCATGAAAAGTAAAATTAGCTGAGGGGGAGCCTGTGGGCTGTCATGGTGCAGAGGAAGGAGAGAAGCTATACAGGGTGGTGTGAATTGCCCTCTTGCAGACTCAGGGGATGCATTTTATTTTCCTTTAGAAAGAAACAGAATATAATCTCAGGTAGATAAAAATGTTCACTAAAATCAGCACTTCTTTGATAAATAATTTTATACCACCTGATGCTCAAATATTATAATTTAACATCTAGTAGTATTCTAATTTTATCATATTAAACCACAGAACAGGATTTACAACCTACTTTTATTTCTTGCTGTTGCTATTAAAATTTTTATATGTTTATTTCTGATTTCTTCAGCTGCCTTAAAGACTCTGTAATAGTAAGGACCAGGCCTTCTACCTTGTATTTTTTATAGCATGCCATGCCTGTATTGCTTTAAAGATAGTAGTGTTTAATAAATGTTTGCCGATTGAGTGATTCAACACAAAAAGCAAGCCTTCAAAACCTTGCCAAACCAAAAATTAAATGAAACAAAACAAAAATCTCAGTACAGAAAACAAATACCAAGTGAAGTCACAAACTTCCTCCCAAAGGATTCTGTTCCCTATGCAAATATCTGGATAACAAATAGGTGAGAAATTACTTTCACCATTATTTTGAGAATGTATTTTAAGAAAGCAATAAAACTTAAAAAAAAAAATCTGTATTTAAGCTTTAAAAAAAAAAAAAGCTTTTGTAGTATTTAAATAAGTTCCACACAGGTTTACAAGAAAGGAAATGAAGAAAGCAGTGATTGAGCTTGGTGGACCGACAGTTGCCTTTAGACTTGAGCAGATTGTGGGAGAGCTGGGCCAAATTATTAGCTTCAGCTACTACATCCAACCCCCAGGCTATCCAGAATATGGCAAAGAAAGGTTGAGCAGGACTGCAAGTCACTTTGAGTTATCACAGAGGGAAAAATTAAGATTTAAGAAATAAAATTTTTGGCCCTGCTGTTTATTTGGTCACTTAGATTACAATAGGCATTATTGCTAACTTAAGGGGGAAAACAAAATAAAACAAACAGAATTTCTCCAGCAAATACCCTGGCTTCAGAAGGAACTTGTCTTGGCCATGTTTGGGAACAGTTCCTCTCCTCCCCAGCTTTCGGTTAAGGTGTCAGTGGAAGAGCAGCAGAGGTAAAAAACTCTCTGAAAAATGTTTTCAGGGATTCCAGAATTTAAACTTTCATAACTGATCTCTGGTATGAAAACAGTTGAAAAAATAACTGCAAAAATTAGGTTCAAAGTAATTGACAGTGATAAGTTCTCACTTCAAATAGTTTTCAATGTTAGGACTGACCTTTCCGTGACATTAAGATCATTTTCTTAACAACCAGTTATGACATAACCTCTGGAGTACTTTAGGCCCCCATAGACCAGGTGTAATCTAAAGAAAACAGCTCAACATCTGGGACTTATTATCCTTTTTGTCATCCAGGCGTCACCAAGTTTCCCCATCTATGATCAGGCCTGACCACTCATGCAGTTTTTATTATAGCAAATGAAAATAGTTTGGAAATTTCCATTTTGAAGGCTGACACCTCATGGAAAACTTTGAGAAGCATTTTATTTATAATTAGAAACACAGTTTGTTAACATTCTTAGTATGTATTTTTGCAGCTTTTAAATATTTCATTAAATAGACTAAAAAAAACCAAACAAGCCATTTTTCTGCAAGGCGGGGAACAGATAGAAAGTATGGAAACTTAACACACTGACTGCATAAATTATCATGGATTAAAAACAATGATCTATTATTATTACAATGTACATGTGCTGCATTCTAGAAAATAAATTAAGCAAAAATGATGAATAAAAACCTATGTCCAATACTCAGAGATCAGCACTGTCAACACCTTACTATATCTCCTAGAAAATGAATATAAAAATTAAAATATGTAAATATAATAAAAATATATAATAAATATAAATATATATAAATATTTAACCAAAATGAAGATGTGTTTTAAGCATTACCTGATAATGTTTTATCTCTTTGAGAGTTGAATTAACCTGGTATTTATGAATAGAAAAACCAAGGCACAGTGCACTTTCTAGAGGGCATTAGTTAAGAATGGACTGCAAGTGTAAATTTTTTTTTTCTGTTATGTCACCTGTGTAATGTGCACATACTCTTCCTAACCACCATTGGATAATTAGAGTAGCTGACCTTTAAAAAATGATAGTGTATTGGAGATATTCGGGCAGAAATGTTTTCAAATTCTCATAAAACAGAAGATCTCTTAATGAGAAGAAAACAGGTGTTGCTGTCAGAAACAGTTATCAAACCTTGTAATGTCTTACACTCCAGAGAGTACCCAGCACCTGTTATTTTCCCCTGAGGAGGGACTCAGTGATATGCAGATATCTTGCGGATGTCCCATGGTTGGGCATGGTTACAAATGGAGGTTACTAGGCTACAGGATACATCCCTACCCACTTCCTCTCCAGGGTCCTTTAAGGCCAAGGGCCACATTGATATCAACCTGGGAAGCCATCCTGGAAAGACTTTTTAAGATGTTTCCAGTCTAGGAACTCCCTTTCGATAGAGTGACTCTGAGACCAAGACTGTTTTGGGGTTGGTAGAGGAAGGAGACAGTGTTCCAGTTTGGTCAGTCCTGAGCAGATCAGAAGACTCAGTGTCAGTGAAGCTCTTCAGGACTGCTCAGCCAGCAGACTCTGTCGCAGTCACAGCCTGACCACTTCCAGGGTGTTTTAAAGGCATCTGGGGAGTCTTCCTGGGATTCGCAGATGGGCCAAGGACCCCATGTCTAGCAGGAACCTCTAGAAGTATGATATATATCAAACCCAAAGCTTCTCTTGGGTATGAGTTAATTTGTTTGTATTAGCACATTTAGAGTCCTATTTTTCCCCCTCCCCTGGAATGTTATTAAATATTATTCGAATGCTCACATGGAAAATCACAGATCAATAATTTTTCAAAGGAGAGTGAGTTAATGTGAATTTTATATTCCTGCTATAAAATAATGTTTAAAAAGAGGGTGAGAAAAAGAGAAGACATTGAAGCTTATGTTTTTGGTGACACAAACTGACATTTATAGATATGCATTTATAGATATGGGGATAATGCATGGTTACCAACATGACTAAAGTTTCAAGTGGAATTTGTTAGTTATTTTTTTAAAAAACAAACTTTTATTTTTTTAATAACTTTAGATTTACGGAAAAGTTGAAAAGATTATGTAGAGGGTTCCTTTATATCCATCATCTAGTGTCTCCCATTGTTAACATCTTACTTACATTTTTATTTATACTTACAGCATAATACACTTGTTACAACTAAGGAACCAATACTGACACATTATTATTAATTAAAGTCCATATTTTATTCAGAATGCCTTAGTTTTTCTTAAAGTCCGTTTTGTGTTCCAGGATTCTATCTAGGATATCACATTACATTTAATCACCACGACTCAGTCTTCACTAGTCTGTGACAGTTTCTCAGCCTTTCCTTGTTTTTGATGATCTTCACAGTTTTGAGGAGTACTAGTCAGATATCTCATAGAATGACCCTCGACTTGTTTTTTTCAGACGTTTTTCTCATAATTAGCCTGGGGTTATGGTTTATTAAGAGGAAGACCATAGATGTAATGTGGCATTTTCATCACATCCTGTCAAGGGTACTTGCTATTAATAGGACTTATCACTGAGGATATTAAGCTTGATGACCTAGCTGAGATAGTGTTTGTCAGGCTTCACTATAAAGTTACTCCCCTACTCCCTTCCCTACTGTATTCTTTGAAAAGTAAAAGCGCACACTTATGGGTGGAGAGTTAGGTTCCCTCTTCTTAAGGGGGCAGTATTTATATAAATTATTTAGTATTCTTCTGTGCAGGAGATTTGCCTATTCTCCCCCATTCATTTATTTATGCAATCATTTATTTCTACCAGGGTAAACTTATGGATATTTATTTTATACTTTAGGTTCAATACTACTTTATGTATTTTCTTGCTGAAATTGTTCCAGCTTTGGTCTTTGGGAACTCTTTCAATTGGTTCTTATAGCTCATCTCTCTCTCTCTCTCTCTCTCTCTCATGTGTGTGTGTGATTTTAGCACTTCTTTACTTTCTGTAAGTACAAGATATTCTAGGCTCACTTTGTATATTCTCAGCTATTTCTCCAGGGATCTTTGGCTCCTTTCATTGGAGTATGGTATTAGAAACAAAGATCTGGGTGCTGGTATGCTGGCTGCTACCGGGATGTTGTTGCTTAGATAGATATGAGTGTATACTAACCCCTTGTATACATATGTAATTATTTCTATATTTATTCATCTGTATCTACATTAAGCTACAGATGAGTTCACAATGATGTTCCTTGTTCTGTATTTAAAGAGAAAGTTGTCAGCAGATGGTTTCTCACACAGAGTTTTTCTTCAGTTTGCTAAATGTCCAGATCTATTCAAAAATCATTGCCATAAGTCCATTCTCCAGGCTTCCTCTGAAGATTAGATTGCATTGAAAAACATAATTCTACTGGGAAGAGAGTCCTGCATAGAACTAGATGAGCACTAAACATCAGAAGAGTAAGGTATGTACTAAAATAATCTTGCACTTCAACTAGATAATAATGGAGATATGAAATATGAAACTTACATATACTTTAAGGATTCATCAATACCACTTTCTTGGTACGAACATTTCTGACAGTCATTGATGAAGAGAAGTGACTCATCTGGTAAAGAGAGTAGTTTTATTAGCAGTTTCTCTTTTGATTTGGCAGTGATAAAGGAGCAACACTTAGCATCAGTAAATGGTACCAGTAAAGCACCTGTAATTTAAAACAAGTGTTAAAGTCCAGATCTTTGTGTTTCTAAGTCCTTCTGCCATTGCCAAAATAATGTCTTCTTTGTTAGACAAAGGCTTTTGCAAGCCAGGTTAGTGGAAGAAAGCCAGTATCATTGACTTTGGTGTCAGTGATATGGTAAGGGAAGAAAAAGCACAGTATATTTCCATTGCGGAGAGAGGTGATTGTGAAGATCAGGGAGCCAGGCATGGAACTCTCAAGAAATGTTTCTTATGACTTGACAAAGGGAGAAATGCCTGAGGAGAGCTGTAGTTGGTCAACATCAGCTCTATCTGAGCATCTTATAAAAATATCTGAATGTAAAAACTGACAGTTAAGGAAAATGCGGGAGAACCAGTTTTGAAATGCACTAAGAGATGGCACTAAAGATATGCCATAGCTTTTCATAAGAAATTCATACCCATAAACATCTGACTTGAGAAACTTCCACTTTTCAGATAGGGAGATTACCTGAAAGGAAAGGAAATATGAAAGAGGGACCCAGGATGGAACAATGTAATTGGAGGTTTGCTAAAACAGAGGAAGACTAATTAAGATCATACTATGTATTTAGCATATTTTCACAGATTAAAAATGTAAGACTTTATAAACATATTAATTATATTCTTTTAAATACTACATATTAATCACCTTCTCTGGTTATGTTATCTACCTGTATATGGAATGCATCCAGTATATCGACATGGCTGGATTTTTTATGTGAGTTACTGATATAGACTATACATTTTGAGTAGGAGTTATACTGGGTACAATTATATTTATCTTGGTCAAACATCTGTAAGTGTGTATTGAAAATATAACATAGACCAATGGATTAATTTGAAACTTTACTTTGAAATCAAAGCAAGATACTATAAGTAATTCTTTTTTTTTTTTTTTTTTTTGTCTTTTTGTGACCGGTAAGGGAATCGCAACCCTCGGCTTGGTGTCGCCCGGACCGTGCTCAGCCAGTGAGCGCACCGGCCATTCCTATATAGGATCCCACCCTGCGGCGGGAGCGCCGCTGTGCTCCCAAGCGCTGCACTCTCCTGAGTGCGCCACGGGGCCGGCCCACTATATGTAATTCTATAAACAAACCCATGCAATGGAGTAAAACTTAGAACTAAGTATTTTCAGAATTGATTTCATTTTGTAAATGTGCAAATCCATAGCAGAATTGTGTGTGCATTGCTGAGTGTGGTTCTGCACCTAAGTTTACTAAGTTAAAGGGGCAACAGAAAATGCATCAAAACAAAGCATCTCAAAGAAGGTGTGGTTGCCCAGAGCACTTTCATTTCTGTTCATCAACTTTTTGGGTCTTTCATCCCTTATTCTAATAATCATTTTAATTCATAAAACACTAATAGTTGAAATTAATAAGAGAATTCACAAAGATTTCAATAATGAATAATTGGGAAACAGAACATTGTAATAGAGTTGCCTGCTATCTACCTATTTTTTTGTCCATAATAAGATAACCAAACCTTTTCTGGCTCTCAATATATGAGCTTTCCATGAATAGTGAAGAAGGTCATCTCCTTTCTTATGTGTGGATGTTTATATTTAATAATAATGACTAGCATTTGTTGGAAGTTTGCTATATGCCAGACACTATGATAAGATATGCAGTAATTTATGCAGTCATAGCACTTACCCCACTCTACAGATGAGGGATTTGACGATGTGGTATAGCCACACTTTTTTAAACTTCGAGTCCCTCATCTGTAGAGTGGGGTAAGTGCTATGCATAAATTACTGCATATCTTATCATAGTGCCTGGCATACAGTAATGTTGAATATACTAATTATCCTTATTTGAACATCACATATTGCACACAGGTATTGCTATTCAAAGCTGTACCCCACAGATATGTACAATTACGTTTCAATAAAAAAAGACTCAAAAAAATTAAAAACAAACAAAAAAAGATATGGCTATGATTTGTATAAATTGTAGTTAGCAAATGGCAGAACCATGTCTTAAATTCATGTCTGACAGGAGATCTTCTTATCTGGAAGTTTGTTTGGACATTGTTCTAATATTTTCCTATAATCAAAGGGGAAAATCATGCCTAAACACTACTATACTTTTAGTACATAACTGGCTTAGATCATTGTCTTGCTTCATCTTGCCCACTTGTAAGATTCTAGAGATAAAAATACCAGCTAAAATTACTCTTAGGGACCCCCAAAATATTCTGTACTAACACTGGAGAAAGCTCTTTTCAAGTGCCTACTGAATTACCAAATCTAGTTCCTGAGGCCATTTGTGCTAAAAATAAATAGGAAAGTTACGGTTGGGGCCAAATCTCCAAGACATAAATCAGTTTCAATAGTGTGATAAGGTGGGGAGTGGGCGAGTACAGAATGTGGTTTCTTTATAAGTGAGTTACACTCTGCCATTGAAAATCTTATTTCAAACATGCTCCACAACTTTGAGGATTAAAACTGCTTTGGAAACTTGGGAACAGAGCCAGAAAGCATAAATCAGAGTTCTAGGAAGGCTTACCTACATCTGTGCTTGACCCTATCCAGCTCTCAAGACATGCCCTGATGATGGTTTGTCTTGATGTCTTTTAATGCCCCATCTGATGGACTTATTAGCTTAAATGTTGGTCTAAGCAGTTTATATGTACAAAATTTTGTGGATTTCTTACTCTTAGCTTTAAGTAATAGGCTTTTCTGTCAATCATTTGTTCACCTATTCCTAATACTGCCAAGCATTTTTTGGGCCCTGGACATACTATTAATTAAGTCAACTACAGCTTTATAAAAATTGAAGACATGAATCTCATGATAGAAGCTAGGCAACACAACAGACCAAAGGCTGTACATCCCGGCCCCCACTATTTTTAGCCATCTTGACCAATGAGTTTATGATTTAAATTAGTCATTGTCATGATGTGCTCTGAAGAATGGGGTTTTGGAAGTGAGTCAGGTAACATGGAGGGTGAGGTGAGAAAAGATAGAGTCTATAGTAGATGCTGTGTTGTGCTGCTCAAATCCTACCTTCAGAACTGAAGGATTTATTTTGATAGCTGCTGGGAGTGCTAGATGACAGTCCTTCTCTGGGAATTGCTTTTGGCTGAAGACAACTCTGAAGGACCATTCTAACTTCAGAGCAACCCATTTGGTTGCTTAGAAGTTTTTGTGACTGTATTGGTTAACTCCCTCTGCCCAATTCTGCTTCTCTTATTTCCCTCACAGGTGCTGATCCCAGAGCACTCCCTAATAACCTTTCTGCATGCAAATTTTTTTTGAGTCTGCTTCCCAAGGAATTTAACCTACAGTAAAATCAACCAGAGTAGCTCTACTTTTATATCATTTTTATACAGTCATGCATCTCTTAATGAGAGCGATATGTTCTGAGAAACATGACTTTAACCAATTTTGTCATTGTGCAAACATCACAGAGTGTACTTACACAATTTTAGATGGTATAGCTTACTACACACCTCAGCTATATGGCATAGCCATTGTAATCTTATGGGACCACCATCATCACATATGTGGTCTGTCATTTATGGAAATGCCTTTTTGCAGGACATGACTGTATATACTTGCATATTGGATATTCATATATGATTTTACTTAAAACAAACAAAACTAAAAACCTTTGTCAGCACCATGTTCAGCCAGTGAGTGAACCGGCCATCCCTATATAGGATCCGAACCCGTGGCCTTGGTGTTATCAGCACCACACTCTACCAAGTGAGCCACGGGCTGGCCCCAAAAAACTAAAAACCTTTGAAAGCACTGGTCTAACAATTAAACAAATGGTTCACCTTATATGAAAAATCATTATGATGTGCAAGACCAATTTATTTAAGTTCATCATTCCAAACCAACATGCATGAAGTGTGTTTTCCCTTTGTAATTGTTTCTTCTTAACTTTTATTTATATATTGCATTTACACATAAACTCTTGTGCCTTTTAAAACATATAAAATAATAAAATAATGGACTATTTTTAATATTACATACCCAAAGCCATAAAAACATATTAACAGAAGCAACCATGACAAACCAAAAAAAAAAGAAAAAAGGGGGGGGGGGGAGATTCTGTAGATGGCACATATTCTCAAATATGGATAGAGTTTTTACATATCCCCCTACTCTCAGAAAAATCATTCTTTTTAAGCGTTTGTCTTAAATAAACTATGCTATTAGTCAGTATATTGTATATAGGATTTTCAGTCTTCCATTTTGAAAATAGCCCACATTAAAAATATACCATCAACTACCCTTTGAAATGCAGTGGAAAATCAATAACAAAAAGAGTCCAGGGTCCTGATACAAGTCACTGAATTCTGTGGTGCTTTGGAAAACTGGCAAGGAAATTCCCAATTAATTAAGTTGATAAAAGGTTAAATGATAAAACTTTAATTGCTGAAAGATAACTCATTTAATAAGCATATGAATGACTGTTCTAGGTCTTTAGCAGGCTTCTGCATATCCTATTCAATAGTTCTACCTTACATAATATAGTCAAGACAACAGAAAGAAGAAATACAGCTTAGAGGCAAAGGTTGATCTTTTTTAAAAAATACTATTTATTATAAGCATATTATTATTATAAATCATGATATTTTCTTTATGCCCTTTACCCAACCTATCCCTCCCCAAGAGGCAGAGGTTGATCTTGATCTTGGTTTTCCTACTTCTCCATTGCCTGGAAAGCCAAAGACATGTCAGGTCTGGGAATTCTGCTCCAGCAATAGGAATAAGGAAAGTAGAAAAGCTCTATTTATCCTCAGGTGTGTTGTTGCTTTGGCAATATCCAAAGTTGATGTGGCAGCAATTAACTGATAAGTAGAACATACTATAGGGAGTCAGAAGAGACACTCAGAATGCAGGGTTATAAAAGAATATTACTATTTATTAGAAGGAATAACAAAGTACTTTATATACATGTTATTTACCAAATATGGTCTGGGCTACTAGGGCATTCTAGTAGCGAATTTATTCTGGAGTCTAAAACACCAAGCTTAGATACTTGAGAATTCCTTCTCACAGCTTCAGAGTTTTTTTAAAATATTAAAATTTAGTAGATAAAAGTCTATTGAAAAATACTGGAAAAACATGATATTTTGGTAGCATGAGTGACCATATGTATTGTAAAATATTTCTGGAGAAATAGTGAATTAACCAAGCACAACAATGAAAATACATTTTCTCCTAAGAAATGTAAGTGTATTGTAGCAATACTGCATATGTATGCAAATAACAGCAATATTCTTCCATAATAAGTGAATAAGCTTTATGAATTATAAGTATACATCAATCCACTCTTTGTGTACAATAAGTAAATAAGTATATTTTTAGAATCAAAGAACTCTAAAGTACAACCAACTCTAGATCTTCTTTGTTAGTGTAAAATAGAGAGATCATGAATAAATGAAGTTGATTCATTCATTTGACAAATATTTTAAGCACCTATTATGTGCCAGATATTGTGTTAGGCACTGGTAATGCAATTATGGACATGACAGTCTTTGCCCTTGTGAAACCTGCTTTTAGCGGAAGAAGCTGACAAATAAGCTATTATAATTCCTGTGGTTTGTATGTCCCCTCCCAAATTCATGTTACATAATTCCCAATGCAATGGTATTGGTGGGATCCTTTAGGAGGTAATGAATAAATGAGTCTGCCCTTATAAATGGATTAGTGCCATTATTGAGGGAGTAGGTTAGTTATCATGAGATTGGGCTCCTGATAAAAAGATGAAGTTCGGCCTCCATTTCTCTGTCTCACACTCTTGCTTGCCCTTCTGCTTTTCCACCATGGAATAATGCAGCAAGAAGGCCCTCCACCAGATATGGGCCCCTTGTCCTTGGACTTTCCAACCTCCAGAACTGTAAAAAATAAATCTTTGTTCATTATAAATTACCCAGTCTTAGGTATTCTTTTATGGCAACACAAAATAAACTAAGACAACAATATAGCATGGGAAGTGCTGATAGGGGAAGTACAGGGTTCTGTATAATGAGGAACCAAGCACATAATGGCATGCCAAAACTGGATTTAAAGGAGTCAGAGAAGTTTTCCTGGAGGACATGATGTCTAAGTTGAGGCTTTAAGGCTGTTGACCAGTCTCGTGGGCAGGGGTTAAGGAAGATGGTAAAGCTTGCATAAAATTCTGGAAGTGGGAAAGCATGTCTCTTTCAAGGAACTGAAAAAAAAGCTCAGTATAGCTGAGTCTTGGAAAGGGAAGATGGTAATAAGTAGAGATGAGGTATGCAAGAACCAGTTCATGAAGGGCCTTGTAAAACACATGAAAGTGCAAGGACTTTATCATAATGGCAACAGGAACAAGATACCACCAGAAAGATTTAGCTCAAGGAGATCAGTCATGTTTTAGAAAGATTACTGAAACTATAAAGTGGAAAATGAAGGCAGGGAGACCAATTAGGATTCTGATATAGCATTCCAGATGAGATGATAGGGTACAACCTAAGTTAGTGATGCTGGTAATGAAGAGAAGCAGAAAAATTAAAGACATTTTTGGAATAAAATACATAGGACCTGGTAATTGGTTATATGTGGGCAGTGCAGGGGAGACAGGAGTCAAGGACATCATCTACGATTCCTACTTAAGCAGCTGGGGAGAGGATTGTGTCATTTTCTGAGATGGGAAACATAGGAAGAAAAGATTTGGGAGAAGGAGGCTGAGCTCCTTTTTTGGACATGCTGAATTTGAGGTACTATGGGTAGCCAAGTGGAAATAATGGAAAAGCAATTGAATGTATGAATTTTATATTCTGTACACTGCTCTGGACTAGAGGTGCAGTCTGGGGAGCTGTTGGTATGCAAATGGTAACTGAAGCCATGGGAGTGGTAAAGTTTTGCTGAGGCAATGTGTGGAGTAATGAGCAAGCAGGCTGTTGGACTAAACCCGAAGGAACACCAAAAATTAAGTGCTGGGCAGAGAAATAGGAGTTACAAAAGACTGCAAGTCCACCAATAATCCTGAAGTAATAATTTGTATATTAGTTTATATTCTTGGCCAAATCTATTACTAGAGGTATTAATGGGTATGAAGGTCTTATTTGATTTTTTTCTTCTTCCTTTACCTTGTAAAGCCATAAATTGGTAATGAAAGCATTTTAAATAACCTGAAATCAATACACATTTGTAAAATAACTGTTAAAATACAATCCACAAACCAAATGGCCCTTAATTGCTCAATACCTAGCTTTGACTATTTTGAGCTTTCTGTATTACAAGAGACCTTTATTTATGCTATAATTTGCCTCTATCAGTTCAGTTTCTCCTTTCCTAATCACCTGGATAGTCTTTAATAGATTTGCAGCTCAGTGACAGCCCAGAGAGATTTTCTCTTATTAAACATGTGATTAAATAGAGAAATGTTCAGAAGGCAACGATGGTCCTCAATTTCCACATGGAAAAGACCCAAATACAGTTTCGGATGGGTTGATGGAGATTTACCTCATGTGCTTTCTTTTATTTCACAAACGTGTTATTTTTCTTTCCTTTTATATAAGTAGGAGTGGAAATGGGAATGTGGCCTCCACAATGCTAATCAGTGGTGTGCTGATGTATATTTAAAAACTGGCTCTCTGGGAAAAATAAAAAGCCCCAATTTGTAGTGTTTGCCAATTTTAGTAGTATAAATACTCCCACTACTACCAATTTCAAGCTACCAACTTGATGTCACTGAAGGCAGAAAAAATGTATACAGTTGACTTTATAAGCCAGTGCAAGTTGGTTCTGGCACAATACTGGATTAAGAATGATCTGACAGGTAGCCAGGAATAGGAAAATAAATTGTACATGACAGCTTAAGATATGAAAGAACTAAATTCTACAAAATACTGAGTTTTCACTTTAACGAAAATTGGTTTACTAATTTACAGTCAGTTTATTAGTAGATCTTGACCTTTTTCTCTTGAATTGAGGGCTGGCAGTATGAGTGATGTATACATTAATAATCTAATAACCTTAGCATTGTAACTTCTATTTCTTTATTCATAAGCAATAATAGTTTCTAAAATTGGCTTGTATCTGAGATTGAAATGATCGAGAATCATTTTCAACCTAATTGCTCATATTATGAACCAAAGAAATGATCAGTTTCATTTCAGGATATCATATAATCTGCATTCTAACATATTTCATAAAAAAATTTTTATCTCTGTCAAATAAGCAAAGTTTGTTTTTCTGATATCAAAGCAAAAGATTTGATGGTATTCTGCACTAACCAATAATATATGTAGAAAGAATAGCAGCAAAATATCTCCTCATTTCTTTATGTAATTTAATACATACCCTATTAATACCAGTGTGCAGAAGCATAGTATTGACAGTATACCAAATAATTACTATTAAAATTTATTTTAAAAATATTTTCAACAGTAGGCGCTGGTGAAACCAGAGCTGTTATTTTGTACACTGTATCTATTTTGCATTCCAAAGGGAAATTAAAATTCCTGGTAGCATTAGAAAAGAATGTACTTATTAATATTTTATGCAAATGTACACAATCTCATGACTTTTATTGAAAACCTAGGAATTCTACTGGGTACAAATGAAAACACCTTTTCAAACAACTTGCACTTCCACTGAGTTCATAAAGGTTACTATAAAAATATTGCAAACCCAATATAAACACAATGATATAGTACAAAGTATTTTGTTTTTTAAAATTCACATTTTAAAAGGCCTGTATTTATACAAATGAACAACACTTTTTAGTGCCTCCTGGCTGGTATTTTTATTTAGGATTATCTGGTTTTAGAAATCTAAGTTAAAAGTTTTTCATTATTTTCTACTTCAAAATGGAAAGACACCAAGAAAACACAGAATAAACAGGATTGAGTAACAACTTTACAAATTGGAATAGTAAACACTCTACATGCTTTAGTCATTGCCTTACCGGAGATAAAAGTGCCCCTTGGCCCCATTTTCCTCAAGTATTTCACTTGAATTCTTAGATAATTATCTTAACTATCTCTTTTTTGTTTATATAGATAGTCTTTGAGACAAAAGGGTAAAGATTTTAGGTTCTATAACAAAACCCAAAATATCACTGAAGCCATTTTTCATTTTCAAACTGTGTTTGAAAGAAATGCTTATTTCAATAGAAGACTCCAAAGTGCTGAATTAGGACACATTAATAACATGGTTAGCCAATTACTAACTCAGCTTTTGCTTTAGAAGAATATTACTACAATTGGATGTTAAGTTCTAAGTTTAAGCATTTGGTTTTATACTGTAGTACTGTACTTTCTAACACAGATATCAAAGAAAAATTATCTGATTTTTTTTCTTAAAATAACAGTAAAATGTAAATCAAAATTTTTTGGGGGGAAGAATCCATACCAAGATAGGAAATACATTGTTTTAAGTCTTAGAATAATTTTTATAAAAGAACTATAAAATTATAAATTTCTGAAAAAAATACACTGAAAATGTCTTTCTAGGAAAAAATATGCAACTTGTCAGATACAAGAAAATATAGCATTACCATAGGGTGCAGTCAAGTAGGCTTACGAAATTTTAAAAACTCACAAAAGTAATTAGCACCAAAACCTAGTCTAAAACTTCAAATGATGTACTGAAGAAATTCCAGGCCCAAGTGTTACATTATAAAAAAGTTATATTTAACCTGGGAACTTTCCCAGTAAATAATAAATATATTTGTTTCAATCTTTAGAAAACATGCTAGCTTTACCGATTTTTACCACAATATTAAGGTAGTGTATGGTTATTATCATTTACCTTGGTTTGGGATGAACAGGAACAATAGAAATAGACATTTGAATACTTCCCAAATAACGTGGGATTATTTGATGGGGGTAGGTAGGGAGCATCTTTCCAATTAACCTATTTTTTTAGCTTGTTTCATCCTTTTTCTTCTAAAATGTTTTATTGGAACTCATTACAAGAACTATATTGCTTGATTTGAATTTCATATCCCATTATTTTCCCTGCTGACTTTGTGGTGGTGGTAGTTAAGATTTGGCACGGGGATAGAGGTATCTAAGGGGTGCACAGATCAAAGAAATGAAACAAGAGTTTCGAATAAGCTAATCTATACTCAAAACATATGTTCAACCCTGTTATAATAGAGTTGAATTTAAACAACATCCACTTATAAATTTAATTACAAAACAGCCAGCACACAATTTGAACAAGGCAAACTTTTGCTGCTTTCAAAAAAGTAAAGTATATAACTTCATCAATTACATATATGGCTACCAAATATCAAACAATGACATTCAGCCATGTTTTTACTGTTGCACATAAATAATGACAAGGCAAAGAACAGCAACTAGTCCAAGGGCTTGTAGACCAAGGAACCACAGCATAACCCAAAAGAAAATGACTATTACTGGTTCCACAATTCGCTCTCCAAAATACATCCTTGTGAAGCCCATGTCGATGAGGCTTTTGTTCAGTTCACCAAAAAGTGTTCCCAACTTTTTGTAGTCATCTCCAATAGGCTCACCAGTGTGGTTTTGTGATTCTTCATTATCCTTAAAAAAAAAAAAAAAAAAAAAAGACAAAACAAAACATGAACATAAATTGAGAAATATGTAAAGGTCTTTAAGAATAACCACTATCTTATACTTCTTTGTCTCCCAAAGTACTGGGTATATTTCTGATAATCATTTAATAAATACTTGTTAACTTACTACAATGGGAATGTTCCTTTTGATTGACATATGGAACAACTGTATCTGTACCCACCTTTCAAGAATTAGTGAAATTCTTGGACTCAATGTTGACCCCTCACTACCAGAACACTGGTTTACAGGATAAAGGAAAGAGCTGATTCATTTCCATTCATTTTTTAGTTTCCTGGAATTGCACAAACATGGCTGCTTAAATGAAGGATCATGTTTATACAGTCTCTTGTCAGTGATCATGATTTCAGAACAACCTTTTCTGCCACCATCCTTTTTTATGAGGCAGGACCCCTGGTTGCTGTCCTGGTAAGCTTGTTTTCAGACCATTCCTTTGACACCCAAAATTGAGCCTCAGCTGACTGAAGCTGTTACTGTGGAGCAATTCTCAGCCATTATTGCTATGCGTTTTTATCTTAGCCCTTGCTAAGTAGACCTCAGTGTAGGCCCTTGCATAGTTTCCTGTCCAAATTCTACAAATGTCCTAAATGCCTCATTAATCTTATTAGGAGAAACAAATAGTTTTAAAATAGGAATAATTTTTAACAATAAGGCCAGGTCAATCTAGGATGCAGAAAATGTCCATGTGTACCCAATTATACACACTAAAAAATATCTGTTATTTCTATTATCTCCTAGTCTTATTACAATTAAGACCATCATGCCAGTTATTAAGCTACTGTTCCTCAGCTTCAAACCCACCCTTTGGAATTCTGCAAACATTTCTGGCTCCCTATTAGGCTCTGCCAATAGAGGGACCAGAAAGACACTGCACAGGTGGAGAAGGAAGAAGAGATTTGCTGTTTGCTTTGGATGGGTTTCTTGATCTTGTTAGTCTCATTCTAGCAACAATTCACTCTGGCAGTAGTTCCTTCCAGTAGCAGCAGCTGATTGCAATTTGGGGGTTTTCTGACACAGAACCAATCTCAATGTGCCTTCTTGTGACATTAACTCTAATTCATGGGTGTGCCTTTCTCAGATATTTGTTTCTCAGGTCTATGGGGTTCCTCCTTGGAACTCAGTGACTCGGTCACCAGGTAAGCAGTGACTCATTTTTTAAACTCTGAGTTTCATCTCCATTGCAGCCTTTTCTCAATCTTCTTAGTTTTAGTAATTCCATCTCTTTGCTTTGCTGCCCCAGTCCTAGGAGTGGTGGCTGCTTCTGGCAATTGCTATCTCTGTGATATTTTAGTGCACTGATCTTTAAGCTTTAGCATACGTTAGAATCCTTTGCAGGGCTGATTAAAGCACAGATTGCTGGTCCCACTACCAGGGTTTCTGATTCAGTAAATAAGGGGTGAGGCTTGTCTGAGAATTTGCATCCCTAACAAATTTCCAGGTGGTGCTTATGATGCTAGTCTGGTGACCATCCTTTGAAAATCATTGCCTTAGTTGGAAGACCGCTTAAGAGGCCTTGATGTTTCCACTCACCCTCTCTTTAGCACCATAAGAAGAACCTGCTCTGAACAGCCCTCTAGTCCTAGGATAGGAGACAAGTGGAACAGAATTGCCCCACCCAACCCATAGCCATGTCATGAGAAGCTGAGCTATCCAGCCACTACAACTTGAAGCAAAAAAGCTCAGTGGAGCCCAGACTAGATCTGTTACACTCAGCTGACATCCAAAAATATGAACAACAATAAATGATTGTTATTTTAAGCCAGTGAATTTGGGGTGATTTGTTACTCAAGCTACCCAATACAGAAACTGATACCTGGAAGTGAGGTGAAACCATGCTAAAAAACCAAATATGTGGCATTGCCTCTGGATAGGCAGGAGCTGAGGACATTGTAATAGGAGGCTAAAGAATGGCAAGGAAACTGTTATGGAAGATGTGGTCTATCACCGAACAAAATCCCTTAGAATTCCCCGAGTGATAGGAGTGCTTTTGGTTATTCATAATGAACCCCTTTGATAACAACTGAGTTTATGCTAATGAGATGACTTAAGGCAGGGCTCCTAGACAGCGTCAGGATGGGACCAACCACCAGAAAGACCAAGTGATTAACAGATTGGAAGGTTGAAGCTTTCAGCCCCACCAGGAAAGGGGATAGGGACTGGACACTAAGCTCTATAAAAACTCTTGAACAACAAGATATGATAAGCTTCCAGGCGGCTGAACAGTTGGAGGTGCTGGGAGGTTGGCAAGCCCAGAGAGAGCATGGAAGCTCCATGCCCCTTCCCCCATACTTGCCCTATCCATCTCTTCATCTGTATCCTTTGTAATATTCCTTATAATAAACTGGTAAACTTAAAAAAAAAATCACTGCCTTAGTAATTTTCTTTCTTTTCCATTCTCCAATACCTAATTAACAATTATTTATATTAAATTATCTTTGTTAAGATAATTGATATAGGACTCTCTCCTCACTAGAAACTAGTACAGTCACAGAAGAAAAACTATGTCATGTAAATGACCTAATTATAATTTATTAAATATAATTTTTTAAGGAGTCATGAATCAAATAATTATAGAACACCTACTTGCTCATAGTTGGTGCAAGACAGAGAATTACTCATATGTTTTTTAAAAAAAGCCTTTAGATAAAGGGTTTCATATATTAACAAGTAGGTAAGTATTAAATACCATTAAATATGCTGTCTAGGTCAAAAGAAAGCAAGTTAATTATCTTAAAAAGGGAATGTCACAAAAATCACCTGCCACAAAGAGCCAATGAATTTGAGGAAGTCTTAAGGCATTCTTTAAACACCCGAATCAAACTTACATTCCTTTAGTAGGAAATCAAACCTTGATCATTTCAGTCATCAACAATAACTAAAATATTTTTTTCATTTTAAAAATGAGGGCTATATAAAGCCTATACAGTCTTATTTTCTATTTTACATATACATTTTAAAATACATCTTTAAGGGAAGAGAGAGTGAAAAAAATTTAATTTTTACTTCAAGTAGTCAGACAAAATGATTTTCAAAATGACTTTAAGAAGTGGGCTTTTCCCATATACTAGTAATTTATGTAGAGCACAGAGTACCATATGGGCTTGATGAGGTAGTGGAAAAATGAGACTCAATGGGGCATCAATTGTTAAATCTGTATCATGTTTAAGCCAGAATTACTTTTGAGCTATACTTATACATAATTTCTAAAATTACTTTGGATTTTCATTTCTGTCTATCAGAAAAAGAGTGGGAAAACTAAACAAAATACTGTAGAGTTATCTAGGGAGTTCAGATCCAGGCTACAACACTTAAACTAGTTAAGTGACCTCGACCAAATTATTTCATCTTCCTGAGACGCAAGTTTTCTATTCCATAAAATGGATTTATATGATTCTTTATTGATATCATTAGTTTTCTCTTAAATTATAATTTATTTGTTAATATTGCCTTTTAAAAAAATTGATATCTAAATTATTTTTTCCTTCACTGATGTGCTGTCATTGGGTCAATTTTATGTTTCTCAGCTTCCTCTACTTTGTGTCTTCAACGATAAAATCACATTTAAAAAAAACAAACTTGTTCTTGACTGACAGTAAGCCCTTCTTTTCTTCAGGGTAGAACTTGAAGAGTCCTTGATTTAGTTTGTAATTCTTCTGGTCCCCTATCCCTCTACTCCTCCAGTATTTAGCATTGCTGATATTGTTTCTGGCCTCTTTTTTTTTCCATTTTTTTTGGAAAGTTCTTTTTAATTGTTTATTTTTTACTCTTTCTAATTTCTTGTAATCTATGCACTCACTGTACTTTGGGGTTTTTTTGTTGATACTGAAGCTTTTTATGACTTTTTTTTCAGTATTTTTGTGGTTTTACTATAAAGAAAGTATACTAATCTGATATGGTAGACACTCTCTGAAGATTTACTATGAATTCTTTGAAAAATGAATTAAATCCACAAATGCATGTGAGTGTTTCAAAAGAATAAGTTGGTGTTGCAACATTTAAATCAAAATAGGGAATTAGTTTAACTCACAGAGACCAGGTAAGGAGACAGCAATGATCAGATCATTTCAGATCTTGGGAACAGCTGATGGGATCGAGACTGGAAAGGGAAGACCAAGTAAAGACGGGTCTGGGCAAGCTGTGGCTGTTACAGACTTCTTTTTTTTTTTATTACTATAAAAAAATTTCAAGCACACACAAAATTAGAGAAAATAGCATAATGACCCCTATATATCTGTCAACCATATTTAATAATTACTAAAATCTTGCCGCCTTACTGCAGTACTTCTTAATCTGGGCAATCTAATGGAGAGGAAAAAAGAAAAAAAAAAATCACTAGAAGAATGCCTAAGAGTAACAAACATCAAAGCTATCCAGCAATGAACTGGATGGGTGGTGGTGGGGGGGGTGTTCAATCTCATTACAGTATTTTCTGTATCTAGGTTATCGCTTCAAATACCACAGTTTTAAAGGGTATAAACAGTGGTGTGCTGGTAAATGTTTAACAATAGGCTTTTGGGGAGCTGGGGGGAAAATCCCTGATTTGCAGTGTTTGCCAATTCTGCAGTGTTTTCTAATTTCTGTAGTATTAGTACTCCCACTGTGGCCAATTTCAAACTAAACAGCCAGCACCAGAACTCACAAGGTTCCTGAAAATTTCACAACTGGCTCTTCAGGTCTAGTAGGAGCCAGCACCAGCACTCCACTGTTGGAACACTGTTGAAATAAGTTGAGATAAAGAGGATCTGCATGACTATAATCAATAAGTTTGATCCTTCCCTTCTTTCCTTCAATTGGTGCATTTTTATGTCTTTTTTTTAAGTGTACAAAATTGACAAGTTGGGATAGTTAAGTAGAATTACTTCATTATAAATATATTGAAATCAGAAAAACTGTATTTAAAGAGAAATATATTATGACTTGAGTAGTAGATGTGGTTAGATAGAATGAAATGAGTGTAGTGACTAAGCTAGATCAAAAAGCCAGAAACCTTAGGCATTCTTCACCCTCTCCCTCTTCCACATGCCCACATCCAGCTCATCACCATATCCTCTTTTTTTTTTTTTTTTTTTTTTACCTTTTAAATACTTCCTTAAGGTGTGTACCATTCCATCGACTGCTATAATCCTAAAACAACCCACTAACTTCTCTTGCTTTGACTAATAGTTTCCTAACACTGTTCTTGCATACATTCATTATCTCCCCTATAAGCTATATACTACACTGCAGACATAGTGAATTATGAACTGCAGATCCAATCACACCACCTCCACCCTGCTTTTAGGATCAAAGCCAAAATGTTTAACATGATCTATGAGGCCTTACTTAGTTTGGCTTCTATCTACATCTCTGGCCCCATTCTGTCATCAGCCCTCATCTGTTTCAGCCACACAGGTCTTCTTTCACCTTCTTGAATAGGCCTACTCTTGCCTGCCATAGGGATTTGCACATGCTGTTTTCTCTGCCTGAAACACTCTTTCCTCTCTCCTTTGCTTAATTAAGTCATACCCTTTTAGTCTCGGCTTAAGCCTCAGCTTGGTCTCATAGCACCAGATAATGCTTGCTTTCTTTTCATTTAACATTTCTTTGTGTTGGGAAGATTCAAAATCCTCTCTTCTAGCTAATTGAAAGTATACAATAAATTGTTGCTAATTATAGTTACCCTACAGTACTACAGAACACTAGATCGTATTCCTCCTATCTAGCTGTAATTTTATATCCATTAACCAACATCTCACTATCCCCACTACTCTTCCCAGCCTCTGGTAACCATTATTCTACTCTATATTTCTATGTGATCACCTTTCTTAGCTTCCACGTATGAGTGAGAACATGCGGTATTTCTCTTTCTGGGTCCTGGCTTATTTCACGTAACATAATGTACTCCAAGCTCACCCACGTTGCCACAAATGACAGGATTTCATTTTTTACAGCTGAACAGTACATATATTTGTGTATATATACCATTGTGTATATATATCACATTTTCTTTATCCATTCATCTATTGATGAACTCTTGGGTTGATTCCATATCTTGGCTATTGTGAATAGCAGTGCAATAAACATGGGAGTGCAAATATCTCTTTGACATACTGATTTCCTAGTAGTGGGATTGCTGGGCCATATGGTAGTACTATTTTTAGTTTTTTGAGGAACCTTCATACTATTTTCCATAATGGCTGTACTAATTTACATTCCCACCAACAGTGTATGAGTTCCCCTTTCTCTGCATCCTTACCAGAATCTGTTATTTTCTGTCTTTTCAAATAATAGCCATTTTAACTGGGGTGAGATGATCTCATTGTGGTTTTAATTTGTATTTGCCTTATGATTAGCGGTGTTGAGTATTTTTTCCTATACCTGTTGGCCATTCGTATGTCTTCTTTTGAGAAATGTCTGCTCAAGTCATGTTAGCCATTTTAAAATCACATTATTTGTTTTTTTGCTGTTGAGGTGTTTGACTTCCTTGTACATTCTGAATATTGATCCCCTGTTGGATTAATAGTTTGCAAATATTTTCTCCCATTTTTCAGGTTGTCTCTTCTCTCTATTGATTGTTGGCTCTGCTGTGCAGAAGCTTTTTAGTTTGACATAATCCACTTTCTCTATTTTTGCTTTTGTTGCCTTTTTTTGGAGGTCTTCTCCAAAAAGTCATTGCCCAGAACAATGTCCTAAAGTGTTTCCCTACATTTTCTTCTAGTAGTTTCATAGCTTTGGGTCTTACATTTAAGTCTTACATTTTGAGTTGATTTTTGTATATAGTTAGATAGGGGTCTAGTTTCATTCTTCTTCAAATGGATATCCAGTTTTTCTAGAACCTTTATTGAAGAGACTGTCTTTTTCCCAATGTATATTCTTGGTGCCTTTGTTAGAATCAGTTGGCTGTAAATATGTAGCTTTCTTTTTGGGTTCTCTATTCTCTTCCATTGGTCTATGTGTCTGTTTTTATGCCAGTACCATGCTGCTTTGGTAGCTTTGTAGTAAATTTTGATGTTAGGTAGTGCGATGCCTCCAGCTTTGTTCCTTTTGCTCAGGATTGCTTTGGCTACTTGAGTTCTTTTGTGGCTCCATATGAATTTTAGGATTTTTTTTCTATTTTGATAGGAATTACATTGAATCTGTAGATCTCTTTTGGTAGTACAGTCATTTTCACAATATTAAATATTTCAGTCCATTGACATGAGGTGCCTTTCCATTTCTTTGTGTCTTCCTCAATTTCTTTCATCAGTGTTTTATAGTTTTCCTTGTAGAGATCTTCTACCTCCTTGGTTAGATTTATTTCTAGTTTTTTTATTTCTTTGGTAGCTATTGTAAATGGGATTGCTTTCTTGATTTCTTTTTCAGCTAGCTCATTGTTGGTGTATAGAAATGCTACTTATTTTTATATGTTAATTTTGTAGCCTGCAACTTTACTGAATCCATTTATTAGTTCTGAGTTTTCTGGTGCAGCTTTTTATATGATAAGATCATGTCATCTGCAAACAGGCACAATTTGACTTCCTCCTTTCCAATTTGGATACCCTTATCTTTCTCTTTCCTACTTGCTCTGGCTAGACCTTCCAGTACTATGTTGAATAATGGTGGTGAGAATGGGCATCCTTGTCCTGTTCCAGTTATTAGATGAAAAGCTTTCAGCATTTCCTCATTCAGTATATTAGCTGTGGGTTTGACATATATGGCCACTACTGTGTTAAGGTACATTCCTTCTTTTCCTAATTTGTTGAGTGTTTTGAATCATGAAGGGATGTTGAATTTTATCAAATACCTTTTCTGCATCTATTGAGGTGATCATATGGTTTTTGTCCTTCAATCTGTTGATGTGATGTACCATGTTTATTGATTTGTGAATGTTGAACCAAACTTGCATCCTTGTAATTAATCCCACTTAATCAGGGTGAATAATCTTTTTGATATGCTGCTGGATTTGGTTTGCTAGTATTTTTTTGAGGGTTTTTGCATTTATGTTTGTCAGTGATATTGGCCTATAGTTTTCTTTTTTGTTGTGTCCTTGTTTGATTTTCTATCAAGCTAATACAGGCCTTGTAGAATAAGTTTGGAAGAATTCCATCCTCTTTAATTTTCTGGAAGAGTTTGAGAAAAATTGGTATTAATTCTTCTTTAAATGTTTAGTGGAATTCAGCAGTTAAGCCATCAGGTTCTGAGCTTTTCATTGATGGGAGACTTTTTAATACTGATTTAATCTCATTACTTGTAATTAGTCTGTTCAGGTTTTCTATTTCTTCTTTGTTTAATCTTGGTAAATTATATGTGTTCAGGAATATATCCATTTCCTCTAGGTTTTCCAATTTGTTGGTGTATAGTTGTTCATACTAGTCTCTAATGATCCTTTGTATTTATGTGGTATCAGTTGTAATGTCTTCTTTTTCATTTCCAATTTTATGTATTAGAGGCTTTTTTTTCTCAGTCTAGCTAATGATTTGTTGATTTTTTAAAATCTTTTCAAAAAACCAACTCTTCATTTTGTTGATCTTTTGTAATTTTTTTAGTCTTAATTTTGTTTATTTCTTCTCTGATCTTTATTATTTCTTTTATTTTACTAATTTTGGGTTTAGTTTGTTCTCGCTTTTCAAGTTCCATTTCAAATTTTTCTACTTTTTTGGCATTTATTGTATGTTTATTGATGTGGGCATTTATTGCTATAAACTTCCCTCTTAATACTGCTTTGGCTATATCCCATAGGTTTTGGTATGTTGTGTTTCTGTTTTCATTTGTTTCAAGAAATTTTAAAATTTTCTTCTTAATTTCTTCATTGACCCATTGGTCATTCAGGAGCATGTTGTTTAATCTCCATGTATTAGTTTAGTTTCAAAAGTTCCTCTTGTTATTGATTTCTAATTTTATTCCACTGTGGTTAGAGAAGCTACTTAATATAATTTCAATTTTTAAAAATTTGTTGAGACTTGTTTTGTTGCCTAATATACGATCAGTTCTGGAGAATGGTCCATGCGCCAATGAAAAAAATGTGCATTCTGCAGTTGATGAACGAAATGTTCTGAAATGTCTGTAAGGTCCATTTGGTTTGTAGTGCAGTTTAAATCCTTTTTTTTTTTTTTTGCTGATTTACTATCTAGATCATCTTTCCAATGCTGTGAGTGGGGTGTTGAGATCCCCAATTATCACTGTATTAGAGTCTATCTCTTCCTTCAGATCTAATAATATTTGCTTATATATCTTGATGTTACAATATTGGGTGCAAATATATTTATAATAGTTATTTCCTCCTGCTGAACTGATCCCTTTATCATTATATACTAACCTTCTGTGTCTTTTTCCATTTTTTGTCTTAAATTCTGTTTTATCTGATAATAGGTACAGCTACTGCTGATCACTTTTGGTTTCCATTTTCACAGAATATCTTTTTCCATTCCTTCACTTTCAGTCTGTGTGAAAGGAGGTGAAAAGAGGTTCCTGTAGGCAGCATATGGTTGGGTCTTGTTTTTTTTTTTTTTTTTTTAATCCATTAAGCCAGTCTATAACTTTTAAAAGGAGAATTTAGTCCATTTACACTCAGGTTATTTTTTTAATTTTAATTTTTAATTTTTTATTTTTATCTAGGTTATTATTAATAGGTGAGGACTCACTCCTGCCATTTTGCTGATTGCTTTCTGTATGTTTTGTATATCTTTTGTTCCTTTCTTCCTCTTTTTTTTTATTTATCATTGTAGTTTGTGGTTTTCTGTAGTGACAGGTTTGATTCCTTTTTTTCCCCATTTGTGTATCTACTTTACCAGTGAGTTTTATACTTTTTCATGTTTTCAGAATAGTAGTTATTGATTGTCTTTTTGCTTCTAGGTGTAGGACTCCCTTGAGTATTTCTTGTAAGGCCATTCTAGTGGTGATGAAGTCTCTCAGTTTTTGCTTCTCTGGGAAAGACTATTTGTCCTTTATTTTGAAGGATAGCTTTGCTGGGTATAGTATTCTTGGCTGGCACCTTTTTTCTTTCAGCGCTTTGAATATATCATCTCATTCTCTCTCCTGGCTTGTAAGGTTTCTGCTGAGAAATTTGCTGTTAGTCTAATGGGGATTCCCTTATATGTGACCTGATATTTATCTTTTGATGTTTTTAGAATTCTCTCTTTTTCTTTGACTTTTGACAATTTGACTATCATATGCCTGACAGAAGAACATTTTGGGTTGACTCTATTAGGAAACTTTTGGGCTTCCTGGATCTGGATATCCATATCTTTCCCAAGACTTGGGAAATTTTTAGCTGTTATTTCATTAAACAGGCTTTCTACATCTTTTCACATCTCTTCTCCTGGAATTTCCATGGTGAGAATATCTGTTTGTTTAATGAAGTTCCATAATTCCTTGAAGCTTTCTTCACTCTTTTTCATTCTTACTTCTTTTTTTCCTTCTGACTGGGTAATTTCAGATGACCTATCTTCAAGTTCAGCAATTCTTTCTTCTGCTTGCTCTAGTTTGTTGCTGAAGCTCTCTATTGTATTTTTTTATTTCATTCATTGCATTCTTCAGCTGTATAAGTTGGTTCTTTTTTGATATCTATCTGTATTAAATTTCTGATTCATATCATGAATCAACTTTCTGATTTCATTGAATTGTCCATCTGTATTTTCTTGTATCTCATAAAGTTTTCTTAAGATCATTCTTTTGAATTCCTTTCCCAGCAGTTTGCAGATTCCCTTTACTTTTGGGGTGTGTCACTGGAGTGTTATTGTGGGTGTTTTTGGGTGGTCTCATATTTCCTTGCTTGTTCATATTTCTTGTGCCCCTGCCTTGATGTCTATGCATCTGGTGGAACAATTGCCTCTTACAAACTTTACAGAGTGGTTTTCATAAAGTCTTTCACCTGCAGATGTGCTTTGGTGTACCAGTTCGGAAGGGTATGGTGGTTCTGGTTCCACATAGATGCAGTGATATAGTCTCTGAGCAGCATCTTCTTCAGCTGTGATCAACATCAGTGATAAATGTGGGTGCCTCAGTGACCTAGGCTATGGAAGCTTGTGGCAATGGCAGTGTAGGTTAATGTCTTTAGTGGCAAGGGTTTTTAGGTTACTCCTATTCTCATTTTCCCCACAATGGGGAGACTTTGCTAAGGAGATCCCTCTTGGTGCTGGGTCTGACATGACTTACAAGCAGCTGCAGCAGTGGTAGGTTACAGATGTAGGTACTCGAAATGGCTGCAAAGCCAGGGTCCTAGGCTGAGGGTCTCATGAACCTACTATGGCAACTAGGTGTTGGGTTGCACATTCGCTGTCTCTGACAGGGTTGCATGTAGATTGCCCACAGAACAAGGATATGTGACTCTGAGGCACACTCTGATAGCTCAGGGCCAGTGGGCTGGGTTTTAGCTGTGACTCTATCCCTGAGGGACAGGGCACAGCACTGGTCCAGCTCTGGGGGAGAAGGGCTGCTCCGGAGGTTTGGGCCTAGGAAAGGACATGAATTTTCACTGCAGAGAGAAATTCCCCCTGGTTTCCAGCTGACTCTGGCTGGGGAATGGGGTGATGGAGGCTAGGTGTTTCCTTCCATTCTCTATATGGCTACTCTGAGCTTCTGTGTTCACCAGGATTTTCATTACTCCGTTGATGTATGCTGGCACTCTCCTTTAGTTATTTTCATTCAAATGTAGTTGTTCTTTGTTTTTTCTGTCTTTGTGGGAGAAACAAGTGGTAGGGTCTCTTAGTTGGTCATCTTCCCAGATAATGATTTTTCAATGCATTCTAATTCGATGCAAATGTGTGAATGTTTATTTTATTTATGTCTGTCTAGCTATACTAGCAGCCTCATGAGATAGGAGCAATATTTATTTTTGCTGACTACTGATATCCTCTGATATCAGTATATAGCAGGGTCTGTGTCCTGGGAATAACAGCACATAGAGGGGGATCAATGAATATCTGCTGAATAAATTGGAAGAATTTATCATGTTTTTTTCTGGCCAGCATTAGAACAATATTTGATAGATTTTTCTACCTTGCTCACTTCTTTCCAAACAAAAGATGATCTTTATTTTCCAAAGTATTATTTATTCTAGTAGTCTTAAAACAACGTATAGATTTTTATGAGATTAGTAGTATTTCTGTTGTGGACATTATTTGACATCTATCCCTTCTTTGCTCTTCCCTATTAGAACCTTACTCCAGCCCACATTCTCCAGGTGAGTTAGATCCCACCTGTAGTTCCAAAGATGATAGGCCTAAGAGTAATCTTCTCTTCACCAGAATCTGGTTTGGGAAAGTGCATGTGATCCACTTTGGAAGAATGACTTTTGCAGGTCTTCTGGGAAAATTCTTCCTAGCTTTTCTGGGACAACTTTGGAAAGTGATCCTTTTCTTCTGTTTCTCCATATATTCTCTTTAAGAGAACTTATTGTATTTCTATTAGTTTTCTATTGCTGCCATAAGAAATTATCACAAACTTAGTGGCTTCAAATAACACAAAAGTATTATTTTTTAGTTCTGTACTTTAGAAATCATGTCAGCAGGATTGCATTTCTTTCTGGAGGCTCTAGAAGAAAATCTATTTCCCTACTTTTTTCAGCTGCTAGAGGCTGCCCACATTCCTTAGTTCCTGGACCCCTTCCTCAATCATTAAAGCCAGCGATGTTGCATCTCTCTGACCATTCTTCTGTAGTTAACACTTCCCTTTGACCACAGCAGGGAAAGGTTCTCTGCTTTTAAGGACCCATGAGATTCACTTTTGCTCACCTAGATAATACAAGATACTCTCCCATCTTAAGGTCCTTAAATCAAATCACATCTGCAAAATTCCTTTTGCCATGTAAGGTATCATATTCACTGGTTCTGAGGATTAGGATGTGGACATCTTTGGGAAGACCATTATTTTGCTTACCGGTTCTTATTGTAAAATTATTTCTTTTTATATATCTATTTCCTGTCACTAGCTTTGAAAAGCCATTAGGGGCAAGAACCATGTCTTACAAATTTTAACATTAAGACTTAGTATATTGCACTGTGACTGGCTCATTGTAGGCTCACAATAACTTGTTTAATTAGCAATAGAAATATACTACAATAATAATGTATTAGACAAAAAATCCCAACTACCCCACAATAACTAAAAACAAACACAACTTAAATGTAACATCAATATTCATTTTATTTTCCCATGAGTAGTTGTGAATTTTTTCTAATATTTATAAATAAATTCTAGACTAAATTATAGGCTATGACAGCTGTTAGCTAAAATTTACATGCTCAGCTTAATTCCTAAATCATTGTACTTAAGACCAGAGACTAATTCAAGTATAAACAGATGAGTTCTTAGTACCCTGATTCCCTCTCAAGATGTTTGTAATTTTCAGAGTAATAGTAGTAATGGTAGTATTATTAATGGTATGGTAGAAAAGCTAACACTGAGTGCCTACATGTACTAGGGACTGTGCTTTACAGACATTATCTTCTTTGATCTTTCCAACAATCTGGGAGGGAGGCACTATTATTTTCCCCCATTTACAGATAAGGAAACTAAAATTTCAGAAGAATGAAATGTCTGGACATTGACTTATACTTAGTATTTGAAGGATCTGTGATATGAACCCAGACATTCTTACTCCAGAGTCCATACCATTAATTTCCATACTATACTCCCTCCAGTTATTATTATATTATTAATAGCTAACATCTGTCTAATGCTGTTCAGTTTTCAGAGAAATTTTACATTTTTATCTCTGAAAAAAGAAAAGCTATGGAAACACATTTTCATTTTACACAGAATGAGTATATTTAACACAGCAAAATGTACATCACTATCTTCTTTGCTTTATATCTTTTCTCACAGTTTACAGTATACTTAAAAGTAAGTTAATCAAGCAGAAAAATTGCTCAAATTTTTATTTTCATCTTGCATAAAATTTTTAAAAAAGCTATTTGTAGCAATTTAGTACATTGGAATAGCTTTTTAAGTAGCAACTGGTATTCAGATTCAAATGTGGGGGGGGGGGGAAGGCTCCAAGCAAGAACGAAGAGATATGCTTGGCAGAATTGCAACAAGGCATAAAAAAAACCCTTAACACTTCACACATAAAACAGTACACCAGTGAAGAAATGCAGATGGAGCTTTTTTGCTTGTTTTAACATTAATCGTTTTTGTCTTTGCAAAATTTTATTTTTTGTATATAAGGCTCCATCTTATGGAGCATTTGTCAAATGCACAGTTTCCTTCATGGTTATTGACTATGACAAGCACATTGAAAAAAGTTTTCACCAAAAGAGTGATATTATTTTTTTTTTGTTCATGATTAAAGACATACATAAAAATAAAAGGTGTGTTCTAATTGATTCAAAATCCTTCTTAAAAGATATCCAAAATTAACAATGAGAAATTAAAGGTGAACCCTTTAATAATCATAGGATTTTTGAGAAGTATCCTTAAAGATAATTAAATCAAAATCTCTTACTTTAGACACAAGGAATAAAGAAATTAAGTCACATAGCCTATTAATAAAAAAACACAGGTTTTGGAAGCAAATAGGGCAGATTCAAATCCTGCTCTGTCATGTATCAGCTGTGTGACATTGGGTGAATTATTTATCCACTGACCCTCAGTTTCCCCATTTATAAAAGGAGTATAATAATTCCTACTTCACAGAGTTGTTGCAATAATAAAATGAGAAAACAGATTAACTTTTTGAATATATACAATAAGCACTCAATATATGGTAACTACTATTACTATGTTTTTGGTAGAATTTATGTCTTGTGATTTTTACTTCTATTCTCTTTCTATTGTACAATGCTGCCTGAGGTAATAAATACCTCAGTGATTATCTTTTTCATGATAATTAAATTCAGTTGCATTTTTTTTCAAGTGTTATGACAATTTAATTATACAGCAATTGAGATAGGATGTTTTCTATGGAACATCCTTACCCATGGAACAATCTGTGCACAATAGTATGGTAGAACCTCTAGTGATTCACTTTTAGAAGAGTGCAAGCTACATTCTATAAACATGCTTTCCCTGAGCAGTGGACATTTTAAGATTTTAAGATTCACTTTTAACTGTTTTCTCATGTGCGGTGTTACATGTTGCTATATTAATATATGTTATTACATATGCAGTACTGGAAATCTGCTATTTTTGCCTGCTTGGTATTTTTTTCCAACTTCTTTGACTAGCAGCACCTTGATTTGACTTTGGGGAAACCATCCTCTATCTGCTTTTTAGTACATGTGTTGGTTGAAGATGCCTCCGTTCCCCAGCTCCAAGTCTGAGCCAATCAGAACATTTCACATTCTTGGGCACATGAATAGTTAAGGAGTGAGCATGTAATCTAAGACAGGCCAATGAAAGCTCTATCCAAGACTTTTGCTGCAGTTATCGAAAAAGAGACCCTTGTTTCTTTTTTCTTCTTCTTCTTTCTTCTCCTCCTCCTCTTTCTTCTTTTTTTAAAAAACTGTGATTAGTTACCTGGTAAGATGTAGGGTATCTTATTACCATGAGGGAAAAGCTTGCTAAGAAATATATAATAGAGACAGAGTCGCACTGATACAGTTTGAGTGTTTGGATCCAGCTAGCACATCTTCCTCTGGTCTTTTTAATAATATGAGCCAATAAATTCCTATTTTGCAAAATCTAGTAGGAGTTGAATTTAGGTCACTTGGAACCAAGAGTTCTGATTGTAGATGATGATGATGATGATGATGATGATGATGATGATGATTAGCTACCACTAATTAAATGTTGACTAAATGCCAGATATTCTGTTAAGCACTTTACATTCATTATGCCAGTTAATCATCATTTGTTACAATAAATATTGTTAGGTAGTTCCAAAGCCTGTATTCTTAACTATAGTGCTCAACTACTTCATTAATTTGGTTTTATTGTTACTAGCAATAATTAATGTGAAGATTATATTAATAATATTTAAAAAACAATTAATGGGGTTTAGCCAAGTGGAAATTTTTAAATGCAAGATTCTAAACGTTGTTTTTAAAAACTATGTAAGAACACATAGATAAATTGTTGTTGTAAGTGTTCAGACAACGCAAAAGAATACAGAGTGAAAACTAGATGTTGATTTTTCCTTGCCACTTTTGGTTGGCTTTCCCCAGCTATCAAGCAGTGCCAGCCTCAACAAGGTAAGCTCATGGAAATCATAACTAGAAAGGTAAATTTGTTATGGTATGCATGTCAAGATGCATATCCAATGGTTTTTGGATAGCACAGTAGTTTGTAAATTGAAGTTTACTGAATGAATGAATGAATAACAACTCTTAAATCTTCTTGCTGCAATGTCTTCTCCTTTCTATTTGTTTATTCAGCTATTCCCATTAACTATTTTTCAACTTCCACTGACCTCTGATTTCTCTCAATTTATTAGCCTTCTCCTTTCTTCACTCCCTTCATTCATCATTTTTGATCAGAAGTTAGCTATTAATTGTACTGGGGTTACCTTGTATGTGATTTGTTGTTGTTCCCTTGCTACTTTCAAGATTTTCTCTTTGTCTGTCAACATTTTGACTATGATGTGTCTGGGTGTAGATCTCTTTGTTTTTATCCTACTTGGATTTTGTTGAATTTCTTAAATGAGTAGCTTAATGGTTTTCACCAAACTTGAAAAGTTTTCACTATTATATCTTCTATTCTAAATATTTTATTTATTCTGTCCCTTTCTCTCTCCTCCTGATATTCCCATGCTTTGTATGTTGATGCATTTAATCATGTCCAACATTTCTCTAAGGCTCTTTCTGTTTTTCATTCTTTTTTCCTCTGTTCTTAAGATTGTATACCTCTGTTGACCTATCTTCAAGTTTGCTGATTTCTTTTTTCTACCAGCTAAAATCATTTTTATTTGGGTTACTGTTCTTTTTGACTCCAGAATTTCCATTTGATTTTAAAGAAAAATTTCTCTTTATTATATTCTCTATTTGGTGATACTTTCCTTTCATTCTTTAAGCATGGTTTCCTTTAGTTTTTGAACATATTTATAATAGCTGCTTTGAAGTGTTTGCCTGCTAAGTACACTACCTGGGCCCTGTTAAAGGAGTTTCTATGAGAATACTTCAAAATTTTGTGAAAAATAGAATTAAAAGAATATGATCTCTGCATGAACTTTTTGAAATACCCTCATATTGCCTGATTTTTTTCCCCTATTTATAGGTCATACTTTCCTATTGATTTCCATGTATCAACTTTTTTGTTGATAACTGGGCATTTTAGATAATATATTTTAGCAACACTAGATACTGATCCACCCCCATTCCCCCCCCACTTCCACCACCACCAGGAGTAGTAGTGGTTGTCATTTATTTGTAACTGTTTATTTGTTTAGTGTAACCGTTTGTTTAGTGATTTGGCTGAACTAATTCTGCAGTCTATTTTCTCTGCAGTGTGTAGCCATTGATGTTCTTTTTCATATTTTCCCCCTTGTTTTTACCTTTTAGCCTCATTACCTTAGGGTTACCCCTGGATTAGCACAAGCCATTTATTGGTTAAAGGGTGTGCTTAAGACTCCTTAGCCAGGTACATTTTTACTCTTTATCACTGGACATATTGGTGGCTTGGAGACTGCTATTATAGTTCAGGGATTTTACTTGTTTGCCCCACATTCAGCCAGGGACTAGTAGCTTGGAGGTTCCCACTCTGCTCCTGAGAATGCACAGCCTTGGGCATGTACATAGTTTTCCAGACTGCCACGGATGACTGTGGTATTATTTTTAAACCTGGCTTCCTAGGATTTGCCCCTGGGTCAGAGTAGCTTATTGTTACTCTGTATTTGTTCACAGGCTATATTTAGGACCCTTGTACCATTGAGGCTTTTGTTCTGTGTTGATGGGTCTATGTGCAGCATGGAGAATGCTTTCAAGTCTACCCCACATCCTGCTCTGATTGCTTCTGAGTGGGTGCAGCCTAGCACATGAGCCCTGCTTTCCAGATCCTCAGAGTTGATATTGATCCCAGGAGGGTTCTTCTCAGCTATTCTTTCCCTCATTCTCATTTAAAACTTCTGGCTTCTCTGTTGTTTTGATATATTATGAAGCTCCCAGTCTGCTTTTAATTGTTCTTCATCAATATCTGTATTGTTTTCAACAACAAGTTTAGGCATGGAGTTCTCCGAGTTCTCCACTCCCTTTTCCAAAAAAGTTGGCCCTCTCAGGCAGATCTATGGAACTCTTTACCCTTACTGCCTGCCTCTCCTCCTGGGCAGAGCTCCTGCATCACTGTACTGGTCGGGGTCAGACTCACTTTCCCCTGGGTGACAACCCTGCTGTAAAATTAAGCACTTGGGGTTGGGAAACAGTCCGTGGTCTTCCTGGCTTGCCTCTCCTAGTATGGAACTTCTGCCCCACAATGAGTTAGGGCAGGAGAGATTGGGCCTCAGTCTTAGGTTGCTGTGCCTGGAGTGGGGGCTGGTTGAGGGAAGAGAGACTCAGTCCTTTCAGCCATGCCTAGCTAGAATAGATCTTCTGTAACATGGAGTTGGGAGGGGAGGGAGAAAGGGATGAGAAACACCAGAGGCCTACCCCTCCAGGGTGATACTGTAGCCCTAGACTAGGAGCTGGGGGGACTGTGAACGCTTGTTGGAGTGGAGCTTTTGTTGCAAAATGGGATTTAGTTGAAAAAAGGTTAGTTTTGTCAAAAATTAAATCAGAAGACTTGGCAAAAAGAAATTAATGCAATGCTTTTAAATATTTAGTTAGATGATGTTTTTAAAAAATGATATGGTGTGCTTAACTGCTTTCCTATTATTACATAATGAGACAGCTGTTTATAGCACTGATATACCACAAACTGACTCTGTGGTTGTCAAAAACATCTTTACCTCAGCATTTAGTCACCTGCAAAGACTCATTTTTTGCTTTTTTATTCCTCTTCATCTCAATGGCTGTGCCTATGTAGATATGCTCTGAAATATGTAAGCCTTGAAAACAACAAGCAAGTAATGTTTAAATGAAGTTTTTGACTGATTTCACAACACATTTGTTAATAAAAGGTAACTAACATTTACTGAATGTCTAGTACATGCTGGGCAATGTTTTAAGTAACAATGATCTTCAAAACATAAAGGAAACCAAGGAAGAGAGATTGTGTAATTTAGTCAAGATCACCTAGTAATTGGTGGAATGAAGACACATTGAGGCAATCTGCCTCTAAAGCCCAAGTTGTAAAGCCCCACACTGTATACTTTCCTATAAACATAAAATCAATCTTGTGATCATTCATATTCTATTTGTTTTAATATATCACTTTTAACAGCAATTCAAGCAGTTACACATGTCTTGATTCACATATATTCAGCAAAAATAATACATATTATTAATAATAATTTAAAAATGGTTTTGAAGTTTTTGCATTTGGCTCACTATACAGTATACACCTTGAGAGAACTGTGATACTATTTGATCAGGATTTTGAAATTTTCTTATTTTCTTAAAAATAAAAGCCAAAACTAACCTCTAATTATTAATCCCCACCCAAAGAAGAAAAGAAAAGCCACAGAAATTGGCATAAAGACTAAGCACATAGAACACTTCAGAGGTGGCATTTTTTCATTTTTCGAACTGTATACAGTTAAGAGTGAAAATGTTTCTTATTTGGCCAGAAAATAACCACCGTTGTTTTTCCCACCTGAAATTTTCTTGCCTAAGTAGCATGTCCTTAATAATGACTAAAGACACAGAATCTTTAACTTCTAACATGAGCAGAATGTGCTTCAATAATCATGGAAAGGCTGCTTTTATGGATAACATAATTTTTGATTGAATGTAGTTAGGGAGAGACAAAAAGGAGAAGAAAGAATAATGATAGAAATGTTGGGAGTCAGTCACAGAGGAATTTTAGACTGAAAAGTCTTCTACCCCCAAATAACTGAAATTTAGTTCCACTTAATCCCCTCCACCATTCCAGTCAACTTCTCAAAGGAAAGGCTTTTGTGGAAAAGGCCTTACCTTTTTATAATAGGGCAGAAGTCTCACATTTGTGAAACATCAATAATACTCGCATGTAGTTTCATACAGAAAGGGAAGATAAACAAATATATGACAATATATACTAAGAATGAAGGAGTTATGAATTTTAAAAGCCTCTGGATTAGTTATATGTTTAGCCCTTTTGGCTTTTATTTTCCCTTACAGTTTAGAACTCACAGTCTACCATTTCAAATATGAATTCATAGTGACATGTTCTCCTTCACTCTGTGACTTTCAGAAACCCCCAATTTCCTTGCTTCTTCTTCTAGGCTGCTGAGCGTTGTTTGCAAAAATTGTGCTCAATTGCCTTGTTATAAAATCATGTTGTCTCAATGTTCCTTGTATTCTTTCCATAGTCCCAAATCCTTTTAGTCACCTCTCCGTAACTGTCCATCCAATTCCTCAAGATTGTTTCAAATCTTTCCCACTCTCTTATCTTATCCTTCTTAGACATTTCTTTTAAGGTTAATTTATGCTCACAATCCCAAGTCCTCCCATTCATACACCTAAGTACAAAAATAGATTTTATATTGTAACATACATCTTTTCATTCCTAAAGAAAAAAGCAAAATATACATCCTGATTTGAACTAGAAAATTTGTGTTTTAGGCAAGTCACATTTCTTTTTAGGATAAAATCAAGAAAAGCAAAGATAATATCAGAAGCACTGACTAGATGAGGACTGGTTCTTAAAAGCATTGAGTCTGTCATGGATGCTGCTATTCTGGTTGTTTGACCATAGGCTATTGAAAGAATCATCAACATTTACAACTTTGTAAATAACCTCTTTTAAATTAAATTTTAGGATAGGAGTTTTAAATTTTTACCTAGGCCAAGGAAATATAGCTTGTGGAAGTTTGGAAACTCTGCTTATGTGATTATATATCTTTTCCATATTATATTTGAAGAGTTAAAGATAAACATGTTGGTATGTCTAATAGAATTATGCAAATATATGAACTATCCTTGTTAGAAGACTTTACTTTAAAATTAACTCCTCACCATTAATTTCTTACTAAGACCTATAATGGATTTCGTCTCATAGCAAAGTTAACAGAACTTATGAATCTGACAATTTTTCAAAAAGCTATGAAAATGCCATTCATATAACAATGCTCGTGAGTTGTTTATTGTGTCCTGTGCATAAAAAGCTTCTTGTTTTATACACTGCACTTTTTGTCAAATCCAGTCACTTGGCTGGTTTTTTTCTTTGCAGTTCTGAAATAACTACTGCTGTGCAATTCTTATTAAATGAAATGTCTATTAAGTTATCAATCATTTGGACTAAGTTGAGAAAAAAGTTCAATTGCTTTTCGTTATTTATAGCCTAAATATCTATAAAAATCTAGTCTTGTAGATAAATAAAAGTATGTGAGTTTATGACATTTCTTATGAAAGAAATTCTTTTGAAAAACAGTTTCTCTACGTAAAGCCACCTTATTTTATAACAAAGTGTATTAGTTAATTTTGGGTGAATGGTGATATAGTGAAAATGACTGGAAGTTTTCTGCTTACTCAAAGTCTGGTATTTACATTCCAAAGTTATGATCCTCTCATCTCAGCAAGTTTTGCACCTGCATTTTCTTTTTTTCTTTTCTTTTCTTTTTTTTAGTCTTTTTCGTGACCGGCACTCAGCCAGTGAGCGCACCGGCCATTCCTATATAGGATCCGAACCCGCTGCGGGAGCATCGTCGCTGTGCTCCCAGCGCTGCACTCTCCCGAGTGCGCCACGGGTTCGGCCCTTTTTTTTTTTTTTAGTCTTGCACCTGCATTTTCTTTTTTTTTTTTTTTTTTTTTTTTTTTTTTTTTTTTTTTTTTTTTTTTTACGTTTTCTTTTTTTTTATTTTTTTTTTTTTATTTATTTTTTATTTTTTTTAATTTTATTTTGTCGATATACATTGTAGCTGATTAATGTTCCCCATCACCAAAACCTCCCTCCCTTCTCCCTCCCCCCATCCCCCCCAACCATGTCCTTTCTGTTTGTTTGTTGTATCAACTTCAAATAATTGTGGTTGTTATATCTTCTTCCCCCCCCCCCCGGTTTGTGTGTGTATGTGTGTATGTGTGTGTGTGAATTTATATATTAATTTTTAGCTCCCACCAATAAGTGAGAACATGTGGTATTTCTCTTTCTGTGCCTGACTTGTTTCACTTAATATAATTCTCTCGAGGTCCATCCATGTTGTTGCAAATGGCAGTATTTCATTCGTTTTTATAGCTGAGTAGTATTCCATTGTGTAGATGTACCACATTTTCCGTATCCACTCATCTGATGATGGGCATTTGGGCTGGTTCCAACTCTTGGCTATTGTAAAGAGTGCTGCGATAAACATTGGGGAACAGGTATACATTCGACTTGATGATTTCCATTCCTCTGGGTATATTCCCAACAGTGGGATGGCTGGGTCGTATGGTAGATCTATCTGCAATTGTTTAAGGAACCTCCATACCATTTTCCATAGAGGCTGCACCATTTTGCAGTCCCACCAACAATGTATGAGAGTTCCTTTTTCTCCGCAGCCTCGCCAGCATTTATCGTTCATAGTCTTTTGGATTTTAGCCATCCTAACTGGGGTTAGATGGTATCTCAATGTGGTTTTGATTTGCATTTCCCGGATGCTGAGTGATGTTGAGCATTTTTTCATATGTCTGCTGGCCATTTGGATATCTTCCTTAGAGAAATGCCTACTTAGCTCTTTTGCCCATTTTTTAATTGGGTTGCTTGTTTTCTTCTTGTAAAGTTGTTTGAGTTCCTTATATATTCTGGATATTAATCCTTTGTCAGATGTATATTTTGCAAATATTTTCTCCCACTCTGTTGGTTGTCTTTTAACTCTTTTAATTGTTTCTTTTGCTGTGCAGAAGCTTTTTAGTTTGATATAATCCCATTTGTTTATTTTTCCTTTGGTTGCCCGTGCTTTTGGGGTCGTATTCATGAAGTCTGTGCCCAGTCCTATTTCCTGAAGTGTTTCCCCTATGTTTTCTTTAAGAAGTTTTATTGTCTCAGGGTGTATATTTAAATCCTTAATCCATTTTGAGTTGATTTTAGTATACGGTGAGAGGTATGGATCTAGTTTCATTCTCCTGCATATCGATATCCAGTTATCCCAGCACCACTTGCTGAAGAGGCAGATACAAAATCAACACACAAAAATCAGTAGCATTTCTTTTCTCCAATAGTGAACATGCAGAAGGAGAAATCAAGAAAGCCTGCCCATTTACAATAGCCACCAAAAAAATAAAATACTTAGGAATTGAGTTAACCAAGGAGGTGAAAAATCTCTATAATGAGAACTACAAACCACTGCTGAGAGAATTTAGAGAGGATACAAGAAGATGGAAAGATATTCCATGCTCTTGGATTGGAAGAATCAACATAGTGAAAATGTCCATACTACCCAAAGTGATATACAAATTCAATGCAATCCCCATCAAAATTCCAAAGACATTTTTCTCAGAAATGGAAAAAACTATTCAGACATTTATATGGAACAATAAAAGACCACGAATAGCCAAAGCAATGCTCAGCAAAAAAAATAAAGCTGGAGGCATAACACTACCTGACTTTAAGCTATACTACAAAGCTATAATAACCAAAACAGTATGGTACTGGCATAAAAACAGACACACTGACCAATGGAATAGAATAGAGAATCCAGAAATCAACCCACACACTTACTGCCATCTGATCTTTGACAAAGGCACCAAGCCTATTCACTGGGGAAGGGATTGCACCTGCATTTTCTGCAAGATGTATTGTGCCCTGCCTGTGGCAAGCTTGCACAGACCAAATTGATGTACCAGACTGATTGATGCCTGCTTACTTTCAGGAAACCACACTCTGGTTCTTGCTGTGTGTCACTTCCTCCCTGAGTACCACTAATCTTTGATTATTAAACTCCAGCTCCAATAATTCACAATCCTTGATTCATATAACATGCTGTCTTGCAAAATAAACCCTTAGGCAATTTAGTTCAATTTAACAAAGAATAATTGAACGCCTACCAGGAGTAAGGTTAAGGGCTATGGGGTACACAAAATAAATAACCCATACTCCCTGCCACTAAGCTTCTTAATATGTAAGGAAAATATGTACCCAAATCTCCATATTAAAACATTGCTGCACTATCCTTTCCTAATTAAAATAACCCATACTTTAGTAAAAATTCATAGTTTTTTTCTTATCTTTCTGAGCATTACTTCTCAGCTCAGGCAACTCCTCAGGTTTCTAGACTTGCATGCTCAACTGCATATTCAACATTACCATGTGGACATCTTATAGGAACCTCAAATTCAACATGCCCAGTGCCAAACTCATAATCATCTGTCCTAAAATTAGTCTTCTCTAGGATCCTGTGCCTCAGTGAATGGCACAATCTGCAGTGCAAGCCAGAGCCTGCGAGTCATTCTAGATGTCTTCATCTCCATCCTCCAGTCTACTTTGGCCAGCTCATTTATGTTTGTGTTAGAACCCTTCAGGTGCTTATTTGTAGTCATCTTATTTTTTCACCATTTATTATCTTCTGATGGAGATTTCATCTACTCCCAATTTTTAAATCATACCCTGGCCAAGAGAAAATTATTAGTGAAATATTTTTAATCTCTTCAGGAAAAAAATCCTTGTAGTTTTAATTTGATTTTTTTCCATCTGCCTTTGCTTATTAGCCATTTGTTCAATAAACTTAATAGGCACAGATATTCCAAGCATTGGCTCCTCATGAAAACACTGTAAGGTGGTGCTATTAGACTCTAGAGGACTTCCCCAGAATCAGCCTGCCAGCCAGGATTTGAAAGCAGGAGTATTCTGACAACAATTTCTGAGCTCATTCCAATAAACTAACTGTTTATTGAAATAATAGTTTATTGAAAAATACCTTTTTCAGAAAATGCACTTTACTCTAAATAACTTACATCCTCCTTCTCATGCTCACCTCCATCAAGTAATCAAACCTCAACTGCAAAGGAGTTGAACCAGGTATTAAAAAGGAAGCAAAATATTTAAACAAATTCATTATAAGGGGTAATTATATAATCCTCCTTAAGAAATGTACTTTTTAAAAGGTGAAATTTGCTAACTGAATTATGTCTATAATTAATTTTTTTCCTCTCATCCTTCCACAAAGGATTAAATTTGTGTACAGTAGAAATAAATGAATAATGATAAAATACACATAACTGAAAGGGGGATGGGTGAGAAAGAATTGAGAATCTAGACTGGGGAAACCACAATTACTAAGACTGGGCCTCAAATTTGGCTCTACCTCCTAGAGAGTCAAAGCAAAAGGAGGGGAACAGCCAAGTAGGTAATTCTCACTTCCTTTAGCTTTCTGCTCAACTGTCACCTTAGAGAGTCTTACCATGTTCACTTTATTTAAAATAACAACTCTGCCCCATACCCATACTCTCTATCCAGCTTCCCTACTTTTATTTTTTTTAATAGCATTTATAACACACTGATGTACTTGTTCCGTGATGTATTTGTCCATTTATTCATTGTCTCTCTCTTTCTACTACATTACAAGATTAATGAGGGTGGAAATCTGGGCCTGTTTTTTTGTTTTTCTTTTTTGTATTCCAGCCTACAGTAGTGCCTGGAAAATAGTAGTAACTCAGTAAGTTTTTCCAATGAATGGTTGAAAAGATATCAAGAAAGTATATGCTAGTCAGAAAAATAAGGAACAAACATAATAAAATAAAATAGTAAATACAGAAAACTTTCTATAATACAATGACTATAATCAGTTGTTAAAGCAATTGATGTTCAATATGATATAAATGGAGAAAAAAATACCTTCAGTATATGATCAGGTTGTTAGAGCAACTGAAGTCTTAAAATAGTAGCCAAATACAAGGGTACTTCAAAAAGTTTGGGGAAAAATAGAACTGAAAGGCAATACAAATCCTTCTATGAACTATTTGAAGTACCCTCATATAGAGTGCCTAAAGACTTTGATTTACAAATAGCTAATTATTTAAACTCTAAGAAAATATTATAGAAATGGGAGAATAATTGTACTTTTTTCATTATAAACTGTTAAATAAGCTATAATACAGTAATAAATTATAATTAAAAAATAAATTCAACAATGAGGGACAAAGTTTGGTATTTAACTTTTTTTCTTCATAAAATTATTCTTAAGTGTTTTATACTGGGTATTTTTATTGACACCAAAGATGGTCATGCTAATTGATTAATTCTCTGTGATTTTAATAACTTCATTCGTGTCCTTCTTTAAATCTAAAAGCTTAAACTAAATAAATGTGCTTCTATACTCCTGTGAAACTCTTGAGTAGACAAAGTTGTTGTCTCTGAAACGAGTGACCCCTCAACAAATGGAGAAAATATGCTAGGATGACATAAAGAAGCAACTGGGATTTCTGTGCTAAATAAAAACTAGACTTAGATATGGAATCCTTGGAGCAGCAATCATTCTCATCAAAATTTGTTTTTTAGGAGTGATCTGTCAAGTTAATTTTAGTTACGTAACTCAACAGAAAGAATGTCAAAAAGATATCAATTTTTGCTTTTCACATGTATATAAACCATGCATTTTCAATATATACACTAATGTATGCATTCAATAGTACTATGGAAGAATATTAGAATAGAATTAATATTTCCTAGCAGCCGAAAACACTGTAAAAAAAAAATCAAGTACCTTCACTCTCCAGAAGTTAATCTACTCCATATAGCATATTTTAGAAATTATCTTTCTCTATTACTCTATTTAGAATAAGCAAAAAAAAAAATTCTGGGTGTATCCATGGAGCACTGTGCATTGTTTAGAACATTGTTTAGTCTTCATGGTCTTTGAGTTATTTTACAAGTCTGTAAATTACAGGTTTTCCATGAAGTTCAAAACATTTGCACCATGCTTTCTCTCTGATCAGAACTATGATAAGCTGCAGTTGTTGCTGTAAGAAAACAGCAACAACAAATAAAGCCAATCGTATCCTCTTCCTATGCCAAGATAAGGCACGGCTGCCAATAAGGTTAAATGGAAAAAACAAACAAACAAAAAACCCCAAAACCAAAAAAACCCCACTGGATATGGGGAAAAATAGATCAGAAGATGTAAAGTATCTTCTGCATCACATTAATTAGAAATTCAATTTCTCTGCTTAAATGAAAGTACTCTTGAATGTCTTATCAATTCCTTTAAACACACATGAACACACTTAATGAACCAAAACATAACTAGTAAGAACTCTTAAAGTTTTTGAAGGTAGGTGGCCGCTATTGCAAGATAAAATTGTGACTCCAGAGAAGAAGACAGAAAACCAAAGATAGCCTGTCTAAGGCTTACAGAAGGTACAAATAAAGACATAGTTTCTACTTATGCCTCTTAAGGGCAAGACTGATGTCATGTTACTTTTAGTTTTTCCCTTTAACCTTTCTTTATTACTTCTCTTGAATAGGAAATTGAGAATAACTTGAATAGAGGACGGTGGGTATTCTTTTTCCCATCAAAGATCAGTGGCCCACAAGGGGAAAAAATCAACTAAAGATCTACATAAAAAGCAACATAATTTAGGTTGATAGGTTTATTTTTTCTTAGGGAATTATGAAACTCTTAATTTATCTGATTTTTAGATTAGGAAATCTTAATTCTTTATTCAATAAATAAATAATATTTATTCTATAAATCTGAGAATTATATGTACTAAAAATACAGTTCTATGATGTGGTTAGTTGAGGGGAATAAGAAGAGAACTAGAGAAAAAGATGAGAAAGCGAGAAGGTGAGGGAGAAATAGGAAGGTAATATTTATTGAGGGCCTACTATGTGCTAGGCGTTTTGTATATAAAATTTCACTGAATCCATATAAGAACTTTAAAAGGTGGGTAGCATTATACCCATTACAAATGAGGAAATTGAGCCTCTGAGGGATTAAGTAATCAGGATCACAAGGCTAATAAATTAGAACTGTCGCACACCAAAACCCTTTTGTTTCATAATACTCAGCTTGTACAAAGAAGAAGGAGAGGTGGGGGGAAAGGAGAGATGGTGAAAAAGAGAAAGTGGCTGAGATGGGTAGGGAAAGAATAAAGGACATGAGACACAATAGGGATAGAAAGGAAATGGGTAGTAGGAAAGAGAGGGAGAAAAGGAATGGGAGAGGAAGAGCAAAATAGCAAGTTGCATATGAGGAGTTGCTGGAAGAAAGACAAAGAGAAAAGAGGTCACTGGAATGTAGGCTTCAAGAAATAAACGATTTTTACCTATCCACTGGAATATCTTATAGCAGAGTAATTACTCTTGACAACTCAAAGCACTTGTAGCCCTTACACACTTTGGGTTTGGAACCATTATACGTGAAGGGTTTCTCAGCTTCAGCACTATTGGCATTTTGGGCCAGATAACACTTTGTTGTAGGGGACTGTTCTGTGCACTATAGCATGTTTAGCAGTAACCCTGGCCTTTTCCTATTAGATGCCAGTAGCATCCCCCTAGTCTCAACAATTGAAAATGTTCGGACACTGCCAAAAGTCCCTTGTGGACAAAATTTTCCCCAGTTGAGAACCAGTGATTTAGAGATTCCATTCTGGATAACAATAAAAAATGAACAAAAGATGCCTACAATATGCAAAATTATTCCTTTTGTTACTCTAGTGACTGGATGTTTTTAGGATATGAGATTAAGTTAGGGTAGAATTCATCTAAACATATCATTTGTTACAGTATTGCTTGCAAACAAACTGCTTTTATAAGAAAGGAAGCAGGTATATAAATGAATATCTAGTTTTGAACTACATAATCTAAGGAGGACAGCAGATTTGTCAGAGGCTATTCTATCATCATGTGGTGGGCTCTTTGTAATAATGAAAAGAACACTGGCTTTGGAGTTTGAAGATCTGGGTCCTGGTCTGCTCTAGTACAAGCTGGTTGTAGGACCTACAGCAAATCATTTGGCCTAGGGAACAACCATTGGCTTCTCATATTTTACAGAGTTCAAATATATACTTCTTAGGAAACAGTTAAGTAACTTCCTTATATATATTTATCACTGATACCATGTTGAAGGGCAAGTAAGGCAAATACTGTGGATTGACTTATCAACTTTATTCCCTTGCCAATGTGTGGTCCATGGGCTCAGCATCAGCATGACTTGATAGAGATGCAAAATCTCAGACTTCACCCCACACTAGCTGAATCAAAATGTGCATTTAACAAGAGATAATTTCTAACACACGTTAAAGTTGAGGGGCACTGATCTATTCCACCTTCCTCCTTTCTAACTACAGAGGATGAAAACCTTAAAAACCACCCTTCTTAGATTTCTTTTCAGTTAGGATTCTGGTTGAAAACTAGGTCTAACAGCTAATACTTTCATGCTAGCTATGTGCTAGGAACTGCTCTGAGCACTTTATTTTATATATAAGGGTACTTCGAAAGGTTCATGGAAAGATTTCCATTACCTTTTGATTCTATTTCTCCACGAAGTTTTTGAAGTACCCTCATACACATGCAATCCTCCCCCAAATCCTATGAGTACCCAAGTATTATTCCCATTATACAGATGAAGAAACTGAAGCCAGAGGGGTTAATTAACTCACAGAAAGTTACAATTAGTAAGAGGCAAACCTAGATATTCTCAATCCACAATCTGTAGTTAACCATATTCTAGTGATAAATGAAAAAGGATGTATAGGTGACCCTCTGCCTTCCATTTTTTTTTTTTTTTTAAATTATTTGTTTTCCAGAACATCTCCTGGGACACACTTTGGTAAATGCTGTGTTAGAGGTTCCTTCATTTACGAGGGTACTTTAAAAAGTTCATGGAAAAATGAAATTAAAAGATAATGCAAATCTTTCCACGAACTTTTTGAAGACCCCTCATATTTACTTAAACATCTATGAGCCAGAATTGTTCTGAAAGTTCCAGGCATTGCAAAAGGCAAGAAATAGAAATGAGGCATTATCGTTTAAAAGAAATCAAAATCATTTTCTTCTATACACTGGACGATTATATACCCAGAAGATGCAAACGAATCAAGTCTAAGAGATACAGACATAGTACTTACTAGTATTAGAATTAATAAAAGAATTCAGAAAGGTAGCCAGTTAAAAACTAAATACATAAACGCCAACAGCTAGAAACAAGCAGCAAAAAACATGATGTGGAAAAAATTCCCTTCTATAATACCAACAAAAATATGAGAGTACTTCAGAAAATTCATGGAAAAATGGAATTAAAAGATAACACAAATTTTTCCATGAACTTTTTGAAGACCTCTCGTATAACAGCTTAATACAAACTTTGGTATATATATATACACACACACACATACATGTGTATGTATATATATGTGTGTGTATATGTATATATATGTATATACCTACTATAAAGAATTGTAAAGCAAGGGAAAAAGTGAGTTATTCAATGATTAGGAATAAAAAAATCGCTCCATACCTCACACAATACATAAAATCAGCCTAAAGAGATTAAATATATACAGTAAAAAAAGCCCCCCAAAAACCATAAATACACTCATACAAAAGAAAATACAGGTGGATATTTAACTAATTGTAGAATTAGAAAGAATTTCTGAACAAATATATACATAAATATGTGTATATATGTGTAGGGTGTGTGTGTGTGTGTATGAAATTACCAAAAAAGAAATTCTTTTGACTAGTAAAAGTGTTAAGCTAAATCAAAAACATCATAAATAAAATTATAAAATAAATAGCAAACAAAATATTTACATTCAAAGTGAAATAAAAGATTAATATCCTTATAAAAATGCGCCCCCCCCCCAAAAATGGTAAAGAACATGGTTAAAAATAAATACACAGCTGGCCAATTAGCCCAGTTGGTTAGAGCATGGTGTTATAACATCAAGGTCAAGGATTCAGATCCCCTTACTGGCCAGCCACTAAAAAAAAAGAAAGAAAGAAAGAAAAATGCCCTTTAAATATATGAATAGTTTAGTAAACCTCTCCAGCAATATCTTACAACAATAAGATAGAATTTTTGCCTACTAAATTGGCAAAGATTAACCTATAAATTATATTATTGTTCATTGCTCGCATGGGTGGTTTCCAATCAGCATTTTTATACACCAATGCTGGAAGCATATATTGGTATAACCTCTTTAGAATGCAATTCTTTAGGATGTTTCAAGAGACTTCAAAGAGTTTGATTCATTGACCAAGTTCTTCCACTTTTAGGAATCTATTGCAAGGTAGAAGTGTGAGGATTTACAAGCAAAGATTTTCATACAGCATTAGATATTAAAGAACATTTGAAGCAATTTAAATGTGCACTGTTAGGAGAGTGGACTATCAGGCAGCCCTAAAAATAGTTTTCACATAGAATTTTCATAACATGGGAAAATGACGCAATCTTTTAAGTAGATAAAAAAAGATACAAAATTCTATTTATATTAAAACATGTTAAAAATATAAGCATGTATATATGTATACACAGAGATACATAAATATGGTAATAAAAAATATTTGATATTTGATATCAAAATATTACCTGGAGTAGAATTTCAAATATTTTCTTCTTTAGGTCTTTCTATATTACTAATTTTCCAAAGTATACATTACTTTTATAATCATAAAGAAAGACCTTAAAGCTAGAGTTAATGATTCTGAAGTCAAAGTAAGGATAATGGTCTAGGTAAGCTCTAGGTAAACAAGGCCATCTTGGGTTATTCAGGTTGTAAACTGCATACTGTGGCACATCTAAGCAGATGCCATTAACATTACAGACATATAACAAAAAAGACGAGATGTTTAGCCTTCCAGCTATGTAGCAGGGCACAGACTCTCTTACATAAAGCCAACCTGGCATTCACCATCATGAACATACTTAGATCATCTCTCGTATACACAATTACCGCCACACGTGGAATAACTGTGTCCTATCCTTTCAGTTCCCTGGGCATCCCCTGAAATTGCTTTTCTCCCTTGTTCATTTCAGAGGCCTGACTCCTCGTTCAAACTTGACACAGTTCCTTGATCTAGGGGATTCGGTCTATTCTCTCAACGCCTCCTTTCTTAGGATACTTGATTTTACTCTTTTGTCAGTCATCTTACTTAGAAAGACTCAGGCCAGAAGGACAGAGGAACCTTAGTTTTTTTTTTTCAAATGGAGTAGCATCTAAGGACAAATTGTAAAAAATGATGCTAACAATATCTTAGTTATACAACACCTATATGAATACCAGTATTTCCATATTATATGAAATTGATACCAAAATACAGATACATTTTGATCTGGCATTACAATAACAATGAGTGAAAGATAGATTTTGTATAGTCAAAGCTGATGCAAGAGACTTTGAGGTGGAGGCAAGGGAATGTGCCTTTCAGATAGGAATGGAAAGAAATATCAGTGAAGGAAAGGCCATATGTGGAAGAGCCTTTAACCTGGGAAATAACCCAAGGAAGAAACCTCCTTCATCAAATTATCAGAAAGGGCAAACTCTGTAAAGGAAATATAAATAGAAAGAGATTTAATATAGGAAATTAGGTGCTGACAAAGTCATTGAAAGAACTGGATAGAGGAGCACAAGTCAGGTGCCTCTGAGGCTACTGAGTTCAAGAGCACACCACCATAGCCCTGATCCAGATGAAAAGGCACCTCTGCTGGCTGTTGCCTCCAATTCTATCTCAATATCTATTAGGCTACTAAGACATCATATGAGTGTGCTAAGCAGAAAGGACAGCAGGAAGATGGCCTCTGCCTCATTTCCAGCTAATCAGTTTTGGTTCTGTTTCTGTTTCCATAATTGCCTTTACAGAAAAGTTTACTTTAAGTTCTAAATCACTAGCTTAGGAACAATTGTTCAAAAATATTCCATTTGTAATTTGGAGTCCTTGTGTTCTTAAAACAACCAAGAAAACAAACAAACAAAATGAAGAAATAAATATCATCTCTCTCTAAAAAAAAAAACAAAAACAAAAAACTAAAACAACTCCTTGGGACATGTTTTATAGTTAATTTTATTTAATTCTCCCTCAAATATCTTTACACATGTAAAATTATCTCCATGATCATTACATGGCAGTGCATAAAAATTTTAAATTTCATTTGCAGAACTTGAAAAAAACTAGAAAACAAGGCTTTGTGATAACATTACCAAAAAAATGACTTATCATAAAAGTTTGTTTCTTACACCAATCGGTAGGGTTGCACCAATTTTTTGCTTATTTTAGCTTCTTACAAGGAGTTATTCTTTGATGCTGATGTAATAGAAAATGCATATTTCAGGTGTAATTTTCAATTATTGTGTATGTAGGCTTACAGTACATAAATAAATCACGAGGTAAAAATAATACTTTCAAAGGAGTACAGGAAAATAAATCTTCATGACATGCAATGAAGGAAGCAGGTATGCGAAATGATATGTTTTCTAGGATAAACATTTCTTTTGTTTGTTTTATTCTTTTTCTTTGCACCATAAGCAATTTTGGTAAAACCAGAGCTACTGATGATGTCCACATCCTCATATTGATGAAGTCCACAGAAGCTTAAACGAAGTATTTTACATGCTCCCTTACAAGCATTTGAAAATTTACTTCGAAACCTCTGTTGAAATGCACCATTCTCCCCACCCCAAGTTCTTGATGTTCTTCTCTTCACTTTTCCAGTTGAGCAACTAAGGTAAGAGGAAACCAAGCCCTTTAGCTACTGAGTCATAGTACAGTTAACGGGGAAAACCAACAGGAAGGGAATCAGGAAGATCTCCTAGTTGCCAATGATTTGCTTCAGTCGCCATTTCTTATATTGCCACACATGAAAAATTACACTCCACACAGTAATCAAACCTAATGCTAAGGCATATTTTTGTGCCACACACTTATTTGTTTTCTAAGTAATGTATTTAAATAATATAAGTTCTACTTTATTAATACATGTAGTGATGATATTGGAGTGTGAAAAATGTGACAAAAAGGACAGACGGAGAAGGATGAAAAGAAATAGGCATTAATTGATTGTTCCAACAATACAGGCTGTAGTAAAAGCTAATACTCATTTAAATTCCTGCCCCTTAATGTGATTCTAAAGATCGGCTTATCTCAGATAATTTTGAAGTTCTAATCACTGCATTTGCTGGTGAAAATTCATCCCACTCGTAATTCAATTTTAAAAATTAAACTTCTTGCCTAATCTTGAAGAGATTCGATGTTGCAATGCCCACTATCACACTTTATTTAATGACATCAAACTCAGAAAGTTTAAAAAATTACACAACTTCTCTTTTTCCCTTGTTATGACTGGCCTCTTACACTTCTTTCCCCTTGGTACCAACCGAAAGCAATTTTCTTGCTTTTTCACTTTTTAAATGAAGTTTAGATCTCATTTGTGTTCATGTGAAGAACGTGCTGTGGGAGAGTCCCTGTCAAAACGTCTACGATAACACTCGCTCCTACACATGCCTTCAGACACTGAGTGCTATCGAGAGAAATACACCCACACCTTACAGAGCCTCTAGGTGAGTGTTCAAAATGCAAGATGGAGGGCGGGAGGGGGAGCCGCTGACCCCTAAGACACATCACAGGGGTACGGACTCGAAGTTAAAAAAGAGGTGTTTACATGGAAGGTTTTTAAATAAGGGACCTCCATGGAGGTCATTTCCACAGAGTCCTGGGCGCCGGCCCGAGATTCATCTCCCGGACGGCAGGGTAGGGCCATGCTGACCCCGCCAGACACACGACGCCAGGGTCAGCACTCACGGCCGCCGTCTAACCGCTCCTCCGGGCGGCTTCCCCAAGAGCCGCAGCGACTAGCGCCCCACTCGGGGCAGGAGCCGAAGGGCCGCCCGCCCCCCCGGGCCACTTCCCTCCGCCGCGGGGTGGGGCTCCGGACCGGGGCCGGGCCGCGCCGCCGCCGCGCCTTCCTGCGCTCACCTGCTCGCTCTCCTTTTTCGGCCGCAACCCGCGCCGCCGCGGGCTCGCTCCGGGCTCCCGCTCGGTCCCCGCGGCCGCCCGCTCCGCTAGGGCGTCCCCGTCCTCGTCGCGCTCCCCGCCGCCGCCGCCCCGCAGTAGCTCCCTCTCCGAGCACATTCCGCCGCCAACTCCTGCCGCCTGGGACGGCCACCAGAGGTCCAGGCTGCGACGCACGAGGCAGCAGCGGCCGCCCGAGGGCCTCCTTGAGATCAGTCGCGCCCGCAACTGACAGGAGCCTCCGGAGCGCGCACCGCCGGCCTGAAAGTCCGAAGTACCAGCCCGGCCTCTCCTGTCATTGGCTTGCCACGCCCCCGGGCGCCGGGGCGGAGCCAAAGTGGGGGCGGGGCCAAGGCGGGGCGGGGTCAACGGGGGCGTGTGAGCGAAAGACTGTATGAGAGGAATTGAGTGTGTGTGAGAGACTGAAGAGGGTGTGTGTGAGAGATTATGTGTGAGACTATGTGAGAGAGCAAGAGAGAGAAACTGAAAGAGCATGTATATGTAAGAGTGCATTTGTGAGTGAGTGTACGTGGGAGTGTGTGAAAGAAAGACAGAAACGCACCAAGTTACACTCTCCAGCGGGCTCCCTCTGTTTTTACCTGGCACTGGGGTGTGCCCGGATATGCTGCTGGCTGCCTGGCCTTCTGAGCAGATGTCCATCCTTTGTAAGGAATACACATTTCTCTGTCTCTTTTGTTCCTTTTGCTTCTCTCCTAATAGCTTTCTGAGGGTCTGTGGCTTTGTCTCTCTCTGTCGAGCATTTCCTGGTGTGTGTTAGTTGTTGGAGCCTTGGGATCACTTGGTGGTATATCTGCCTTTGTGTATATTTGTATAACTGGGTAAGAATATGTCCCTTGGTAGGTGGTAAGAGTGACATTTAATTTTTAGTTCTTTTTCTTACTACCCCATCCATTTTGTTAAAAGGAAATTGAAGTGTGTTTAAATAAAATATCACAGTTTTTAGAGACTGGCCAGTTAGCTCAGTTGGTTAGAGTGCAGCCTAGTAACACCAAGGTCAAGGGTTGGGTTCCCTATACAGGCTGCCAAAAAAAAAAAAAAAAAAAAAGAAATCACATTCGTGTGTGTATCTCTTCTCTATATATTGGGAAAGTGAACTATTGTATAGATTAAAATCAGGCTGTCAATGAAAAGCAAATATGCATAGGTATGGAGAAGATTAAGTTATTTGGAACCTTTTAAAAAAATGTTTTTAGGCCCAGAGAAGGAATTAAAATAGGCAAGTTCATAAGTTCATTTTAACTACTTGTTTCCTATTTTTGGTAGTTAGAAGACTGAGAGTCTCGCACGCATCCTTACACACAATCTTTCTCTCACACACACCGTCCCTCTCATACACACATTGTACCTCTCATACACACATGATCTCACATACACACAGTCTCATACACATACAATCTCTCTTATACCCCATCTCTCACCATTTGTTGTGTACATAGAGTCTCTCTCTCACACAACCCTCTCTAATAGGCCCCAGTCTCTCTAGGGACTAGAAAATATGCTTTTGGATGTCACAAATAAGAAAGCAGATGAATCTGGTTTATTTTCTTTCTTAAAAGTTTTTAAAACCCCAGAGGACAGCATTTAATATATGTATAATCAGAAACAAATGTCACCAAGGGAACCCAGAACCATCCCTGATGGGCCTCATTACTTTCTTCTAATGTCATTTTCATTCCTGAAATTTTGGTTTAGCTATTAGTAGTAGTGTTTCTTATAAAAAGTGACCTTATCTTTTTTAAAATAAAAGTTTAGAATTATATACAGTGGCACAGAGAACATCAACCCTTTATTACCAACTTTGTGAACTTAAGGCACATTTTGAAGTTCTCCGTCTTTTGGCTTGTGTCTAGTTTAAGTCAAATAGTTATGCACTCTTCAATCAGGCTAAAGAGTGAATAGAAACTTCTTGTATACATAAGGACTCAGAAGGCACAGAATATATGAGAGTACTTCAAAACGTTCATGGAAAAATAGAATTAAAAGATATGACTCTTTCCATGAACTCTTCGAAGTACCCAGGTAAAAAAGAGTAATACAGAGCTTAGATTTGTCAATTTAGGGGACAGGTCTTACAGGAATCCCTTAGTCTAGAATATAGCATCTGGTTTTGGGTAGGTTCAGGCTTCTTCTTGATTCTTTGAGAAGTACATTCATTCTGTTTTTGGCAGGTATCAGTTGAACACCACTAGGCATTAGGCCCAGGTCTAGGTCCCTATCCTCACAAAGCTTTCATTTAAATCTCCTTCTAATTAGTCTGTTTCTCTTGGCAAAAATTAAGAACTTTCACCAAGGAATGGCCAGAATCTATGACTGAAGTCAAAACTTTTTCTTAGTGTCATCTACCTTTTGTTTAGTGAATGAGTTGGTCTTTGAACTGTTATTCTTTTGTTCATAGACACTTCATTTTTTTCCTGGAGACCTAGAGAACCACCTCTTTAAACAAATATAATGGTAGCATTTTATTCAAAAGACATTATTGAGAATATATGCCAGGTAATAATACACTTGCAAGTACATCTTATGGGAGGGGAGGGCTATTTCCCGTTTACTACACAATGGCATAGTATACATATAAAGCAATTGCTGTCAGTTTCCAGTGGAAATATACAATCGTTTTTACCTAGGCAACTATAACATGTTGTTCTCAAATTGTATGTTTAGTTGTGATTTTATGAGGATATTTATCTTGTGCTTTCCCAGGAATTAATAAGTGGCAAGAAACAGATGCAAGTCTAAGGAGTGGCCTGTGTAGTGCAAATGAGGTTGTGAAGTTGCTGTGGAAGCAAGGGCTTTTAATCCCTCGCTTTCATGCCTTTTTTATTACTTTTTAATGTTCTTCTTTCTTATTCTATTCATACATCTTTCTAGAAGGAAAAATGGACAAATAAAAGAGATCTGTACTCAATTGGTAATATAATCATAGAAAATGAATGCAGTTATTTGTGGAAACATCTCAAACTTCATTTTAAGATGAAGTCAGTTTGATTTTTGACATGCTATGATGTTATTTTATTAGGAGCTTCCTATGCTTTAATTTTTGCCTCTCATATGATTTTCATCTGCTTCCTTATTATTTAGCAAGGCTTTCAGTATAGGAAATTATTTTTGAGATGTTTGGAATCTTAACCACAATTCCAGAAAACCCTATGGTTTCTGGACAGTTCATATGAATTTAAGGGAAAAGGAACTTACTGGAGAGCCCTCCCTACATTTGGTGTTCCTTTAGTTTAAGTCTAGTATTAGGGAGATGTTGAACCAATGCTCTCTCCATGTTCCCTAGCATTCCCACAGAGTCCATTCTGATTAGAAGAAGGAGAAATTTGCCCTTCCTCTGAAATAATTTCCATCCTCTCTGCTTTATTCCCTTTCTCTGGTGACTTCTTTGCATCCAGATGCACTGCTGAATTCTCTCCCTATAGTAAGAATGAGGAGTAAGAGCTGTTTTCATTAAAAAAAAAAAAAAAAAAGCCTTGAGAAAGCTATTTAAATTCACTAGTAGAGAAAAACATGCAAATGGAAAAAAAATTATAAAGTACCATTTAATATCTGTTAGCAATTTTTTTAAACATTGAATAAAACCTAACGTGGACAATGCCTTAGGAAATAGTTAAACTCCATCATTCCTAGTAGCTCCACAAACTCATAACATTATTTTGAGCAGTACATATTCTGAATCATAAAAATATCCATATCCTTTGGCCCACAAACCCTAGACCTAGGAAATAATTAAAAAGGGGGTGGGATGGAAGTGGGAAGATGTTGGTTAAAGGGTACAAAATCTCAGACAGGAAGAATAAGTTTTGGAGATCTATTGCACAGCATGCTAACCATAATTAATAATAATGTGTTACAGATTCAAAATACAATAAAAGAATAGATTTTAAATTCTCTCACTACAAAAAAATAAGTATGTGAGGTGATGGATATGTTAATTAGCTTGATATAATCATTCCACAACGTATACACATATCAAAACATCACATTGTACCCCACAAATATATACAATTATTTGTCAATAAAAATAAAAATAAAAAAAAAAAACGAAAAGGAAAAAGTTGTTTGTATAAAGATGTTCAAGGCCGTGAAAAGCTGAAAGTAGTCTAAATGTCCTCTAGTAGGGAAATTGGCTGAGAAAACTATGGTATATCAAAACAAATGTGTAAGGTTTTAAAACTGTAAAGGTGGAGGTTTTATATCAATGTGAAAAACATTTTTAATATAATGGTAAGTAAAAAAGTATAGGCTGATAATATCAGAGCCAGTTGGTTATCCTGTATCCCAGGAGCTAAGCAGGTAAGAAGAGTAATTCAGGTCTTATTTTGCTCAACTTAGGAAATAAGTCTTACAGAGGTGAAATTATGTGAACATATAAATCAAATTTGGAAGAGAAAAAAAAATTTTGAATGAAGTGATTATTTTTTGTAAAATTAATTTTAATATTGTAATTAAAAAATAAATCATTTAAAAAGATTTATATCTGTTTTCCTTGTATAAAGGGATTGCTGGCACCCTAAGTCTGGTTGATTCAACTTCATAGCTGAAAGTTCTATTACCTTTTGTTGAATAATTTAGTTCTTGAATGGGTTTGGATCTTTTATTCATGCTGTTCTCAATAATTTAAAATCTTAGAGTTGGAAGGAATCTAAGAGGCAGTTTAGAGCAAACTCCCACCCAACATAGGGATCTCTTCTATAACACATCTGACAGATGGTCACCCTCCTTCTGCTTGAAGGCTTCCAAATATGGGAAACTCATTACTTCATGATACCAACTGTTCAATTACTGGATAACCCTAATTGTTAGAAAGTTTTTTCCATTTACTGAATTGAATCTGTATCCTGATCTTTTCATCTATTGGTCCTAATTCATTCGTGAAGTACAAGAGAACAAGTTAATTTTTTTTTCCTCAAGACAGTCCTTTTGAATATTTTTTTTGAAAAAACTTTAAAATGAGTTTTGTCTTCTGTTAGACTTTATTTTTTAACTGTTATTTATAGGTAGACATTGGATTTTGCCATTGTTATCTGTACCTACTTTTTTTTTTTTTGGCAAAGCATATTTATTACTCACAGATAGGCAGCAAGGTGTTATCTACTTCTTGTGTTAACAGTACCTCGGCCTTTTTATTGATCCACTCAGTCTGTGATTTCAGTGAAGATGACTGGGTTCAAGAGTGGAGAATGTAACCTTTACTAAATAAATCAAATTCATTTCCCTCTCCCTTTCTCCTATGGCTGCAACGATTGGTTCATGGGTGACACCCAACCCAAGTTAGGCCAATCAGGGTCAATGAAACTCAATTCTGGCTTCTGTTTGTATTACAGAAAAAGCAAAGTCTTGTCTACAGGATTGGTGTATGATAAAATGGTCTTGGAACTGCAGGAGGACCACCTTATAGAACCTAAGAATAAGCTTGACCCAGCAGAATACATTATTGAGAGATGAACTTTTTAAGCCAGCTGTTTCAAAAGTTAAATATATTCTTATATGTATTCTTTTGTTTAAGTTATGTTAGCCAATTAATATGTTACCATAGTGCTGCTCCCCCCACCCCCCTTTTTTTTTCTCATATGTCATATTGGGTTGGTTTTTCATCACTTACTAAAGGAGTCAGAATGACACAGCTCTAAACTGGGATACAGGAGAAATGAATAGTTCTGCTACTGTCAAGCTGGAGAAATTTGGGCAGTTTATTTAAAGTCTCTGCTACTGAATTTCATCATCAGGAAAATGAGCAGGCTGAATTAGACAATTTGAAAAACCTCCTCCTTTAAAATTCTATGGTTTCTCTGTGACCTTACCTCCGGATCTAATCTGAGTGTCTGGCTGCTGTCCTTTGCACTTATTCCAATCAGTCAAGTTGTTCTTACTGGAGAGGCTAATTTTCAAAAGCAAAAGAATAGAAGCAATTTTCTCATATTGCATCTTTATCACTAATAATTAAATTACCTCAGGTTATTTTTCCCATTGCCCTGCCCCTTCAAAAGGATCTTTTAAAGTGTATTGATGCACATGTAAGTTGTCCTATTATAATTCCAAGACATCTATAATTTTAAGACTCTGTAATGAAATAACACCTTTTTACTCAGTGAAAATTAGGTCTCTTACTCTTTTGCCTTCAAATTTTCTTTTTCTTTTTTTTTGGGGGGGGGGAAGGGTGTGCAGTTGGCCATTTCAGGGATCTGAACTCTTGACCTTAGTGTTACAATTCCACGCTCTAACCAAATGAGCTAACCGGCCAGCCCTCTGCCTCCAAATTTTTATTCTGAAAAATCTCACATGTTAAGAACAGTTGCAAGAATGGTACAATGAATACCACAGAGCTTTCACCTAGATTTTTCAGTTAATATTTTGCTGTATTTATTTGCTTTCTTGTGTTTTCCTGAGTAAGTCTGTTACTCTCAATACATTTTTAAAATAGCATATGTAAAGAAAATTAAGGACTTCTGAGAGGAGTTCTACCCTTCCCTGGGAATATTTAGAAGAATCTGGAGAAGTGAAGGTGGTACAATGTGGGGGTTAACCATTCTAACTCTTGACTCTGCCTGAATTCCAATCCTGGCTCTCCTTTATACTCAGTTTTCTTCTACGCAAAATACAGTATTATCGGCACTTAAATTCATACTCAAAATAAATTAGTTTGTATTAATATTATGTGGGTGGAGCTGATAACATGAGGTGTGCTTGTTTTTTTATTGCATGTGGGAAAACTTAGTTATCTCTGCTCTGCAAATAAGCTTGGATCTTCAGTATTATCACATAAGAAATAAATTAGTGGGTGGCTTAAAAGAGAATGCAAAAAGCTGAAATAGAAATTAAGAAATATGTATTTCTAGCTAGGCAAGAAATCAGATCCCAAATAGCATCTGCCAATATGGTACTAGTGGATGTAAGCCTAGATCTAGGGAGGCAGATGGGTTTCATCTCAAGTACCAATTACTGGTAGTGGCTGCCTGGCACATGGCATAAGGCTTGCGAAAATTTATTGAGAAAGAATGACTGCCATGGAATGGGAGATAAGAGTGATGGCACACTGCCATGTTGCTATGGTCTGAACGTGTCCCCTAAAATTGAAACTTAATGGCCAAAGTGATAATATGAAGAGGTGGGGCCTTTAGGAGGCAATTAAGTCATAAGGGCTCCAATGAATGGGCTTGGGGCACTCCAATGAAAGGGCTGGTGGAAGTGGGTTTGTTCTCTTCTGCTGTCCCACCATGTGAAGACACAGTGTCCATCCTCTTTTGCCCTGTGTTTCTTCTGCTATCAAGCATTCAACGTGCCATTTTGGAAGCAGAAACCAGGCCCTCACCAAACAACAAACCTGCCGGTTCCTTGATCTTGGACTTCACAGCCTCCAGAAATGTGAGAAATAAATTTCTAATATTTACGAATTACCCAGTCTCAGGTATTTTGTTATAGCAGCACAAGCGGACTAAGACACACATACATTTGCCAGTTCTGGTCTAGGTGTAAAAGACAAAGAAGGCAAGATTCTGGAATGGGGAGTGAACTTGACAACTGGCTAGTGAATAATGTCAAGGCTAAGACAGAGAAAATTGAGTAGGTTGAAATAAAGTATTTCATCAAGCCTGTTAGTAAACCAGTAATATATACATATACCAGTAATATATACATATGTATATGTATAGTACATATACATATACATATACCTCCTGCTGTTTTTCCTGTACCCAGCTGGTTTTAAGTTTCTAAATGGTAACACCTATCCTAGCATTTACCACATTGTAAGAACTTCTTTGTTTATGTGTTTCTCTCTCTAATTAGACTATAACTTTCTGGAGGGAAGATCCACTCTTATACCTGTGTTTTACAAAGTGCTAGGTATGTAGTAGATACATAATCAGTGTTGGAACTGATTCAGCTATATCAAAATTTTGATTAGGTTTGAGTTCAAAGTCCTTACCCCGTAAAACTAACCCCATTTCTATGCTTACTTTGAAGCCTCCTGCTGTACTTAATTCCTAATTAAAAATATCTTTGGGGGCCGAGCCCGTGGTGCACTCGGGAGAGTGCGGCGCTGAGAGGGCGGCGACGCTCCCGCCGCGGGTTCGGATCCTATATAGGAATGGCCGGTGTACTCACTGGCTGAGTGCCGGTCACGAAAAAGACAAAAGAAAAAAAAAAAAAATCTTTGGGAAAGTCTAATATTGTCTTAAGTAAACTAACAGCAAAAAGTTTTAATTAATATAGAGAAGGAGCAGTATAGACTTAGCCCATGATTGCTAAACTATTTTTCAGAGTGCATGTAGGACAGAACTTAGGTAGAAAATAGAGAAACAATAAAGACTCTGAAGACATAAATTTTAGAGCATCTGTGAATACTAACCAGCTCCTTTCTGCTTCTTCAATCCATTAGAAACTAAAAAACAAAACCCAAATTCTATGACTCCTTGTCTTCTTAAATATTTAAATTACAGGGAGTCCTTAACTCTCAGTTTCTGAAATTTTCTCCACCTTGCACTTTCTGTATCATTAATTGACACTCCTAAATAAAATGTGTTTTATGTATTCAGCAGCTGGAGAATGATTATTACGAGCCAATAGAGGAAGGGGGCCAGTGGCTCAGTTTTGGCTTCATTGTCGTCTTTTTCTGAATGGTGACAATTAAACTATTCAATTAAATTTTGTCGTAAATTTTTATAGATATAAAAGACAATATGCTAGAAAAATAAAAATAAAAATTCTGTTGAAATTACAGAATTTTAATTAACTTAATTAAACTCATAAACTTAATTACAATTGAGCAAAGGTCAAATCATTAGTAATGATTTTGGCACTAACAATACACTGTTTAGCTTTAACTTGCTGATCTGTATGGTTTAGTTGTCAGGAAAGATAATAAAATTATAAAGTTGAGACAAATTGCTGGACATATATCTCCAAATTATACCTAAAGTTTACTTAAAGGATTTTACAGTTTTTAGCCTTGTAAGAATGTACACATTTGACTCTCACATGGATTTTCCAAAATTCATCATATGAAAAAATAATGACTTCTTATAATTTTTTTGTTAGTTGTCTCTTTTCTCAAATTGTACTTGAGTTACCATTAATTTTTCCTGCTTTAAAAATGGTGTCTTGTTGTTCCATATCTCTGCCTTTTAATAACTTTATCTAAAACACAGTTAAGAACAAAGAACTAAGCAAAAGGGCTTCTGAATGACTGCTGAACTGCCTTTTAAGACTTATCTCAGACGTCATCTCCCCCCGGAAGCCCAGGCTAAGTTAGGAGGTCTTTTACTGTCCAGGATAGATGTTCATTGCACCTTATTAATAGATTGACCTCATTGTACTATAATTATATATTTGGCCCCCCCTACTTGAATGAAAGCTCTTTGACAGACCATGTTTTATTCATCTTTGTATACCAAAGCCCATATTAAGTGCTCTATGTAACAAATGTTTTGTTCATGTTGAAACCTAATCCCCAATGTGATGTATTTGGAAGTGAGGCCTTTGGGAGGTGATGAGGTCATTAGCGTGGAACCCCATGGATGGTATCAGTGTCCTTATAACAGAGACACTAGAGAACTACCTTACCTTGTCTACTGTGTGAGAACAAAGTGAAATGATAGCTGTCTATGAACCAGAAAACAGGCCCTCATGGGACACAGAATCTGTCAATGCCCTGATCTTGGACTTCACAGCCTCTAGAACTGTGAGTAATAAATTCCTGTTGTTTATAAGCCACCCAGGCTCTGGTACACTATTTCCACATACTGTTATAGCAGTCTGAATGGACTAAGACAGTGCTTAATATTAGGACATATTAGATGCTCAATAAATGTGTGTTGAATGCATGCACAGCTATCAAAAATAATGCTACCTGAATACTAGTAGTGAGTCAACTGTTATTCCTTTTATATTCTTGGTTTCTGAAACAGGCTGTGAATCAGAATCACATGGGAAGATTTTAAAAAGCACAGATTACTAGGCTCCACTCTTGTCCTAGCAAATGAGAATCTTTTCTCTGTATTTTTATGAGGTTTCCCAGATGATTCTTATGAGTACTGAACAACTGTTCTCAGGCTGGAGTTTGTAAATCATTGCACAATGCTTTCTTTCATGAGCCTTTGAGAATAATCATGTTTAAGAAGTCAAAGCAATGTGTAATAACTTCTAGAAAGATTTGCATTCAAGATGGTTAAAGTTGTTTTAAATGTGTACTAGTTAAAGGATAAACTCCTAACTCTCCAGAAAACTTTGCGTATCATAATGCATTTACTAATGATTCTGGAGAGATAAGATTTACATTTTTTTTTAATATTGCTCAATTATTTATTTTTCTTCCTTTCCTAACTCCTCTGAAATGGACTTCATTTCTCATTTTACTTTTCTCTGTGTGACTACTTTGTAATATCTTTTGCTTCTTCCTCTATTTATAATTGGGAACACTCCATCCCTTCATGCCTCAAGCATCCTTTCCTGATGGAATGCACCTTCAGCTTTTGCTTTTTAAAACTCATGGTACTTCATTCAACTGCTCTGTGTGTTGGTTGAGTCCCTGCAATGTACCTAAAGATATTCGTTTACAAGAGAACTGAGTCCTGGGTTTCTTCTTGCCATTACTTTGAGGTAATTGGTTTCTGTGGCTTGTCAGGGCACTGCTGAGGAGAGGAGCTGGGTTGGGTGGAAATTTGGCTGACTCCACAGTTTTCCATATGCACTCTGTGCTCCTCATGCTTTAGCAAGGAGCTGGTCTTCACAGGCAGACCTGGAAGCAGGAAGACAGCCACTGTGTGGGTGGTTTTGAAGAAACCTCCTGCTGTTTTTCCTGTACCCAGCTGGTTTTAAGTTTCTAAATGGTAGTACCAAAACAACCTTCAAGTTTTGCCTTTGACTTAATAGGATTTCCGGCCTGTGTTAAAGATTGTACTTGATTTTAGAACTATGTTTTGATGTTTTTTACAGGACAATTTATCTCCAGCTTTTGTTTTCCATTAGATCCATTTTGTGCAAATGTTTATTATTTTTAATTTTGACTATGCAATTTGGTACAAATCCAATGATCTCTTAATGGAAGTTTATACTACTCTCATCCTAATTGTGTGTGTATGTGGGGAGGGGGACAAATGTGTTATAATTTTCATTATATTATAATTTATGTGATCTTAAGTTACATTCTATGTGAAAGACACAACATACCTGTTTTTTCTAAAATTTTTACCAAAGTTTATAGCTTTCAGGTCACCAAGAATATGGACTAATTTAACATTTACATCTTCTGCTATTATTATTTTTGGTTTTTGGGTTTTGCTTTTTTGATAGTTAACAACACACATTCGTTTAAGAGGTCCTCCTTTTTCTCAAGTGCTCAAAATCCACAGGAAATATAAAGCATTCATACAGCTAAAACTAAATGTTAGGAGTTGAGAAAATGTCAAAAAAAGTTAATGGAATATATCTAGGGTATTCAAAATTTCTATTCTGAAAGAGCATCTTTGTTCTGCCTTGTTCCAGACCTAAATTGGCTGATTCATGTAAGAACAGGATGGCAATTTCAGGTAAATACTCTATGATTGTTCGTGTTTGTTAACTGGTTACTATATGGTCCTGAGCATATAAAATGACACAGTCTTCAGCAATTTTTAAGTGTTAGTAAAGTGGTTCATTTTGGTTATTTAAAGAAATATCCTTTGCCAAATTTTGCTTGACTTTTCCATATATCTCCAGGAAAATCTGCATTATAATCTTACATACTAACTTAAAATATTAGGTTTCAAGGTTAAAACATTTAAACCTTTCATTAGTTAGGCTTAAAAATCCATAAAGGTATATGGCTTTCTCCAAGGTGGAATTGAATAATATAAGGTGGTGCCTTTTATTTTTTATCTATTTTATTTTTTTATTTTAACATTTACTTGTACATATTTGTGGGTACAGTGTATTTGTCCAATACATGCATATACTGTACAATGATTCACTTAGGGTAGATAGTCTTGCTTTGTACCTGTTAGTAAGTGATGTCTTTTAAAGTAGTAGTATTTGTGCTAATGTATCTTCTCAATACTGAAAGTGATTGACAATTTTACATATATATGTATTTTATATACACATTTAAAATTATATTTTAAGTTATTTTAAAAAATCTTGATAGCAGTTGGTTTTAAATATCACATGTAAAAATGCAGAGTGTCGTTTTTAGGTTGTTTTAAAAATTCCTTCAGGTGAAGTCATAGATCTCACAGTTGCATCTGTTTCACATTCAAAGCCATAGTTCATTGAGACCTATTCCTTATAACTGGTCCCGGCAGACTTGATATTTCTCTTCCTTCCTTCCTTCCTTCCTTCCTTCCTTCCTTCCTTCCTTCCTTCCTTCCTTCCTTCCTTCCTTCCTTCCTTCCTTCCTTCCTTCCTTCCTTCCCTCCCTCCCTCCCTCCTTCCTTCCCTCCTTCCCTCCCTCCTTCCTCCCTCCTTCCCTCCCTCCTTCCTCCCTCCCTCCCTCCCTCCCTCCCTCCCTCCCTCCCTTCCTTCCTTCCTTCATTACTTATTTATTTATTTATTACTATGGCTGGCCAGTATGACTATGTGTTATAATACTGTCCTGTAACCAACTAACTGGTCAGCAAACTTGATATTTTTAGTATGTACTAATAAATATTGAATATACTCCCCTACATCTAGACCAAGAGAGTGACTATTATCACTTATTGTGATAATAAGCAATTAAGTGATTTTGCAAAAGATATCTGTTATAAAGTGTTAAAAGAAAAACTTTAGACAAATTAAATTCAGCAGAACTTATTTGAGCAAAGAATGATTCCAAAATTGGGCAGCTGCCAGAACCAGAAAAGGTTCAGAGTGACTTAGTGGCTGCCCATGGTCAGACAAGATTTATAGACAAAAAAATGGAAAGTGATGGACAGAAAACAGAAGTGAGGTACAGAAACAGCTGGATTGGTTACAGCTGGGTGTTTGTCTTATTTGAACATGGTTTTAATAGTTGGCTGACTGAAATTGGCTGAGACTCCCTTACTTGTTACAAGGGTAGGTTACACTGTTTGCACATCGAGTTAGGTTACAGTTCTCTGTCTGAATAAACCTTTAGGCCAAACTTAATTTAACAGAAGTCTGGGAAATATGGTATTTTTTGATATGTCCAGGCTATAGGTAAATGTCAGCTAAGTTCAAAGCAGAGACAGTACTTGGTAAATTCATGAACTTTAGTTCAGCAGTGAAGAGCCCAAGCTCTGCAGACTGGGTATTAACTTTGATTCTGTTATTTATTAGCAGTGTAACGTCAGTCAAGTTTCTAAGTTCTGTTTTACTTTTCTGTAGAATGGGACTATGCTACCTACTTCATTGAGGCAATTACAGGAGAAAATACATGATGTGCTTAACATAGTTAGATTTACAATTCAAAATTACGGACATTATATTGTAGATTATAAACTGGATTATAAGCTATTAGAGACTTTTAATTAATTAAGTTTATTTGCCTTTTACAAAAATACAAAAAATATTTTTACAAAAATTCCCAGGCAGGAGGCTTAGAAACCTTTTTACTTAGAAACATTTCTAATAAAAATGTTTATTTTCAAATTGGATTAATGGGATGGCAGAGCTGGAGAGAAACTTGAAAGCATCTCTCCTGCTTATGGATTTATTTGTGAGGAGGCTGAGCCCTGTAGAATTTAACTGACTTGCTCCAGATTGAAGTACAAAAGTAGGAAAAATCCATGAATTCGATCACTGCTTTTTATGGTGGGAAACATTAACTCCTTATGGAAAGTGGAGAAATGGGACAGTCATCTAGATAATAGAGATCTGATAAACTTTTAAAATAAACTCTCCAAATATTTAATGATATTTTCTTTATATAGATCATGGTCCTGTTGTCTTGATGTAATTATTATTAGTGCCCCTTTCACCCTCAGAAGTGTCTCAGTTTGGATAATATATTATATGTTCTTTCTATTTAATTGTGTTTATACAGGCAAAGAGTAGCAACCATCTGGTAAATTTAGGGTAGATCTGGCCTGGGTAGATCCCAAAATAGACTACTTTTTTTCTTGTTCTAAAATTGGGGAATAGCTGGAATTACTGGACAATTGCTCAACACTTTATCTTCTGTGTGTAGTCCTCTGGAAGAGGAATTATTAACTGATCGCTTGGTGGGCATGGAAAGATTTATTAGCGTACTGGAATTATATGCAAAATGGTGGGAGCATTTTTCTGGGAAGTGTATTCATATTTTCTGTCAGATTCCCAAAGTTTCTGTAACACCCTGAAAGACTGATACTGTTGCTCCACAGTATGTTCCATTCACTAGTTCCTGTCCCCTGTACCCTGATATGCTTTTTATTATCAAATCTGTAAAAGACAGGAGAAAACTAATTCCAAATAGTGCTTTTATAGTTAATATACCTATACAAATTTAAAATTTCTGTGAAAATTGTTAAACTGAACGATATGAAATGTCAAAAGCCTTTGAGGGTGAGGTGCTTGATAGGACAGTATGTTTACAGAAAAGGAAGAACATCACACTAAACAGTGGGTGTCTGAAATGCAGTTGGGCCAGTTTTTGACCTGAGGTAATGACCATTTCATATGGTTTTAACTGAATGACCTCACAAGTAAATTTAAAACAATGAATTGTATTGAGGACCCACCTTAAAAAAAAATCATTCACTGTATAAGTGGCTGTTCAAGGAATATACATCCCTCCCCATTTTAGGAGAATTTGGAGAGTTTTTAATTGGGAAATGACTTTTATTCAATGTGGCTCAGTGATAATCTGTCCCAATACTCAAGGAAATACGGTGCTAGGCAGGGAGACAGACATTTAACTAACTAATATGATGCAGAGCAGAATAAATTAAGCATTAAGTAACATGCTGGTAGTACGCAGAATGCAGGGTGAACTTCATGAGCCAGCCCTGAACAACAGGATCTTCTCTTGTGGAAAGCAGATGGATGGATATGACAGACTTGAGGAACTTGATCTGCCGTCATTTTTCCTTACTGGTTATCCTCCCTTCCTGCTCTTAATCAAATTATTTATGTTTTCTTAGCTCCCATGTTTTTTTTTGTTTTTGTTTTTGAAGTGGGAAAGAAAAAAAAAATTCTTAAAATTACTAACAGAAGAGCACATGCTTTTGGTGTGCAAAGCACTTAGCACCCGAGGATAGAGTTTAATATATGCTTAAGTCCAAATATAAATAGAAGAGTATCTGCTGTGTTTCAAGAGAGCGCACTGACCAGTTGAAGAAAGTTTGCTTTATTCTGTGCTTTGTTTTTAAAGAAAAGTGCCATAAATTTTTAAAATGAGACCTATTAAAAAAAAGAGTACAATTGCTTAATTTTAAACTGCCTAACTAAGGAGCAGAATCCCACGAGAGGGCTGACAGAAATAGCTCATGCTTTTTTTAGCTGCCTATATTTCAACTGTACATGGAGAAAAATGAAATCTATGTAATCAAAGTATATATAAATACTTACAGAAATAGAAGGCCTAAGTTTTTAAGTGGTTACAGAATTCCTTCAAAAACATAAAAAATCAAATATAATTATATTTTATACACACACACAAAATTATATATTTTAATCTAGTGATAAAGAGACACAGGCTCTATTAAGAGAAAAAGAAAAGCATAATGTATAGTTCTATGCATGTTTTATAAGAAATATTTTTGTCAGAAAATAATTCTTATTACTATTTATTTAATTCATAAGCATTAAAGGTCTTTGAAATTTTGATTCTAAAGCTAATTTTCTAGGGAAAATAATAGAAGCATGCAGATGCCAGAGGTCATCTATCCTAACTTTTCTATTTCACAGTGGAGGAATTGGAAGTCCGGGGAGCGATTAGGTGGCTTGCTCAAACCTTCTATTCCGTTGGTTATTTAACCCCATATCTCATGTATTTTCACAAGTTTTCAAAATTTATGGCAACTTATGATTGTAATTAGGCATTTTTATAAGAATGTGTGAAACCTGAGTTCAATGATTATTATATTCCAATTTTCTACATGTACTAGTAGTTCCAAGAAAACAAAGTTTTATTCTTTTCCAGTACAGGTCTTCTGGATATATAACTATACTTGGAAAAGAAAGAAGAAAATGGAAGTAAATATCAAAAGTTTGGTTTTCAATTTTAAAAATAACAGCTTTATTCAGATATAATTCATGTACCATGAAACACCCTTTTAAAGTTTACTATTCAATGGTTTTTAGTATATGCACTATATTGTGCATATATCATTACTTCTAATTCTGGAAGATTTTCCTCTCTCCTCCTCAAAACCCCATACTCATTAGCAGTCATTCCTCATTCTAAACATTTCTCCTAGTCCCTGGCAAACATTAATCTACTCTTTGTCTCTATAGATTTGCCTACTTTGAATATTGGATATAAATGGAATCATACAGTATGTGGCCTTTTGTGCGTGGCTTCTTTCACTTAAAAAATGTTTTCATGGTTTATCCATGCTGCAGCAAGTATCCACAGTTCACTCCTTTTAATGGTCATGTAAATATACCATTGCATGGATGTACAACATCTTAGTCAGCCATTCATCAGTTAATGGACATGTGAATTGTATCTACTTTTTGCCTATTGTGAATAATGCTGCTGTAAACACTCATGTACAAGTTTTTGTGTGGACATATGTTTTTAATTCTCTTGTTGTGTTTGCCCAGAAGTGGAATTGATGGGTCATATGGTAACTATTTTTAACATTTTGAGAAACTACCAAACTATTTTTCAAAGTGACTGTACCATTTTACGTTCTCACTGGCAATGCATGAGGGTTCCAACTTCTCTGTATATTCCATGATATGTTTTAGAGTCTTTCTGATTATAGCCATCCTAGTGAATATAAAGTGATAGATCATTGTGGTTTTGATATGTGTTTCCCTAATGACTAAAGATATTGAGCCTCTTTACGTGTGCTTATTGACTATTTGCATATCTTGTTTGGAGAAATATCTATTCAAGTTCTTCGCCTATTTAGAAAATTGAGTTATTTGTTTTTAAATGATTGATTTGTAAAAGTTATTTATGTATTCTGGATACAAGCCCCTTCTCAGATATATAAATATTTTCTCCCATTTGTGGGCTGTCTTTTCACATTCTTGATGATGTCCTTTAAATCACAAAGGTTTTCAATTTCTATGAAGTCCAATTTATTTATTTCTTATTTTGTCACTTGTGCTTTTGATGTTATATCTAAGAAACCATTGCCTAATCCAAAGTCATGAAGATTTACTCCTATATTCTTCCAAGAGTTGTATAGTTTTGGTTCTTGTATTAGGATCTATAATCCAGTTAGAGTGGGTTTTTGTATATGATGAGAGGTAGGGGTCCAAATTGATTCTTTTGCATGTGGATATTCAGTCGTTCCAGCATCATTTGTTGAAAAGATACTCTTTAACCATTGAATGGTCTTCACACCTATATTAAAAATCAATTGACCATAAATTCAGTGGTTTCCTTTTAGACTCTCAGTGTCCTTCCATTTATCTATATTTCTATCCTTATGCAGTAGCACATTGTTTTGACAACTGTAGCTTTGTAGTAAGTTCTGAAATCAGGAAGTATGAGTACTCGAATTTGGTTTTTCAGGATTTTTTTTGGCTATCCTGGGTCCTTCACATTTCCATATGAATTTTAGGATCAACTTGTCAGTTCCTGCCAAGACAAAAAAAGGTAACTGGGAGTTCTCAATATTTACTGAGCACCACAGAGACCATAAAAATGAAACTCAGTCCTTAATCTTAAAAGAATCAACAATCTAGGAATTATACAAATATGTCAATTATTAATTTATTGCCTCTTAGCTTCAAATTCACTCTTCAATATATGGTCTTCAATAATGAACAGAATTCTTTTAAGCTTCTCCCCTTTACAGTGTTCATGATGCTAAGCTTTCTCAATTGAGGCTGTTAGAAGGATGTCTCCTGCTGTTCCTGGCTGCTGCACCATGAGTTGGTAGAGTGGGTTTGAGGACATATGGTAGAACCCTGCTTCAGCCACATGTGCAGAACGTATGGTCACTAGGTGACCTTGCAGCTTCAGCCTAGCCTGACAATAAGCTCCGTGAGGACCCCTTGACATCGAAACTGGTTCCTCAAAGTTTTCCCGCTCACCTTAGTGCTGGAATTCCCTGGGCAGACTCACATGTGAATTGCTAGCAGCTTATGAGGTTTTCATTGAGACATCACTCTCTTTGGGGGCCTTCACTCCCTGTGCACACCCATGCATCTGGCCCCTGATCAGCTGAGCTCTGCCTGGACCATGGAGTAATGCTTTCTGCTCTCCCAGTGACCCTAGACCATGTCTGGCCAAGGAAAACCAGCAAATTTCCTTTTTCTGTTATCAGGTTGAACTATATGAGGTCTGAACTCCAGCCTTGGAGAGGGGGCCTCCTTCCAACATTTTTCTTACTTGACTCCTCTCTCTCAACCCTAGAGTACACTATAGTTTTCTTATACTTGTTTCTATATACATTTATCAGAGTTTAATAATTCTTCATGTTACACTTCTTCTGTTTAACTCACTGTGTAATTGGACCCATGCTAACATAACAAGTAATATTTACAAGTCAGAATATAGTAATCAGTATCTTAAGAGAACTGACAGTGAGATAAGAGTTTGGAATTCACACTGTGTTTTGGGATCAGTAAAGACTTATTGAGGGAGTGCAATTTGACATGAACCTTGAAGGATAGACTTGAATTTCCTTTGAACTTGCCATTTGGGGTCTTAAGTTTTCAAGATGATTACCTAAAATCTCCACTTGAGAGGTAAAGATATTTACAAACTGAATTGTACTAATTGTCCTGAACAGCTATCTTTTACTCCTAACTGGTAACCTCACCCTGGGTTTTGTTACTGGTCTGGGTGGAGTTGTTAAAGATGGCCTTGGAGATAAGCAGAAAAGATACCTGAGCCTGAATGGGTCCCTGACCCCCAAACAGAAGTTTTTTAAATGGCATCTCCTTGGAATTACTCAACCAAATGTTTAAAAGAAAGACTTTGATGGAATGTTTAGTATGTTTAGAAATGAACACCCACAGCCATATGTACCAATTAATTTCCTCTCCAAATGTTTTCATACTGTTGGGTAGATGTGGCCTTTGTTTTGGGAGGATCCTTTCCTTTGAAGTAGTCATTACACTGTTTTATTTCCTTTATGAATGCCAAACTACACATTACTTTTCATTTCCCTTTGCCTGCCAAAGCCTTTTAATTTTCTTTCATCTCTTCACAAATATCTAATAAATAATTATGATTTTGTAGGGCTATTCAAAGCATGGTCCCTGGACTGGGAGTATCAGCATCATCTGGGAGCTTATTAGAAAAGCAAATTATTGGCCCCCACCTGGGACTTACTGAATCAGAACCTCTAGTGGGTGGAGCCCTGAATGTATGTTTTAACTAGCTCTCCCAGTAATTCTTATGCATACTAAAATTTCAGAAGCATCAATTAAGATTTTACTGATTGTATTTCACTTGAGCCACATTCTAGAATTTAAAAAGGATCTGAGATCTTACAAGCCATCTATCAATTCCATATGGGAGTGTGTATCTTCGACATCTTTGATAGATTGGCATCTAACTGCTGCTTGAAATTTTTTAGGGATGGGAGTGCACCACCTTGCAAGTCAACCTGTTACGTTTGGGAACAGTTCTAATTTTTAGCAATCTCCTTTATTATGCATATAACCCAGATTGACTTAATTGCTCCTTTTACTCATTGTTCCCAATCTTCCTCATGAGGAGCATGACATAAATCTGGTTCCCTTTACATAGTCCTGACATTTAGATATTTGAGACAACTTGTCTGCTCTTTCCTAAGAATGTTCTCCTCAAAAGAGAACATTTTCAGTCCCTTTACTTTCCCCCCCTGATAATACCTTTTGGATGCTTTACTCTTAGAATGTATTTATATATTATATATTAATATTCTGCTTAAAATATTATCTCCAGAATCAAGTATAAAGTTCTCTTTGGAGTTTGTCCAATGAAGACTGTCATAGACTGTTCTGTCAGCTGCAGAAAGTAACCAAACACTCTCCTGAACTTTAGAAAGTTGAATTCCAAGTCTGATTTTGCTGCTATGGATTTGGACAGATCACTCAGTTTCTGTGGATTTAATTAAAATTGGGATTACTATGTGGTGCTTAAACCTGGGGAAATGCTAATGTTTGGGAAGTAGGCATGGCCAGTAGAGCTTTTGAAAAGAATTGAAATGGAGTTGTCAAAGGCAGAAAGAACCAGTAGAAAGTACAGTGGTGGATATCTGATTCCCTGTCTTGATAGGTACATGCTAAAGGCTAAGCCTGGACAAGTCGCAGGAGCCTGGGCTGGGGTCCAAGGCAGGGTGTTTCTTCCCTGAGGTGCCAGAGCTCTCCACATGGAGTTAGTGGGTAATTAGCAGATGGAATTATCCGATGGTGTGCAAGGTTAGAGTGAGCATAAACAGTCTAAAACTGGGTCACATGGGCCTAAGAAAAGAGGTTGCTGGTGAAGAAGGACTGATGACCATGGATCAACTGCTTGTGCTTGCTTTTTCTATATTTTTCTATGCTTGCTTTCATGGATATGCTGGATACCTTTAAAGAGCAGAAGAGGAGTTGAAGCCTAGAAGCACAAAATGTCGGCAGTGTCAAATGATACAGAAAAGTTAAAAACAAAACTCCTGTTGAATTGGTAAGATGCTTTTGTTGCAATAGGAAACTGAATTTAAACTAGTTAAAGAAAAAGGATTCATTTGTTTACGCAATCAGAATGTAAAGATCTAGAACCATCTTCAAGAGTAGCTTCATCAGAGTTCTGGATCTTTCTTTGAGATTCTCTAGGCTTTGCCACTTTGCATATGTTAGGCTTTTCCTCTGGCTGACTTTCCTCATGGCTACCAGAGGCCACTGGGTCACTTCCTAGGGAAGAGAGCATATACGTCCCTACCTGCTGATGGAAAGACCTGAGCTTTGCCTTGATTGGTTACTTCTGGACCAGCCACTGTAGTTATGGGGAATGCCTTGAACTGTAGGAAGAGAGAGGATGATTGATTTTTTTTTTTTAATCTCTCCCAAACCGTATGGCTGCTAAATAGTGGAGAAGAGTGATTCATCACTTGAGAAAACTACTACTGCAGGCTTATGTTGTCTTCATGCCTAGTGATCTCAGCAAAATGAATATGCCTTTTTCCTTCTTCTAGCAAAAGCTCCACGGAGACTCTGGAAGGATTGGTTCATCTTCTCTTTCCTGAACCAATGTCAGGGTATAAGGGGCTGTGGGACTCTGATTGGACAGGCCAGGGTTGTGTGCTTGTACAGGAGGTAAACGGGAAGGGTCAGCACCATTCAAAACACATTTAATGAACTCCCATAGTTACCACAGTTCTCTTCAAGCAGTTTGCTGGATGAGTGATAGTGATGCCACTGTTATCAAATAGTCTCCATTTTCTGCTCTAGAAAAAAATATCATTTTCATTTCTTATTTTGTAGAGCTTCTTTTTATTGTGTCTCTCTGCTCTCTCTCTTGCTCTCTCTGCTCCGCCATTTTTGCAATGTTGTACCCTGCCATTACTGAAATCACCACTAAAGAAAGCCTTGTTTTTATAATCTGTAGACTTAGATTTTTAAAAACTCATCTTTTTATTCTCATGTGAAGTCTTTCTTGGTCATCTGCAAATTCCTCCAAAGCAGTTATCTTTATTTTTTAAAGTAATTTCTCTTCAGGACTTCTTGTTACCAGTTCAATTGTGGATTTTTGGTAGAATGCTAGAACTAGCTTCTTTTCTAAATATTCAGGAATTTTTTGAGCTGGTCATTAAGCCATTAACACTTTGAAATTGTCTCTGGGGGGAGTATTTATACCATGGAAATTGGTAAACCACTAGTTTTATATCAAAATATATTATTATAAATGTTTTTTCCTGTGTTATAGTTCATCCTCTAGGGGGTAAATTTTAATTCCAGCTTCTAAATTCTCTCTGTGTTATTACTCTATACAGTTTTCCCTTCATGTCTGTGAAGGGGATTTTGTATCTGAGGATTCAACCAATTGTGTACTGAAAATATTCAGAAAAAAAAATTCTGCAAAGTTCCAAAAAGCAAAACTTGAATTTGCTTCACACCAAGCACTGCACTGTATCCACATGGAGTGATGTGTAGGCATTGTATTAGGGATTATAAGTAATCTAAAAATGATTTAAAGTATACCAGAGGATGTGCATAGGCTATATGCAAATACTAATAAAGTGCCATTTTATATATGGAACTTGAATATCTGGGAATTTTGGTATCCTTGGGAGCTTCTGGAACCAATGCTTCATGGATGCCCAGAGATAACTATAGTTCATGTTTGAGGGTTTAAAAGAATAAAATTATTAGGAAATTAAGTACATTTCTTACATAATATTGAGTTCATTACATTTTTCCCTCATTTCAAAACTTGAAAGTCTTAAAAAAATAAAAAGATAAGCCATGGACTGGGAGAATATATTTGCAAGTAATTTATCTGGTAAAGTATTTGCATCCAGACTATATAAAGAACACATGTAATTCAATAATCAGAAAAAAAAAGTCCAATTAAAAAATGAGAAAATGATATGAATAGACATTTCACAAAGAAGTATAAATAGCTAATAAGTTCATGAAGAAATGCTCAACATCATTAGTCATTAAGGAAATGCAAAATGAAACCACAGTGAGCTGTTATCACCTACCTACTAAAATAGCAATAATAAAAAGACAATACCAAGTTTTTGTTAAGATGTGTAGAAATTGGAAATCTCATACATTGCTGGTTGAGAATGCAAAAATGGTGCAACTCCTGGAAAACTGGCAGTTCCTCAAAAAGTTAAATATAGAATTATCATCTGACCCAACAATTCCACTCCTAGGTGTATATTCAAGAAAACTGGAAGCATGTACCCACAGAAGAATTTGCACATGAATGTTCATAGCACATTATTATTTATAATAGCCAGAAAGTGGAAATCCAGATATCTATTAACTGATAAATGGATAAACAAAATGTGGTAAATTTATCTATACAATGGAATACTATTCAGCAATAAAAAAGAATAACTATTGATACGTGCTACAACATGGATCATCTTAAAACATTATGTTAAGTGAAAGAAGCCAGACACAGAAGACTACATATTGTATGATTTCGTTTGTAAGGAAATCTTAGGAAAAGGCAAATCTTACAGAGACAGAAAACGAATCAGTTGTTGCCTGTGATTGAGAGTAGAAGTGAAAGTGATTGCAAACAGGCACCAGAGACTTTTCTGGGGTGAGAAAAATGTTTTAAAAGTGAATAATAGTGGTTGTTGAACAACTCTATAAATTCATTAAAACTCATTGAAAACTTAGAATGGATGGATTTTATGATACCTAAATTATGCCTTTTTAATAAAGCTGTTTTAAAAAGCCCCAAAGTCACAAATTCACAAATATTTTTTATTAATAAATAAAAGTAGTAAGTATTCAGAGGTTTCAATCTTTTAGTTTTCAGATTCTTTTATCTACATGTCAATCTTTGATGAGGAAAGTGAGTCCAGAGACATTGAATATGCACATCTTTGTAAAGAAGATATTTACTCTTTCCTTTAGTTTCGGAATCTAGCCTCCTGAATGAAAACTATTTTAGAGTTCTGTTACAACCCAATGACTGCTTACGTGGAAATTGACTATCACAAAGAAAATTGAGAGATGTTGCCAATGACATGTTTGTCAACGTGGAAAACTTTTCATGATATAAAGACATCATTAAATATAAACATACGGAAACACACATACACAGAGTAAGAAATTATTTTTAAGGATAACTTTAGGTTTCTTTCTCTAATCTTATCCTATATAATGTATCCAGGAGAGATTGCTATTTATCTTTTCATAATATTTTCAAATATGGCCTCTTGGCATTCCTTTTGTTATTTTATTGTTCTGATAATCAGGAAGTCATTCTCCATGTGGGTTGAATGAAAATCTTTCTCCCTACAACCTACCTTGAAACCAAAAATAGGGAAAGATTTGGCTCTGTTCTGAAACTGTGCTGTGGATGATCTGACAAACGTAATTTCAAATTTTCTGTTGACTGTTCAGTTGTGCCCTGGGGTGCCCTGAGATGAGTTTGAAGGAGAAGGTTGGAGTGATTTCAATTTTTCTGAATGAGAAAAATATGATTTTTTTTTTTTTCCCTGTGAGGAATGGAGCCCAGAAGAGAGAACAGCTAAAAGACTAAGCAGCATGGCAAGCATTTATGGGCCAAGTTGAAGAAATGATAACACAGCTTTTGAGGAAAAGGAATTTAAAACTTAATTTTTTAGATGTTTCCATTTCTCCAAAGTAAATTCCTTCCATCTTCCCAAAACTTTAGCTATATCAGCTTCCCTCAAAAGCTTGTGGGAATGGGCTTAAATGTTTTCTGTTGGGGGGTTGGAGGGGTAGGATGGAGAAAAGAAAGAGGAACTGAGCTCCTTGTGGAATTCTATCCAGGCTGACAAGAGTTAGCAAATCCAAAATGGTCATTTAGTAGAATCACAACCAAAAGATATCATTGAAACATAAGCTTCCTGAAAATTCTTAAAAATACGGGGGAAAGTAAGACTCCCTATATATGGATTAAAAAGGAAGCACCAAAACATTTTGTTTGTATTAACACATACTGGTTATTTTGTGTTTGGAGGTCAATGAAGGAACATGTGATGAGATATATATTGTAAAAGACTTCTGTATACTTTTTTCATTGGCCATATTAATACTACAAATATATGGTATGTGTTTGAAACTGCCCTATGGTAATATTATCTTTAATCCTACAACAGCAAGATTAGATGAATAAGTCAGATCCAAGTTATGCTTTTAAGATACCTGCAGTAGAAGTATGTCTATAAATTATATTCACTTCTACCTATCCCCAGTCCTACTCTCTAAGGTTATCCACTCTTATTCTGCTAGCTAATTTCCCTTGTTATTTTAGATTTCTAAATAATGTGCTTATATTGCTATTTCTCAATTTGTCATTTGGGACTTTGTTTTCTCCCTGAATCAGTCAGCTTTCAATTTGAGAAGTGCAACCATTCTAGGAATTCAGTGCAGGGAATTAGGTGATTACCAAGTGGTTTGGGGCTGGGGAGGGGGGCAGGCAACAACTGAATGGGAGTCAAAGGCAACCACAGGACTTACTGGGTTCAATGGAATATCATGTGGAGTACTGTTGATTCATAGGTCAAGAAGGTGCTGCTATCACCTCTGCTAATGCCCCACACCCATGAAGTCCTGAATAGACATTGGAATGTGAAGTTTGCCCACTGTAAACATTCTTATCTGTCTAACCTTGCTTACCAGTAGCCACAGCCACAAGGAAATGAACTTTTCCACACTTCTGCCTTCCCAATCTCAAATGAATGTTTTTTATGAAAGAACTTTAATTGCATTTAGAACTGTACCTGCAAGACCTTTTGAGAAATAAGGTTTGTTGTTAGCTTCTTAGCCTCTGTGATTAGAGTATATTATTCCATTTCTGTTGCTTATAAAAAAATACCTGGAACTGGGTAATTTGCAAAGAAAACAAAATTTATTGCTTATGGTTTCAGAGGCTGGGAAGTCCAAAGTTCAGGGACACATCTGGTGAAGGCCTTTTTGGTGATGACAGTTTAAAGCCCTCAAAACCATGCCCACAACCACCATTAAACCATTAACTTATTATTCCATTTACTAGGGCATGGTCTTCACAATCTAATCACCTCTTCATTGCCCCACTGTTCAGTTACCATAATAGAATTTCCTACCTTCTTAACTGTCATAGTATCATAGTGGGGGTTAAGTTTCTAAAACATGGACTTTGGGGGACATAAATTCAATCCACAGCATTCTGTTCTAGGTCCCAAAGACAGGTAAATACATTCATTCCATCCCCAAAGTCTTAACTTGTTTCAGCTCAAAAATCCAAAGTTCAAAGTCCCATCTGTGAAATCAAAACAAGTTATCTACTTCAAGATACAATGGTAGGACAGAGTACATATTCTCATTTTAAAAGAAAGATAGGCCAAAAGAATGAGGTAACAGGTCCTAAGGAAGTTCAAAACCTAGCAGGGCAGGCATTGAATCTTAAAGCTGGCGAATCATTTACCTTGACTCCATATTCAATGTCCTCTGCATGCTGGTGCGGGTCTTGGGCCTCCAAATCCTCAGGAGGTTCCATTCCTATGGCTTTCCTGGTCTCAGGCCATGCGTTAGCTCTTACAGGCTTGCATTGCATGCTGGTAGCTCTATAGATCTGGGGTCTCCATGGTGGTTCCACTCTCATGCCTCCACTAGGCGTGGCACTAGTCGGGGTTTTCTGTTGCAACTATGACCCCACATTTTCACTCAGCATTTCACTCAGAGCCTTCACTTGCTCTAGTGAAGGCTGTCTGCTTTGTGATGACTCTACCGCTGTGACATATCTCTTTCTGAGTCCTCAGCCTTTTCCCTACATCCTTTGAAGTTGGGGTGAGGCTCCCAAGCCTCCACAGCTCAGGCATTCTACAAGCCTGCAGACTTAATACCACATGGACACCACCAAAGCTTCCAGCTTGTATCTTCCAAGGCTGTGGGTTCAGCTGCACCTGTGGTCAATTTAGCCACAGTTGGAGTAGACAAAGCAGCAGAGGTGCTGGTGCGGGAAGAAGGGAAGAAGCATCCTGAGGTGGCCCTGGGAAGCAAGCCTGAGGAAGGTGTATCATGTCTGTTCACCAAGACTATTCTGTTTCCTTAGGCATCTGGGCCTATAATGGAAGAGGCAGCCACAAAGATAACTGAAATGTCTTCAAGGTCTTTATTCCCTCCTCTTGATAATCCTTTTCTTCTGTACTAATCTTGGCAAACAGTTGCTGTGCTACACCATTGAATTTTTCTCCTGAAAAAAATGCTCTCAGCTTCTCTACCACATGGCCAGTCTGCAAATTTTCCAAATCTATATGCTCTGCTTCCATTTTAACTATAAATTCTGGCTTTACATCATGCCTTTGCTGCCATAACTCAAAATAGGCTGTTTCAAGTAGCCTGCAGCTTCCTGAATGTTTTGCTGCTCAGAAATTTCTTCCACCAAATACCCTCGGTCAGCACTTTGAAGTTCCATATTCTGTAAAACTATTGGGCATGAACAGAATGCAGCCAAGTTCCTTGCCAGTTTGTAGCAAGGGTGATCTTTGCCCTAATTTCCAATAAACTCCTTCATGTTTCTGTCTGAGCCCTCCTTAGAATGGTCTTTACAGTCCATATTTCTGTGAGCATTCTGGTCACCACCATTTAACCAGTCTCTAAGATATTCCAAATCTTCCCTGGTTTTTTCATCTTCTAAACTCCCACCAGCATTTAGGCTTTTCCTAACCTGCCCCTTCAAATTCTTCCAGTCTCTCCTCAACACCCAGTTCCAAAGCCACTTCCACATTTTCAAGTATTTGTTATAAGCAACACCCCACCTCTCTGGTACAAATTTTCTGTAGTAATCTGTTTCTGTTGTTTATAATAAAATACCCAGAACTGGGTAATTAGTAAAGAAACAATGTTTATTGCTTACAGTTTCAGAGGCTGGGAAGTCCAAAGTCCAGTGAACACATCTGGTGGAGGCCATGCTGGTGATGACAGTGACAAAAGGGTCTCACATGGCAGAGGGCAGGGCAGAGAGTGATAGCTCTTCATGTGCTCTCTTTTTAAAGTCCTCAGAACTATGCCCACAACCACAATTAAACCATTAGCTTATTATTCCATTTACTTGGGCATGGTCCTCACAATTTAATCACCTCTTTAAGGCCCTACCTTTCAATTACCATAATAGGATTTCTCACTCTCTTAACACTGTCACAATAGGGATTAAATTTCTAATACATGGACTTTGGGGAAAACAAATTCAATCCACAGCAGAGAGTACATTGAAAGGGTGAGAATGTATTTTGAAGGCCAAATGTTCATGTCTACAAGACTCCCATGTCCCATCACTTACTTCTCATCCCTTATCCCCCAATGTAGTTACACAATCAATTTTGGCTAAATCAATACTCAGTGTTTACATTATTATGACTATGCAAATAAATGTTATGCACTAGTAAGCCACATTGTACACTACACCAAACCCCTTTCTTATAGAGAACTTTTTTTCCTGCAGCTAATATTTCTCTCCTCTTGTCATATGCCAGGTTTGCTAAGATCCTTTCTGTTTTTTCCAAATGTTACTGTATCTGTGTCACACACCTCTCAAAAACATTTTGAATGAATTAGAAAGGGAGAGGTAAATGTGAGGGAGTTGGATGTAAGTCTGGCTGCAGATGTTCTGAAAGTAGGGTAGAAAAGTGTCTGAAAGTCTTAGCTTTCAGTATTCAGACTTTCACTTAATCTCCTCTTCTATTTTCAGTCTTCCAACCCCCACACTATGTTGCAGTTTCATGAGTCCAGTGCTTCTCTGAGTCAATTTCTGGTCCTTGATGAGTGAGGTGAGGTGGAAGGAGACCTAGACTTCCACCTGCTTCACATATAAACATTCAGACTTTCATCTAGGCCCTGATTTCAGCTTGAGCCTCATCCCCACTTCACAGGGGAACACAGATATCTTAGCCCTAAACCTCTAGAGAGCAAATTGCCTAGCTTTACTAGTATCCCTCTCTGTGGACCCTGAGGTTACACTGTTAAATTAGTTGTTTCTGTTCCATCTTCTTTTCCACTAAATTTGTTATGATGTTTCTCATCTGCCATTGCCGTTTTTTTCTTACTCTTTATTTCCTTTTTAATTGTTCCCTTTTTTCCTCCATTTTTGTGGGATTTATGAAAAGAGAAGAATTAGAAACATGTTCAATTAATTGTGCTGTCTGGAAGTCTATGCCTTTCCCCTTTCAACCCATGATTTCTCAGTAAGGCTTATTTGATTTTCCCTAGGTAATTATGACATCTTAGTAATGTTTTGATACATTTTTACCTGTAAAGAAATTGAGGCTCAGAAAGATTAATATATTCAAGGTCAAATAGTTAGAAAGTGGGAGAATCAGGACTAAAAATTTGGCCTCATGAATTTCCAAGTTAGCTTTAGCACCTGGAAGAGTGACTGACATTGTAGGTATACTGTAAATATCTACTGAATAAGTAAATAATTTTAGCAGATCCTCATCCAAAACTCAAGTCAACTACCCCATGAGTTGTGCTGGTAATATTTTGTATGATGGTCTGGGCTCTCATTTTGCAGGTGTGTTCAGTTTGTGAAAATTATATTTTCAGACATTTATCTTATGAGAGGGCAGGACCTGAAGATCAGGAAGGGCCACAACTTGGTAATAGAGATGGGGAAGGTATGGAGTAGATGAGCCTTTAGAAAATGCTGTGAGGAAAGCCTTGTCTTCAATCAGGTCATGGTATCCATAATGCATGTCACAGAAAACTAACAGTCCAGCCCAGTAGTGTGAATTGCATATGAGATATTGAAGATGTAACAAGTATGGTCAAGCAGGTGCTGTGTGGGAAATGAATATGAAAAGCTAGAACTAAAGCAGATGAAAAGCATATTGTAGGTTATTAGTAGATATGAGTGCCTACACCCTGAGAGAGAAGATAGGAATCAAGATCTAAGGTACTGTCAAGTTTCCAAGAATAAATTTATAGTTCATTTTTAAAATCATCTCAAATTTTCTCATACCCTTATCAAATTGTGGTGATAACTAGCTTGGGTGCTCTAAAGGTATGACTAATGTTTTAGTCAGTACACTATAGTTCAGAAAGAAATAAGAGTACAAAAAAACAAGGGCAGCTCCTGCTGACAGAGGATGGGAGTGTGGGGACTTCAGGAGCTGAGGGCAGCTCCTGCATACAGCTATCAAGAGTGTGGGGTGCTCTTGCACAGGTGGCCTGCCACTGCCACAGACATCACCACTGCATGGGTGGTCTGCCACAGCCACCACCACAGCTGAAGCTGCTGCAAGGGTGGCCTGCCACTACTGCCACCACAAGGGCAGCCTGCCACCACAGCAGCAGCCACTGCTGTCACACAGGCAGCCTGCTGATCACCCAACTGCATTGACACAAGGTGAGTTACCAGCAGAGGCTGGAAACAGAGGTGAGTGAGTGCAGACCAATGACGCAGTGGCCCACAGGGGGAATTATGCTGCCACCTGTGGTAGTGCACCTGGGGTGGGAGATGCATGCACAACCCCATATGACTGCCTTGATCTGAGGAGAGACACACAGAGAACCACTGGAGAGTGCAGAAACCCAGGATAGACAAAGAGAGTAAGGGAGAAAATTCCCAACCATTACCAACCCATCCCCCAACCAGGGGAGGAGAGGACCCAGGATGAGCCCCTGCCTGTAGGAAAGTGGAAAGAGAAACCCCACCCAGAGCCACCCATTCAAACTGAGTAGCTCCAGTATACCCTAGTGCACCCAGCACACTAGCTAGGATGTGAACAAGCCACCCAAGGTCACCAATGCCAGCCAAAGAGCAACAGGGCACCCATCCACTTCTCCCAAGAACTCAAGAGCTTGCCCGTGTCTTCAAAGACCCAACGCAGTGTCACTAACATCAGCAAGGAATCACTAAGTGCTCCAGTGCCTGCACCACAGAGTCACTCACACACAACTCTGACATTGAATGTGGCTGAAGTACCCACACAGAGACTACACTACTGCATTTACCCAAAACCAATACTAAAACACCCTATTCAATGGTCAGTATAAAATTCATCTGTTGGAGGAAGTCTCTCTCCTTAAAGCCCACTCTAGAGTAATAGAAGAAACAATTTCTCTACCAAAAGACCAGACATCAGTGCAGAGATACTAGAAATATGGGGAAATAAGAAATATGACACCACCAAAGGAATACAATAATTCTCAAGTACCAGACCCTGAAATGACTGGAAAAGAATTCCAAGCAACAATCTTAAGGAGACTCAATGAGATATAAGACTCAGCTAGACAACACAACAAAATGAGAAAAACTATCCAGAATATGGAGGAAATTTACAAAGAGATTAATATCTTAAAAAAGAATGTAACAGAACTCTTGGAACTGGAGGATTCATTCAAAGAAGTAAAAAATACAAATGATAACTTAAGCAACAGGTTAGAGTAAGCAGAAAAAAACAAATTCTGAACTTGAAGGCAGTCTTTTTGAGATAACCTAGGCAGACAAAAAAAAAAAAAAAAAAAGGAAAAGAATTTTTAAAAAATGAACAAAATCTAAGAGAGCTTACAGACAACTTTAAGTGCACAAACATCCTAATCATGGCTGTTTCAGAAGAGGAGGAGAAAGAAAAAGGTATTGAAAACATATTCAATTTAGTAATATTAGAAAACTTCCCAGGTATAGGGAGAGAAAAAGACATTCAGATCCAGGAGGCTGAAAGATCCCCAACGGATTCAATTCAAAAAGCTCCTCTCTGAGGCACATTATTGTCAAACTGGCAAAACTCAAAGACAGAGAATTCTAAAAACAGCAAGAGAAAAGCATCAAGTCACCTATAAGGCAACTCCTATCAGACCAGCAGCAGACTTCTCAGCAGAAACCCTATGGGCCAGAAGAGAATGAGATGATATATACAAAACAATAAAAGAGAAAAACTTCCTGCCAAGAATACTATACCCAGCAAGGGTCTCCTTCAGATGAGGGAGAAATAATATATTTCCCAGACAAACAAAAACTGTGGGAATTCACCACCACATGACCAGTCCTACAAGAAATCCTAAAAGGAATCCTGCATCTGGAATCCAAAAAATTATAATCACTACCATGAATACACAGGAAAGAACAAAGCCCACTGGTAGATCAAAAATGCAAATAAGAAAGAGAAAGAAACTACATCTAATCACCTCAAAAAACCAACAAACACTGAAGACAAACCATAAAAGTAAAAAAAAAAAAAGAACAAAAGATATTTAAAACAACCAACTGAAAGTCAATAAAATGCCAGGAGTAAGACAATGCCTTTCAATAACAACCCTAAATGTAAATCGGTTGAATTTCCCGCTCAATATAGACTGGCTGAGTGAATTAAAAAACTAGGTTCAACTATATGCTGCCTATAGGAAACTCAAGTCATCTGTAAAGACACACACAGATAAATACTGAAGAGATGGAAAAAGATACACCACACAAATGGAAACAAAAAGACCAGAAATAGCTATTCTTATGTTAGATAAAATAGACTTTAAACCAAAAACTATAAAAAGAGACAAAGGAGATCATTATATAATGATAAAAGGATCCATCCATCAAGAGAATATAACAATCATAAATATATATGCACCCAATTTTGGAGCACTCAGACATATAAAGCAAACACTGTTAGATCTAAGAGAAAGATAAACCCCACTACAATAGTATTTGGAGACCTCAATACCCCTCTCTAAACATTGGACAGATCACCTAGGTAGCAAATCAACAGAGAAACTCAGGATTTAAACACTTTAGATCAATTGGACTTGGCAGAATTTACAGAACAGTTCATAACAACTGCAGAATATATATTCTTCTCATCAACACATGCAACATTATCCAGGATAGACAAAATGTTGGGACACAAATCAAATCTCAACACAGTTTTAAAAATTTATAATTTCAAGTATCTTTTCAGACAACAATGGATTAAAATGAAAAATGAATAATAAGGGAAACTCTGGAAAGTACACAAATATGTGGAAATTTAACAAAATGATTCTGAACATGGGCTCATGAAGAAATTAAACAGGAAATCAAAAAGTTTCTTAAACCTATGAAAATAAAGTCACATCATGTCAAAACCTGTGGGATACTGCAAAAGCAGCATTAAGAGAAAAGTTATTGCAATAAAAGTTTACTTCAAAAGAATAGAAAGATTTCAAATAAACAACCTAATGCTACATCTCAAAGAACTAGAAAAAACAAGAACAATCCAATCCCCAAATTAGTAGATGGAATGAATTATTATGTTCAGAGCAGAACTAAATGAAATAGAGACACAAAAAATGTTACAAAAGATCAATGAAACAAAAAATTGGTTTTTTTGAGAAGATAAAATTGACAAACTGTTAGCTAGGCTAACTAAAAAAGGAGAGAGACGATCCAAATAACAAAAATCAGGAATGAAAAAGGAAACATTACAACTGATACCACAGAGATACAAATAATCATTCAAAACTATTATAAGCAACTATATGCCAACAAATTTGAAAACCTGGAGAAAAAGATAAACTTATGGACATATACAAACTACCAAGACTGACCCAAGAAGAAATACAAAACCTGAACAGACCAATAACAAGCAATGGGACTGAAGCAGTAATAAGTACTCTCCCAACAAAGAAAAGCTCAGAACCAAATGGCTTTACTGCTGAATTCTACCAGACATTTAAAGAGGAATTAATACAATTTTTTAAAAACTATTCCAAAAATTTGAATCATAGGCCATTCTCCCAAACTCATTCTATGAGGCCAGCATCACCCTTACACCAAAACAAGACAAAGATACAACAACATAAAAAGAAAACAACAGGCCAATATCCTTGGTGAACATAGATGCAAAAATCCTCAACAATATAATAGCAATCAGAATACAGCAATACATCAAAAAAATTATGCACTATAATCAAGTGGGATTCATCCCAGAGATGCAAGGATGGTTCAATATACACAAATCAATAAATGTGTTACACCATATCAGCAAAATCAAGGACAGAAAATATATGATTATTTCAATAGGTGTGGAAAACCATTGACAAAATTCAACATCCCTTCAAGATAAAGACTAAACTATGTATAGAAGGAGAGAATTAAGTATAGAAGAAAAGTATCTTAACACAACAAATGCATATATGACAAACCCACCACCAATATCATCCTTAATGGACATGAGCTGAAAAATTTTCATTTAAGAACAGGAACAAGATAAGGATCCCCACTCTTACCACTCCTGTTTAACATAGTGTTGGAAGTACTAGCTGGAGTGATCAGGAAAGAGAGAGAAATATAGGGCAGCCAGATTGGAAAAGATGAAGTCACACTGTTCCTGTTTGCAGATGACATGATCCTATATATATAGAAAAACCTAAAGACTCTACAAAAAAACTCCTAGAGCTGATAGACAATTTCAGTAAAGTTGCAGGATACAAAATCAGCATGCAAAAATCTGTAGCATTTTTATATGCCAACAATGAACTAGCAGAAAAAGGAATTGAGAAAGTAAGGTCATTTACAATAGTCACCAAAAAAAATAAAATACCTCAGAATAAATTTAACCAAGGAGGTGAAAGATCTCTACAGTGAGAATTGCAATTCACTGCTGAAGGAAATTAAAGAGGACACTAACAGATGGAAGGACATTTCATGCTCTTAGTATGGAAGAATTAACATTGTGAAAATGTCCGTACTACCCACAGTGATCTACAGATTCAATGCAATCCCAATTAAAATACTGATGACATTCCTCAAAGACATAGAGAAAACAATCCTAACATTCATCCGGAACAACAAAAGACCCAGAATAGCCAAAGCAATTCTGAGCAAAAACTACATAAATAAATAAAAATAAAAATTAAAATAAAATATAGCCAGAGACAATATACTACTGACTCCAAATTATTCTTCAAAGCTATAATAACCATAATGTATGATGCTGGTATAAAAAGAGATACTGAGAACAATGGAAGAGTATAGAGAACCCAGGAAAAAACCTACTTACTTACAGCCAACTGATCTTTGACAGAGGCACAAAGAGCATACACTGGGGAAAAGACTGCCTCTTCAATAAATGATGCTGGGAAAACTGGATTTGCATATGTAGAAGAATGAAAGAAGACCCATATTTCTCACCATATACCAAAATCAAACTCAAAATGGATTAAAGACTTATATATAAGACTTGAAACTATGAAACTCCTAAAAGAAAACAGGAGACACACTTTAGGAGTAGGAATGGGCAACATCTACATAAATAAGATGCCAAGAGCAAAGGGAACAAAAGAAAAAATAGACAAGTGGGATTATATCAAACTAAAAAGCTTCTCCATAGCAAAAGAAACAGAGTGAAAAGACATCCTATAGAACGGGAGAAAATATTTGCAAATTTTGCATCTGACAAGAGATTAATATCTGGAATATACAAGGAACTCATACATTTTAACATTAAAAAAACAAGTAACCTGATTTAAAAATGGGCAAATGAGTTGAGTAGGCATTTTTCAAAGGAAAATACACAAATGGCCAATATACACATGAAAAAATGTTGAACATCTATCACCATCAGGGAAATGCAAATCAAAACCACATTGAAATATCATTTCATGTCAGTTAGACTGACCAGAATCAAAAAGACAGAGAATAACAAATGCTGGTGAAGATGTGGAGACTACTGCACTGCTGATGGGACTGTAAATTAGTGCAGTCATTGAGAAAAATAGTACGGAGTTTCCTCAGACAATTACAGATACAATCCTGCTGCTGGGTACATACCCAAAGGAATGGAAATCATTATGTTGAAGGAATACCTGCACTCCCATGTTTATCACAGCTCTACTTACAATAGCCAATATATGGAGCCAACCTAAAAGTCTATCGATGGACAATTGGGTATGGAAAATGTGTTATATATTCACAATGGAATACTATTGAGCCATAGAAAGAATGAAATTCTGCCATTCACAGCAACATGGGTGAGCTAGGAGAAAATTATGTTAAGTGAAATAAACCAGGCACAGAAAGAGAAATACCATGTGTCTTCACTCATAAGTGGGAACAAGAAAGAAAGAAAGAAAGAAAGAAAGAAAGAAAGAAAGAAAGAAAGAAAGAAAGAAAGAAAGAAAGAAAGAAAGAAAGAAAGAAAGAAAGAAAGAAAGAAAGAAAGAAAGAAAGAAAGAAAGAAAGAAAGAAAGAAAGAAAGAAAGAAAGAAAGAAAGAAAGAGAGAAAGAGAGAGAGAGAGAAAGAGAGAGAGAGAGAGAGAAAGAAAGAAGAAAGAAACAGCGATCACAATAATATATTCATATTTCAAAAGTAGAGAATAGAACTGAGGCTATAAAACATGGGAAAGGGGGAGAAGTAGGGGGTGTTAGTGAGAAATTGGTTAAGGGCTACAGAAAATGATTACATGTGTAATGTTGAATATACTAATCATCCTCATTTGAGCATTAAAAAAACCACACACAAGAGTACGAAAACAAAGGTGATACATTAAGTAAAAGGACCGTTAATTCTAAGAAATCTTGCTGTGAAAAAAAAATAAAAGCTCATTACGAGAAAGTACTGTGTCTACCTTTGTATTTTAAATTTAATTTTTAACCATTTTTATTTTATAAAATACAAATTAATCATAATTCCTCCACTGTTTTGAATATATAAATATTTTTATGACATGAAGAATGTTACTGACAATATCCACTTGAACTGTAAACATTAGCTTACAACTTTTTAAATATTTTATAATAACAGAATCATACATATGCACCGTTTTTGTGTTTAGCTTCTTTCACCACTGTTTATGAGATTCATACATATTATTAGGCATAGAAGTAGGTCATCTACTCTCATTCATTGAGAATATATTACACTATCCATTCTACTTTTGATGTATTACAATCATAACAGTTATTTTAAAAGAGAATTTAGTACAAATAATTGATTAAATAGTGTTGAATTGAATAGGCAAAAGGGAGCATTAAGGTACGATAACAAAAAAATCTGCTCTGACCAGGTCATCTAAATTATAATGCCTTTGGAGATCTAGAATAAGACAATAGTCACACCCACATATCCTGCAAAACATTATCATATGACCATTTTTACATAGAAGCAGACATGATGGCACTGGATAGTCAAAAAATAACCTAGACTGCTTCTTGTAAGCCTTACCCTACAAGTCTGCTTTTAGAATGTGACCTAGTAACAATCCCAAATCTATATGTCATGTACAACCAATAGGAAAACTGATGAAGTGAATAGGCAGGGCTGTCCTCTCTCTCTCTGCTTTGATTCTTCATTCTTCTTGTGATTATAAAATGCTAAGCTCTGCTGGCCTTTGAAAGCATTTCTCAGGGCAACCTGATCTGTGCATTTCCCCAGTTGCAACCATTGTACTGGCTCAATAGAGTCTATGCTTTTTATGTTTGGCCTTAGTTTCATTTAGGTCAAGTAATACAAAGATAATAACTACAGAAAGCACCGATATGTCTATGGACAAAGGGAAGAAGTTGAGATTTATTAGAAACTAGAAGTTTGGAAGAGTAGTCCTGCAGAGCTGAAGTAAAGACCTCTGAGGAGGGGCTGATGCTTGGCTGGTGCTGATGTCTGAGAACCTTGGAGAAGGGGTCCCCCTGAGGGACCTGGATGGTGCTGAAATCTCCAAGGGGGATGAGTATGCTGGTTCTGGGAATGTGAGAAAAACAAAAAACCGCAAATAATTGCTAATGCCACATGAAGAACCATTGTTGTGGTGATGCTGACAGAAACGGGGAGGAAAACAGGAAGAAATCTAGTTCCTTCTCCCTCTTTAAGCCCTCTGGTCTTTCTTTAGCACGCCCATTGGTAGAACCTGACATAGATTTATCTGGCAAAGTAGAAATATGGTTTTACAGAATTCCAGCATCAGAATTGCAAAGTAGAGCACAGAATGGTAGTTTCAGAGCTGAGAAATGATAACTGGAAAACCAGTACATGTAGTTTCCAGGTTTTAGCTATTACCAATTGTCTTAGTCCCTTTGGCTGGACTGCTGTAACAAAATACATTAGACTGGGTAATTTATAAACAACAGAAATTTATTGCTCACACAGTCTGGAAGCAGGGAAATCTGACATCAAGTTTACAGCAGATTTGGTGTTTGGTGGAAACTTGCTCTATTCTTCGCAAATGGTGCCTTCTACGTGTCCTCACATGGCATAAGGGGCAAACAAGCTCCCTCAGGCCTCTTTTATAAGGCACTAATCCCATTCATGAGGGTTCCATCCTCATAACCTAGTCACCTCCCAAAGGTCCCACCTCTTAATACCAACACTGGGGATTAGATTTAAATGTGGATTTTGGAGGGACACAGACATTTAGATCACAGCTATAGTGCTGAAGTGAATATTCTAGTACATGTTCTTTGGTAAACATGTTTACATTTTGGAGGGAATTTATATCTAGGAGTGGAACTGCTGGCTCACAGATCATACATATATTCAGTTTTAGTAGATGCTGCTAAACAGTTTTCAAAGTTATATCAATTTATACTCTCACCAGCAGTATATGAGAGCCATCCTAGTTGCTTCACATACATGCTATCATTGTAGCCATACCGGTGGATATGTAGTGGCATCTCATTGTGATTTTATTTGCATTTCCCTGATGACTGATAAATTTTAGCAAAGTTTTATAAATTTTTATTGGCCACTTTGATATCCTCTTTTTTAAAATGTCTATTCAGTTCCTTTGTCTATTTTTCCATTGGGTTGTCTGATGTTTTTCTTACTGATTTTCAGAAGTTCTCTATATATTTGGGATATCAGTTCTTTTTCAGATATATAAATTGTAAATATCTTCTCTCACTTCATAGATTGTCTTTTCACTCTATTACTAGTATCTTTTGAGAGAGAAAATTTATTAATCTTAAGATAGTCCAATACTTAAGACATTTTCTCTATAGTTTTTACTTTTTGAGTCCTATTTAAGAATCTTTTGCTACTTCAAGTTTTCAAAGATATTCTCCCATATCCTTCTCTAAATATTCTCCCATATCCTTCTCTAAAAGCTTACTTTTTGTCTCACTTTCACACTCAAATTTGCAATCCATCTGAAATTTATTTTGTAAATAGTGTCACATAGTAGTCTAAACACATCTTTTGAAAATATATAAATCGAATTGACATAGCACTATTTGTTGAAAGGAACAACCTTTTCCCACTGCACTGAAGTGTCACTTTTGCTATAAATATATAGGTCTGTTTCTGGACTCTTTATCCTTGGTCAGTGTATTAGTTTTTTATTGCTGCCATGGAAAATTGCCACAAATGTATTGGCTTAAAACAACACAGATTTTTTTTTTTTTTTCACTGTTCTGCAAGTCATAAGTTGACATGGTATGGCCCTACTGGGTCCTCTGACTAAATCTGAAAAGGCTGAAATCAAAACGTTGGCAGGGCTGGGCTCTTCTCTGGAGGCTCTGGGGATGAATCTACTTCCAAGGTGTTTCAGGTTGTTGGCTGAATATAATTCCTTGTGGTCGTAGAACTGAAGTCCTCATTTCCTTGCTGGCTGTCAGCTGGGGTTCTGTTTTTGCATTCCTCCTCATGCTTTTCATGTGGCCCTCCTTCAGAACCGTCAAGTCAAGTTTCTCTCATACCTAGAATCTCTACTACTTCCCCTTCTACTGCACCTCTCTGACTAACTCTTCTGACTTCTTTTGCTTTTAGGGGCTCATGTGATTATGCTGGTCCCACCTGGATAATCCGGGATAATCTTTCTGTTTTAAAGTCACCTGAATGGTAACCATAATTATATTAGCAAAGTTCCTTCACAGCAATATCTAGATCAGTTTTGATTAAATAACAGTGAATAGGAATCTTGGGGAGGGGTCATCTTTAGAACGCTGCCTACCACAATTTGTCTGTACTTGCACTATTACCACACTGTCTTAATTACCACAGTTTGAAACTATTTTTTGATATGTGGCAGTATAAATTGTTCAGCTCTGTTCTTCAAGATTATCTTTGCTAACATACACATAGTTGGAACACTTGAAGAAGAGAAGAGAGATAATGGGACAGAAGCAATATTCAAATAGTTAATGGCGAATACCTTCCCCAAACTGATAAAAGCATCAAAGGTAGATATTGCCAAATTTCCTTCAAAAATATTTCAAAAATTTACTGTTCCATTAACAGTGGATAAAAAAGACTATTTCTCTCCACTCATGAAAACACTGGGTTTTATCAAATTAAAAAAAGGAATGCTAATCTGATAGGTAAAGCATGCAATTTAATCACTTCTATTTCCATCTTAAAGATTAAGAGTGAAATTAAACATTTTTTCATGTTTGTAGTTTATATTCACTTCTGTGAATGTTCTATTTATGTCCAGTTGCCAATGGTTTTGTTTGGTTTGATTTGCTTATTGCTCTGTATAGGGTTTACAAATTTATAAAGTTAACATTTATCAATTTACTTTTATGTCTTTTATGTTTTGAATCATTTCTATAAAGACTTTTCCCTTTTCAAGATTTAAAAAAAAATCTGTCTTTTTATTTTTCCTGGATATTTTATGGTTTCTTTTTTGTTTTATTTTGTTTAAGTCTTTAATCTTAAACTTAAATTTATATGGGGGTAACAAGTAGAGCCACCTTTTTTGAGAATTATATAAAAATGTAAAAGATCCCTTCACTTCTCTCAAACAACTCTTTTCCCTGTCCACCACACCTGCTCTTCTCCACAGCATCTTATAAGAGGGAAAATCATGTAAATTGGAAAGTGCCCCTATCTCCAGAATAAGGATAAGGTTGTGATTGCAATGTTGGTCCCCTGAGAATATGATATTTTCTATTTGCTGTTTTGATAGCAAGTGTCATAGTTGAAGCTTATTTATGAACTCTATGAGTAGAATGAGAGTTTAAATGCAGTCACGTAGAATCTTAAGAATTCTGTCTGCAGACTTGTTCTGTTGTTAAGCAGCATTGTTAAGGAAATAGCAGGAAGCTGGACAGCTCAAAAGTACTCACAGCCTAGTTGTGAATTGGGTCAGGCATAGAGAACTTCCTTTTAACACTTTTATTATTTATCCAAAGATAAAAGCTTTATTCAAATATGTTATAGTATAAAGAACTATATTTCAGAGATTGACCTGTAGACAGGTTTGTATGAAAATGTCAAGGGGCTAGGCATTTGAAAGAAATCTTCCTCTGAGCTTTCTTATTTCAATATTGACATAAAGAATCAAGCAATTGGATCTAATTCCATAAAACTTGTTTTTGCAAAAATGTTCTCATGAGCATCTCTGGTAATAGGATTAAGTAAAGACCTAGCTTATCCAAGAAGATAAGTGAGATGTTATGATAAACGGCTAGCTTATTTAGTGTTCAGAATGCTCTCATTTCTTTTTCTGTAGTTTTCCTCTTCTGCAAAGCTTTACTAAAGTATATTGTTATGAAAGTTTTTATTGTGTGCCCCTTCTGTGTTTCATTTATTATGTACTTCATGAGAGAATATGAACAGAGTCTCATGTATCTAAAATTTTATGAGTTTCCTGTTGTTTGAGGTCTGGTACTGGAGAATTACTGTATTCCTTTGGAGGTGTCATATTTTTTTGTTTGGTTTTGTTTTTCCCCATATTACGGGTATCCCTACATTGATGTCTGGGCATCTAGTTGAGCAGTTGCTTCTTCTAACACTCAGGAATGACTTTTGAGGAGAGAGACTCCCTCCTGTAGAAGTGTTTTATATGCACAGTTGGATAAGATGTTTTAATTTTGGTTCTGGGTAGATGCAGTAGTGTAGTCTCTGTGTGGTTACTTTGACTGTATTCAACATCAGAGTCGTCCGTGAGTGCCTCCACAGCTAGGCATTGGGACACTCCGTAGTTTCTTGCTGAAGTGGGACACACTGGGTTGGGTCATCAAGATTGTGGGTGAGATGTTGGGGTCTTGGGAGAAGTGTCTAGGTGCTCTGTTGCTCCTTGGCTGAGGTGGGTGACCCTGAGTGGCTTCACTGGTACCCCTGCTAGTGTTCCATGACTCTGATAGGTGCATTGGGGTAATCTGAGGGTCTGCAGGTTAGATGGATGACCCTGCATTTACTAAGATGGAGGTGGGAGACTGAGCAATGTTGTTAGAATCAGTTTCACAGCTTTTAGGTTATATTGCTTCAGTGGTGTAGCTACTTTAGATTGCTCTCAGACTTTGGAGCCTCAGCTGAAACTCCAAGACAAAAGATCCTTATTTTAATATCTCACTATTCTTAGGCCAGGATTAATCAAGCAGAAATGCCACTTTCCCCATAGTGGTGTTTAATAAGTCCTGAAAATGACTGATCATGCCTGCCCAAATTTAGAGGAAGGATTTTCTGGAGCATATCAAAACCACCAGTGTTTCATGGCATTTTAAGAGAAGTTTGTGAGAAGAACCTTGTGAGGGGAGCAGGCCAGTGAGATTTCGAGAGGCCAGTGTTCTTCTCACAATCCAAATCCTTGACTTGTCTCTCTCTAATTGACTCTTCATAGTGTAGCCAAGGGGCCATTCTAAAATGAAAACCTATATGTGTAATTCCTCTGTGATGTTTCACTTTTAAAAGGTAAAGCCCAAGTTCTTCAGTTTGACATAGAAGACTCTTCAGGATCTAGCCCTTGTCAACTGCTGAAGTTCTGTCTCTCACCAATACACTGGCAGATGAAGAAATTCAGGTGAAGAGGAGTGAATGAACAGAACTTGTCCCTCTCTTTCCCAAATTTTTCCAAATTTGGCTGGTGTCTAGAGGGAAAGAAACCAACACAAAATTGGATCAGGACTGAAGTTTTAAAAATTGAATTAGACTAGGCTAGACATTCATAACTTGAAGTAAATGGCCAACTTATATAATATGCTCAAGGTATTAAAATGTAGGAAAGAGAGATTTTATAGATCATGATTAAAAAAAGAAAAAAAAATTTCATGTTTGTACTCCTCTAGATATAGACCACTTGATAAATTTGGTTAAAAGATGTAGCCATTATTAAGCAGGGACAAGGCTTCATGGAGTGCTGTGTGGGAGAATGTGGAAGATGTGAGGTTGGTGCCAGAAAGAAGCTTATTTGTGTAATTTTTCTGGGAACTTGAAATCTATATTCACACTGTAAGTTATCTAGCAATATGCTTTTTTGAGTAGGCATTTTCCAAATTTTTACCTAGCTAACCCCTATTAATCCCTTAGGCCCCAAATTACATATCCTATCTTAGAGAGGTCATCTCTGATCCCTCAGTATAAATTGACCCCTTGTTATAATGACATATTTTCCCCCTTCTTTCTTTCTTTTTTGCTCACTATAATTTATAATCATATATTTATTTGTCTCATGTCTGATTCCTCCACTAAATGGTAAACCTCATATGGGTGAGACTATACTTGTTTTATTCATCACTATACAAGTCACACCTAGCACAATGCCTGAAACATAGAGAGTATTTAATGAGCATTTTTTGAATCAATGAAAAAATCAAAGTGTTTGTTTAATTATGCTACAACCTTTGTAGTACTTTTGAAGATTTCTTTGACTGGCATTTCTAAGCTACTAATATTGAGAGAGAGAATGAATAATTTCGGTAATGACTATCTAGGCAACTTCACTTTAGGTGCTATGCAGCATAAATGAAATGACAGAAACATAGGCTCGAGGCAAGGGATGTTTAAAAATTTTCCAGGTGGAAAATGAATATGAGCTGGATACTAATTGTGGAACAGGCTTCATTTCTTATGCTTCTTTATTATTCATATCTGAGCTGCTTTAAAGGACACATTCTCACTTTAATAATAGAGAGTGATGAGATTGTGAGGAAGGGGTCCTTTCCATTTTGTTTGAAACAAATTATGTAAAGTGGAATACATGTAACATTGAAATTATGAAATACTTAAATTCTTCACAAGGGTTTTGAATAAAATAAATGTTGACTAGAAATGCTTTGTAAATAATAGTACAGTAATTCACTATGGAATAAGAAGTGATCTGTGAAATCTTAAAATCAAGGAGTTACTTATTATTTCAGTATACAACATTTCTTTATCATTGTCACAAAAACCTATAATGGAAATAGGAATATTCAGCATTCACAGAATGAGATGTGCTATGGATTGATTGAATTGTGTCACTCAAAGTTCATATATTAGAGGCTTACTTCCCACTGTCACTGTTGAGGATGGGAAGTTCTATTATGGTAATTGGATGGGGGAGGGCTTGAAGAGTTGATTAGATTGTAGGACATGCTGAAGTGAATGGATTAATAATGGTGGTCAGGGGCATGGTTCTGAGAGCTTTAAAAGGAGAGCACATGAGTTTCTCTCTCTCTGCTCTGCAATTTTCTACCATGTGAGACTGCTGCATTGCTAGAAAACCAACACCAAAGAAAACCCTCACCAGATGTGTTCCCTGGATTTCGGACTTCCCAGCCTCTGAAACTATAAGCAATCAGTTTCATTTTCTTATAAATTACCCAGTTCCAGGCATTTTGTTGTAAGCAACAGATACAGACTGATACAATATACATCCTTGCTATTTAGGATCACACCTGAACAGTGACAGTTTACACAAGGTAATTTTTAAATGTATTTTTGGGAAGTGGGGATTAGGTAGAAAGGAAGGTTAGGACAAAGATAGGTATGTAAGGTTGTAGGGAGGAATATTTGTTTATCTCTACCCACAAGTTGAGCCAGTTCCCAAATGTCAAATCACAAGCCAGATTCCAAAGGAAATGACTGTTGACCTTTATTTCTTGTTCACTGCCAATGAAACTCTACAATTCAAAAACAAAAGTTTGACTTCTAAGTTGTTTTTGGCAGAGGCATTGGTGGATGCTCCTCTGCCCCAGCTCTTTTATGTAACATACAATACCATCCTCAACAGACATGTCCTGAAGTGCTGTTTCCTGGAATAGCTAATAACATGGCTAATACCTAACTCTGAACTCCTGTTCTGTGCCAGGCGCTAAGAGCTTACGTATGGATTGTCTCATTTAATTCCCATTAGATGTTTTTGATGTAGTTATTATCATTATCTTCATCTTATGGATAATGAAACTGAGACTTAGAGAAGCAAAGTCACTTGTCTAATGTTATGTAACTAATAAGTAGCAGTGACCAGATCTGAACCCATGCAATTTGATTCTAAACCCTGTACTTCCTCTCTTAATGACCACCCATCAGGGAAGTTGCTCTTCGTGATGGATGTAGTATGAGCTTATTGGATAGAATGAAAGACAAATGTTAAATTCTATATGACCTGCATTGGACTTATTCAAGTGAGAGTGGAGCTGCTGCTAAAGGTCAGGATTGTTTGGAAGTGCATAAAAATTCTATATTGCTTGTTCTCCATGTGCAAAGTACTCACTAAGCATCTTGCTCCTACTTCCATACCCCAAATCTGATGATCAGGCTTGTGGATTGGACCTGGAGGACAGTGCACTAAAGCAATTTTGTGGCATTGCTCCTCAGGAGTCCGAAGGGGCAGGAGCTGGTAGACAGTCTATTATTTTTCTCCTTCTCATCTCTTATGCGTTACAGAGGGGATACAAGCTCTTTGAGAAAAATAACGGATATGATGGGGTTACTCTTTTATCATCATAATCTCTCTAGAAAATTGTACTGGACTCAAATCCCCTGAGACTTACCCCTGAATAAACAGTGGTACCCCCTCAAGTATCTTCTCCAAATCGTTAATGCAGAAGGCTTTAGGAGGTTTTTGCCATATGGGCACATCTGTGTCAAAAGTCTTTGAGTATGAATAATTATTTGTTTTGGAATTTGAATAAATCCTAACTTGAGTTTAACTCATAATTATTACAGCAGGAAATCCAGATATTCACTATTTCCACTCTTCAGATATATATTTTTTGGTTGCTGTAAGTATTTGAGAAAGATTATAACGAAAATCAGCTATATAAGTCAACATTTCCCCTCAGACCCCAATCTTTATGAAGAGTGAACACTGAAAGAAAAGTAGAGTTAAAAAAACCAAATCATGTCATTTCAATTTGAATGAAAGACTTTTTTGTTTAATAACATAGAAAGTTTCTAGAGAATTATTATTTTAATATTTAAAACACTAAGGACAAATTAAAAATGAAAACATTCCCTGTCAAATACTTATACCCAAAGTCTAGCAAAAATTGTGGAGCATAGGCTCAGTTAAAGAAATTTCCATGGTGGGCATGTTGTTCAAAAACATCACCCACTAGAAGAGAGGCCCCCACTCTTTACTCTTAATCCTTGATTATGATCCCTGGCTCTCAGACCCCCAAAGCTGCTTCACCCTGCTTTATGTCTCTCAGAATGCCCTAGAATGTCTTTCCTTGCTTTCCCACAAATCCCTGTTACCAGCCCCTTCTACTCTCCAGCTCTGACTCTTAGATTTTAGATTATATTTAAAGTTGCTATTGTTGTACTATGTGTCCCTTACTTAAAACTTTAGATTCTCAAATGTTGCAGTCATATACTTCTTTTTTCAGAATTAGATCCTGAGAAAAATAATAGCAGCTCTCTTCTGCTTCCATCCTTCCCCTCTCGACAAAAAAGAAACCCAGAGCTCTCAAAATGAAAATATTCTTTCCCATAAACTGGCTGTTTCCTTTTGCAACTGCACTTGATCAATGTCTTGTGTACACACTTAATTCTGCTTTTTAGCAGTGAGTTCCTGGGTAACAATTTTCAGAGACAAATCAACTCTGCAATTGTACCTTATCCATTAACCAATAAATCATGTGCGACATTCTGTTTTCCTTCCTTTTCCCTGATGGGAAGCAATTTAAACATACTTTTTGCAGTACTTGAATATAATTTTAAGATAATACATGAAGCTTCTAAGGAATTTCACTTTTGTTGTGGACAACTTGGGTTGTATTTTCCCTCAAACTTGTTCTCTTCCTCTAGTCTTACTCTCTATTTAAGTTTCATCTCTTATGGTGACTTAAGGTAGCCAGACTTACCCATTGTGTGGATTTATCCATTCTGCGTGGTGTATTGGACCATGGTATTTTTAGGGGCCCACAAAAATTTATAAATTTTATTTTTAATTAAGAAGGAAAAAAGGATATAATCATGATATTTAATAATTAATCTGGCTTGGAGTATATATCAAAGCAATCATAAAATATAATTACATATATACATACATAAATTTTTTTTAATGGAGAAAGGGGATATGAAGGCAAAAGGGCCTAGAGCCCATGTAAGGCACAACACATACTGCAAGAAGTTAGCCGCTTTATAGCAAATGAACATTTCTGAACTGACATCCATATTTGATATTCTTTAGAATTTTTATGTGTGTGGGTTTGATGACAATGTGAACTATTCCCTGTTACGTTTTTGGCTAGGTTGTGCAATTTATTGGTCACAAGTTAAAACTAGACTAGAGCATAAAATTCTGAGTAATATAAGTCTTGGACAATAATTGAGCCTTTAGATATTGATCTGGTATGTTAATTTGGCTTTAGTCTTTCCTATTACAAGTATTATTTTGTTTTTTAAAAAAAGGTTTTAAATTTAGTATCATTGGCTTTGTTTGCCTTCATTATTTTCCCAAGCCATGGCACCATCTACTGGCAGTTTAAAGAAGAGTTTTTATATGCTTAGATTAAGGGAAACTGTGAGTTGAATCCTAAATCCCATGTATATAATTTACAACACAGAGACAGCTCACACTGCCCTCCTCTCCCCTTGACAATTCAGTGTCTCTTTACTCTGTCCCTTAAAAGTCATTTTCACCTCTTCAAGCAATGTCATCTATTGTAGTTTCTATTGAACCATAATGTCCAAACTCCAACCCTGATTTTTTTCTTAGGTTTGTCTTCTCAACTGCTAATTGAACTGGATATCTTTTCAAGTCCAAGTGAAAGTCGTCAGCTGGATTAAGGATGGTTGCTGTTAGACCAGTACCTCTGACAGTACCTGATAGAGTTCAGAAATCCACCTCTGCCTGATCTCTCATAGGACACCTCTCTGTCATGCTTTGTCTTTATTTCTGCTTTTTCGTTGTTTTTCTTCTGCTTTTTTAGTTCAGCTCATTTGCCTAACTTTCACCTTTGTACTCTATCCCTTTCTCTATGGAAATTTTCTGGAGCTGACCTATTTTTGACTATAGAATAACTTCTTTTTGACTGTGTTTTCCTCCTCTCTTTCCTCCACCTTCAGATACTGCATACTCTGAAGGACCTAGAATCAGGTTGGACAAGCCCTTGGTCTACCAGTGGTTCACCATAGTGGCTGCTTATCAGAATTCCTGGGACCCTGATTAAAGGTCCAGATACCCAGGTCTTTCTTCAAGGGATTCAATTCAGTGGGTCTGCAGGAGGCCTTGGAAATCTGCTTTTTAAGTGCCTCAGGAGATTTCTGGTGCAGCTGTTGTATGTGAGTACCACAAGCCTGTAGGATAAACTGCTCCTCTGAGCACAGGACACAAAGCTGTACATAAGGCAGCCCAAGTCTATCCTTGTAGTTTCATATTTTGCAATCTGTACCTACTATTCATCTGCATGCACTTTCCTTTCTCCTTGTTTTTTCAATTCTTGTCCCTTTCTAGTTGAATTTCTTCTCATCTTTTAAATCCCAGGTCAAACAACACCTTCTCTTTAGAGATCTCTCCTGCTTTCCTTTTTCATAAAGTAAAATTAATCTTTCTCTCATCTGTGCCACTACACCTTAATTAAAGCCCTGTTGTGGACTGAATGTCTCAGCCACCCGAACTCATTGAGGCTTAAATTGTGTCCCCCCAAATTTCAGGTATTGGAAATTTGGCCCCCACTATGACTGTTGGGAAGGTGAGAAATCCCATTATGGTAATTGAAAGCTGGGGCCTTGAAGAAGAGATTTGATTGTAGGCCATGCCGTAGTGAATGGATTAATAATGGTGGCCAGGGGCATGGTTCTGAGGGCTTTAAAAGGAGAGCATGTGAGAGTCTCTCTCTCTGCTCTGCCATTTTCTGCCATGTGAGACCCTTGCATTACTGTAAAGCCACTTCAAAAGAAGACCGTCACCAGGTGTGTTCCAAGGACTTTGGATTTCACAGCCTCAGAAACTGTAAGCAATGAATGTCATTTTTTTACAAATCACCCAGTTCCAAGTATTTATGTTACAAGCAACAGAAATGGACTAATACAAAACTGTATTACATTGTCAGATTCATAACCTGAATCCAGATTTTTATGACTTAGGAAACCCAGATAGCAAGTGATTTTCAAAACATGGTCCATGAAACTCCTGCTTCAGAATCATCTAGAGTATATGATCAATGAAAGATTCCTACCCCAGATCAATTGAATCATAATCTCTGAGGATCTGTCTGCAACTGGTAAAACTAATAGTGCAGGTGAGTCTTCTGTTCATTAAAGAGAACCAGTGTTCTATCAACTGCAGAAATTTGAGACATCAGCTGAAGTGACAATCCTTCCATGAACCGCATTAATTGACAAGACATATGCCTGGAGATCTGAGCATTCATAGTTTTATCAGCAACAAGGTCAAGAGATTGACTTCAGTTATAGGTGGCAGTTAGTGGCAGTGGTACTGCTGTTTATTAATTAATTTTTTTAAGCATTGTTTTGCTTTTAATCAGGCTTTCCAATAAAAAAAAGTGAGGTACAAGAAAATATGCTTGAGAGTAGCATTTTAATTTACTTATTAAACCATAAGTCTCCTCCAAAAACCTTAAAATTCCCTATACTTAAGATATGTCAGAATCCTAAGCTTAAGAGGATAACTTATGTTATTATACTATCTTTATATTCTCCTTGTGTATTTCTTGAGGGCAGGGCATGTTTCTTATTCCTCCTTAGTCTTTTTAACCTAAAATCTCTAGGTGTTTTACAAAAGAACATTCTTATTTTTCACCTTGGAAGACTTTGGCAGGTAAATGGGATTGAATACCTTCTTGTAGTTCCTTAGTAAACAATAATGGAATCACTATGTATTCTCTCTCCTGGACCAGTACTGTATTAAACTCATTTTCCTATTGACTCATAACATTGCAAACAATAGAGCTTTGTCAATAAGACACAGGCACGTATATAAAGAAGATAAAAAAAAACAATAAAGCCAGCAAAACTGAGAATTCAATTAAAGTTTGTAATATAGACTGAATACCCACTGTGCACCAAGAGAAACACAAAGAACTAGCCATAGTCCATGCTATAGAATAATTTATAAAACCTATATAGAGAAAAAAATATTCATATATAACCATCATACAGAGGTGAAAATTTCTTCACAATACCTACTTTTTGAGCCAAACATTGCAAAATTGGAGCAAATACTAATAGTTAACTTTCCTTCTTCCATTCACACCCATTTCTTTTTCACTACCCCAGCTCAGGTCCCCATCTTCTCTCAGTGGTACTCATTACCTCTCAGCTGAACTAATGTAATAGTTTTCTAGCTGGTATTTCATCATTCAATCCATGATGTAAACTGGTGCCAGATTCTTTTTTCTAAAACATTGCTTTTATCATGTAATTCTCTGCTAAAAACTCTGCTTCAGTTTTATCCCATCATTCATTATAGGGTCAACTTTCATTGTCTCTCTTGGCATTTAGGATTCTCTAAAGTCTGGTGACAACCTACCTTTCTAATGTGTTTTCAGTTCCTTCCTTATATGAATCATATGTTCCAGAACATGATCATATGCTCACATTTTCCACCCCATTCTTCAAGGCCCAACAAGTCTAAGTTGACACCTTTTCTCTCCCAACATCATATTATTTTATACTTCTCTGCCTGAGCAACTTAATTTCTCTTTTTCTGGAAAGCCCTATCCTGCTATTCTCTCACAGATAACTCTTTTCAGGAAGCATGTGAGGTTTCTGACAAATCTGACAAATCTCTACTCCAGCCCCCATCCACAGGCCATGTGCTCTTACTGGGTGTCCTCATAACACACCGTGCTGTTGAACCTACCACCACAGAAATGATCTTTTACAGGTTACTCTACCCCCCCCACTAAATAGCAATAATTAACTTGAGGATAGACCTTGCTTTATCTGTTTGATATCTTAGTATATAATAGAAATTGAAGTTTGTGTCTTCAACTGATACAAACTAAGAACTTCTCCACGAAGGTCATCCCAAGCCTGAACTTCCTTCTCCAAACTTCAATTGCATTTACTTTATGCCTTCTCACTTAACATGCTTTTGGTAATTTCTGTGAACTCTTTCTATTGAAAGTGACCAAAAATCCAACTCATATCAGACTAAGCAAAAAGGGAAAATTTATTGGATCATTAATCTAGAATTCTAAATTGTAGAGTTGTCTTTAAGAATAACTTGTTTCGGGAACTCACCCAGTGTCAGCAGGACCTAGCTTTCTCTTTGACTTAGCTCTGCTTTCAGCTGGTAGGCCGAAAATGTACAGGCTCACATCCTCTTACATTTAAGTCTGGTGGAAAAGTGCATGCCTTCCTCTCCTCTTTTCATCACCGCTGAAAAACTTGGGAATTAGCTCTGATCAGGCCATATATCTGTTTGGCCCAATACAGCAGAGAAAGAAAACATTACATTTATTGCTGAAGAAAAATAATTCAGAGAATTCTCTTAGTGTGAGAGCAAAATGTGTTTAATAACATAACCTGAGAATATTGCAGATTAGCCACCAGATCATGACGTTAGATTGGTACCAGTCTTTCCTACAGCATTTCCTCCCTCACTAAGGGCTTATCCTGTCCCTGGGGGAGCAAATAAGAACCCTGTGTCCTCACAGACCTAGTTCTTAAGAGAATATATGGAGTTGTTGAGGTGAACATGCTCAGAATTTTCTTCCCAACTATGACAAGTAAATAAATCTCTTCACCTCCTCTCAGGCTGGGTGAGGAAAGAGGACTGGCCACAATATTCAAATTTCCTTAAAAATGTAAGGGAAATGCCAAGAGAGAGAAAGGAGTTGTTCCCTTCTAATAGCACCCATCCCTGAACCATTTTCTGTGACCAGAAGAGGGGTTGGCCCACTCTGAGTTACACGAGCATTCTCACAGCTAACATGGAAACCAAACCACCTGCATTCCACAGACTGAGAGGAAGAACTTGCTCCAAAACAAAATCCAGATGCAAAAGCCACAAGCAGGGGAAAATTGAGACTGAGGGCAGAAACCACAAACTCTCACTACATAATTTAAGTTGGTTATTTTGTAAGGTAAGTACCCTTAGTTTTCTCATCTGTGAAATGGGAATAATAATAATATCTACTCAAATGTTGTTATGAAGATTTGATGAGACAATGTGAGCAAATGTACTATAGTGGTCCCAAGGAGGCTTGGTGGAAGTAAGCCCTATGACCCTAATTCTTAAAAAATGTAATTTATTGAGAAAAGTGCAAAGGACAGATTTTCAGAAAAATACAGGAGGTATAAGGCTGGGTATGCTCAATGAGCATTGTTTCTCAATTCCTTATGGACAAAGGTGTGGGTTTGTGGTCAAGTGTATACAGGAGGAGGGCCACCCAGGTTAGGGGACATGTCAGTGGGAGTTTTCTAACTTTCTTATACACCAAACACTAAAATTCCCCTAAAATTCCAGCACAATTGCTTTGAATGGTTATAAACATTGCTTTTAGAAAACTACGTCACCTGAATTTGACTTTGGGTATTCTTATAAACTTTCTTTTAAGCTTCTATTGCTTAGTCTAGAAGTGATAAACAGTAAAAATTATAAACATCTGCTTATATGCCTTTAGAAAGTGCTGTGACCAGATCTGTCACCAGATTTTATCGTAAAATGTGTACTAAACTACTGATGCTTAGTCTACAGTTTCTGTGTAATAATGATGAGGCATCAAATATGCCTAGTGCATTTGTGGAAGCAAATAAAGACAGTCCAAATATGCAGAGTGACAGAAAGACAACTCTGTGATCAACATCCAGGAAGGGCCAAGCTATTATCTCAGTGCTGCTTTCCCTGAAGTAAGACCATAATGAAAGGGGAAGGTAATGCAGGACTCTGACCTCATCGGAGATAGTGTTGAATAAATGCCAATGATTAATCACAGCTCCTGAGAGTACCTAGTGCTGGCTACAGTCGTACAGTTTTAGTAGAAGTAGATTTGGTTTAACCTTTCTAGAAGGCAATTTGACAATGTATATCAAAAGCTATAAAGTGTCCATACCTTCGGGACAGAAAATCAACTTCTAGGAATTTATCTTAAGGATGTGTAGAGGCATCTTTTGTGGTATATGCCCAGCCCATGTCCCCCTACTCTGGACCCTAGGGAAGGACTACCATGTCAGTGTACTTGAGGAGAAGAGAAAGCTAACAGGTACAAGAAAGAGGAGAGTTAAGTAGAGGAGACTGTCAGGAGAGCACAGTGAATTCAAGCTTTGGCATATGCTCTCTGCTTCAAACAAAGAACAATGATCTATAATCTTTCTAAGGAGACATGTGAAAGGACCTGGCTGACTCAGGAATAAGGCAAACATTTCTATGGACCACAAACAGAACAGAAGAATCATAGTAGTGAACAGGGAGGAAGTCAAGAGTCTGCTAGACCCTAGATCCTGATATGGGCAACAAGGGTAGGAGAAGGTGACTGGGCTTCTGGAGAAAATGTAGAACCCTGCCACCACTCCACCACTGATACTGAGGAAAGCTCCATTTACAGAATGTAGGGGCCATTCCACAGGAACGAAGCACTCAGGTTAGAGAGAGGAGTGGAAGAAGTGAGCAGTCATTCCTGGCATTGATACGTGGTTAATGAGTAAGACTGAGTGCATCCCTGAAGTAAGAGGTAGGCCTCCCATCACAGACCAATGCATAGAATGTGAATATATGTAAGAAAAATAGACCTTAGCAGAGGACATAGGATACAGGACACATAGGGAAAATAGCCTAGTCATGTCGGTTACTTTGTATCTAGCAGCTAGTTAGTTAGAAGGATTTGGAGATTGCTATTAGAACCTACTGTGCATCTGTCATAGTTTATTTAATATAAATATGAGTTGTAAATTGTATCTCTCTTATACACACACATAGAGGCAGAAATGAGCAAAAAATGGGTGGCCTCTAAGAGAAATGACTGAAACAGCAATTTGTGATGATTTTACAGCCCCTTGTGCCAGTTTTTCATGGGGCTGATTACACAGGTTGTGGGTTTTGTCTTGCACACTTAATACTAAGTTGCACTTTTCTACTTAAGCACATTTGAATGACTTTTTGTTTCTTAAAACAAAAGGAGCCTTGGCTAAGCCAGGAAATAATGAATCTGGACCCAGATTTTATGTATGAGGACATTTGATGAGAAACTATGTTTAATAGTGAAAGCTGGAAATAATCTAAATGTACCAAGTAGGGAAAGGTGAAGTCAGTGATGATGCAGTCATATGCTGGAATGGCTTACAGCCATTAAAAACCATATTAGTAAAGGGACATTAAAAGTTCAGGCAAATGTATATGACCTGCTATTCAGGAGGGAGAGGTCTTATGTTTTTCATACTCTGGTGTCCTGTTTCCACAGAGATTCTAATTTTTATCATGTCTCACTTCTTGCCTTTTCTCTTGATTTTCTTAAAAAAACACAGATCATATAGGCACTTGTATAGATGACAAGGGGGTTGGATTATAGGCTAGAGGACACATAGAAAACAATACAAGACTGAATGCTAGACATTCTCGTTCTTAAATGTCTCTTGGGAATTCCCAGCACTGAGAACATCTGGCTTTGCTTCCCCAGGTCCTTGCCATCTCCCACATTGATGGAGCCTCTCCCTTTCTCACCAGCCTTCTTTCTTTTCACCTGCTCCTGGATCCTTCACTCCTTTCTTTGGTTCCTTCACTGTCCAGAAAATCTCAAAATCCTTTTATTTATTAGGTAAAGCAATTTAATTTTTATCACTCTTCTGCTTTCCATACTATGTCCTGGGGACCATCACTTCACAATGAAATAATCCATTAAAGAGCAAAAAATACTTCTCCAAGAAAACCACTGTTTCTTTAAATAACATCTCTTTGTTCTCTCTACTATATCTAACTCCTTCCACCTCCCCTGGCCCCCAAAGACTGGGAAGATGTATAATGTATAACAAAAATAAAACAATGTTTATCTCTGAGTGGTGAGGATTATTTTTCTCTTTCATTGTTTTCTATCTTTAAATTTTCCACAGTAGGCATATACTTTTAAAAATCAGGAAAAAGTTATGAAAATTATAATTCTGGCAGTGTATTAATGAGGGTGAGCTAACTGCTGAATAAAAGCTTAAAAATTTTTAGCAGTTTAATACCACACAAGATTATTTGTTGCTCACTTAATAGTTCTACTCAGGTATTCCTAGTCTCTGCCACATGGTGACTCAGGGACTCAGGCTCTTTCTATTTTTGACTCTGCCATTTACTAAGGTCTCATATTCCTCTGCTGGATCTTCTGAATCTAGCCAGCAGACAAGGGAAGAAATAAATGGTAGAAGATTCACAAGAGGCTATTTTTAGGGGTCAGGATGTAAAGTGGCATATTTCACTTCTTAAATATGGCTGGGAAATGAAGTCTAGCTGTGTGGTCAGGAGGAGGAAAATAATAAGGTTTAGTAAACATACACACAGATAGCATGTTGGAAGGGAAATAGGGGCTTTGGACACAGACCTAGATTTGAATTTCAGCCCCTATAGTAGGTAACAGACTACCTTTTAGAATTCAAATAATCATAATTATTTCTTTCCATCTACTAACTTTGGGTTTGGATAGTTCTTGTTTTTCTTGATCTTTAAGTTGAAGTGTTAGGTTGTTTGTTTGCCATCTTTCCATTCTTCTGAAGTAAGCATTTAATGTGATAAATTTCTCCCTTAGTACTGCTTTTGCAGTATCCCACAGATTTTGGTATGATGTGTCATTATTTTAATTACTTTCAAGCAATTTTTTGATTTCCTGTTTAATTTCTTCTTGGACTCATATGTCATTAAGTAGAATGTTGTTTAATTTCCATGTGTTTGTATAGTTTCCAGATTTTCGTTTGTTATTGATTTCTAATTTTAATCCATTGTGATCAGAAAAAATACATAGAATACAAAAGATCAATGAAACAAAAGGTTGGTTTTTTAAAAGATAAATAAAATTGACAAATCTTTAGAAAGGCTAATTAAGAAAAGAAGAGAGGAAACCCAAATAAAAAAAAAAAAAAGAAAAAGGTGATATTAGAACTGACACCTCAAAAATACAAGGAATCATTAAGGACTAATAAAAACAAGTATGTGCCAACAAATTTGAAAATCTGAAGGAAATGGATAAATTTCTGGACACATACAAACTGCCAAAACTGAGCCAAGAAGATACAGAAAATCTGAACAAACAAATAACAGTAAAAGAGATTGAAGCTTTTTTCAGAAAGCTCCCAACAAAGAAAAGCCCAGGACCAGATGGGTTCACTGCAGAGTTCTACCAAACCTTCAAAGAGGAACTGATACCAATTCTCTACGAACTGTTCCAAAAGATTGAAATGGAGGCCATTCTCCCGAACTCATTCTATGAGGCAAACATCACCCTGATACCAAAACCAGACAAAGATACAACTAAAATAGAAAACTGCAGGCCAATATCCTTGATGAATATAGATGTAAAAATCCTCAATAAAATACTAGCTAACAGAACACAGCAACACACACAAATTTATACACCACGATCAAGTGGGATTCATCCCATGGACACAAGGTTGGTTCAACATATGCAAATCAATAAATGTGATACACCACATCAATAAAAGCAAACACCAAAACCGTATGATCATCTCTATAGATGCTGAAAAAACATTTGACAAAATTCAACATTCTTTCATGATAAAGACTCTCTACAAGTTAGGTACAGATGGAAAGCATCTCAACACAATTAAAGCCATGTATGATAAGCCCACTGCCAATATCATCCGAAACAGGAACTAGACAAGGATGCCCTCTCTCACCACTCCTATTCAACATAGTGTTGGAAGTGCTAGCCAGAGCAATCAGAAAAGAGAAGGAAATAAAGGGCATCCAGATTGGAAAAGATGAAGTCAAGCTGTCCCTGTTTCTGGATGATATGATCTTACATATTGAACAGCCTAAAGCCTCTAAAAAAACTCCTAGAGTTGATAAATGATTTCAGCAAAGTTGCAGGATACAAAATCAACACACAAAAATCAGTAGCATTTCTATACTCCAACAGTGAACATGCAGAAAAAGAAATCAAGAAAGCTAGCCCATTTACAATAGCCACCAATAAATAAATAAATAAATAAATAAATAAATAAATAAATAAAAATAAAATAAAATAAAATACTTAGGAATAAAGTTAACCAAGGATGTCAAAAATCTCTACAAAGAGAACCACAAACCACTGTTGAGAGAAATTAAAGAGGACACAAGAAGATGGAAAGATATCCTATGCTCTTGGATAGGAAGAATTAACATTGTGAAAATGTCCATACTACCCAAAGTGATCTACAGATTCAATGCAATCCCCATCAAAATTCCAATTACACTTTTCTCAGAAATGGAAAAAACTATCCAGACTTTTATATGGAATAACAAAAGACCACACATAGCCAAAGCAATCCTGAGCAAAACATAAATAAAGCTGGAGGCATAACACTACCCAACTTTAAACTATACTACAAAGCTATAATAACCAAAACAGCGTGGCACTGGCATAAAAACAGACACACTGATCAATGGAATAGAATAGGGAAATCAACCCATACACCTACAGCCATCTCATCTTTGACAAAAGCAGCAAGTCTACACACCGGGGAAGAGACTGCCTCTTCAACAAATGATGCTGGGGAAACAGGATATTCACATGTAGGAAAATGAAAGTAGACCTGTACCTCTCACCATATACCAAAATCAACTCAAAATGGATTCAATAATTAAGTGTACATCCTGAAACTATAAAACTCCTTAAAGAAAACATAGGGCAAACACTCCAGGAAGTAGGACTGGGTACAGACTTCATGAATAGGACCCCAAAAGCACAGGCAACTAAAGGAAAAATAAACATTTTTTTTATGAGATTATATCAAACTAAAAAGCTTCTGCACAGCAAAAGAAACAATCAACATAGTGAAAAGACAACCAACAGAGTGGGAGAAAATATTTGCAAAATATACATCTAATAAAGGATTAATATCCAGAATATACAGGGAACTCAAGCAACTTTACAGCAAAAAACCAAATAATCCAATTGAAAAATGGGCAAAGGAGCTGAATAGGCATTTCTCAAAGGAAGATATACAAAGGGCCAACAGACACATGAAAAAAATGCTCAACATCACTCAGTATCCGGGAAATGCAAATCAAGACCACTCTGAGATACCATTTTACTCCAGTTAGGATGGCTAATATCCAAAAGACTGAGAATGATAAATGCTGGAGAAGTTGTGGAGAAAAAGGAACTCTCATACACTGTCAGTGGGAGTGCAAATTGTGCACCCTTTATGTAAAATGGTATGGATTTTCCTCAAACAATTACAGATTGATCTACTATATGAACAAGCTATTCCACTGCTGGGAATATACCCAGAAGAATGGAAATTATCATGGCAAAGGGATACCTGTACTCCAGTGTATATTGCAGCTCTATTTACTATAGCCAAGAATTGGAACCAGCCCAAATGTCCATCATCAGATGAGTGTATAAGGAAACCGTCATATATCTACACAATGGAATTCTACTTTGCTATAAAAAAGAATGAAATACTACCATTCACAACAACATGGATAGACTTAGAGAAAATCATATAAAGTGAAACAAGTCAGGCACTGAAAGAGAAATACCACATGTTCTCACTTATTTGTGGCAGCTAAAAATAAATAAACACACAAACAAATAAAGGGTTGGGGGGAAGAAGACACAATAATCACTACATTTCTTTGAACTTTTTAAGACAAGTGAACAGATATGATATGGGGGGAGGGGAGAGAGAGAGGGAGGGGGAAGAGGAATGGGTAAAGGGTCATGAAAATCAACTACAATGTATATTGAGAAGTTAAAATAAAAATAAAGAAAGAAAGAAAGAAAGAAAGAGAAAGAAAGAAAGAAAATTCAAATAATCAACATTTACCCAAAATTAATTGGGGATCTATTAGTACTTGGCATTGCTGTAGGTGCAGATAATACAAAGACAAAAAAATAAAAATTCTCTCCCTGGAAGGAGAGCAACAGTGTAGTAGGGGAAGACACATTTCTCACCTCTTCGAGTGTAGGAACACTGCAATGTCATAGAGGAAATGAAACAATACATGTCTGTGTCAAGATACCACAGCAGCACAGGGCTGTGTGAGGGATGGGAATTAGGACCCCGAAAATCTTCTCAGAGGATGTTTTTTATTAACGTGGACTTTAAAGGTAAATAGATGCTCACCAGGAAAGCGGTGTTCGATGGAGGGCATTTTCTTCAAAGGAAAAGTGTGGACCAGCAGGGAGGTGAAAAAGGTCATGCTCAGGAAACTTTGAATAAAACAGAAATCAAAGGAAACATGATAAACATGAGTCAGGCAGATTTCAATAACAAATACTCTGAAGAGTTCACCTTTCAGCAGAGGAGTCATTTTTCCTGTAGCATCTTGAGGATAATAAGCATTCAGGGAAGGAGGAAATACAGCCACAGATGAAGTCAGGGATCACGGAGAAGAAAACATGCTCCCTTCTTGGATAAGTGATAACAGGCTTCTCTCATACATTAACCATGGTGAGAGCTTGCCAAGAAGTGTCGTTATAATTTTTTTTTAAGTAAAAATTTACTTAGCCTTTCTCTGGGGTATGAAATGTGAATGAAATTATCCACACAGACAAGAAACAGGTTGGGGTGAGTTTGTGAGGTAAGCAGTGCAGGTGTGTGTAAATAAAAAATCTACCAACTCTTCTTCATGTGAGTAAAAGAAACATACTCAATAAATCTCAACACTGAACAGTGTGCATGTAAAGAGCGTATGTATATTTATTTAAAATTCAAGTCAAGTTGAATTTCTCTAAGCTATAGTCTAGATCAGATTCTTTCCCTCTTCTTGCAGTGAGCCCATGTGAAGTATTTAGTAGAGCCACAGTGCATGCTCGCAGTGTGCATGTGGTTAATCAATTTCTCTTTCCTCAGTAAAGATGAACTTTCAGGCTTTTGAGAAACCATAGGATAATGAGTCATCCATATGTATGGGAAAATAAGAGATGAAAACACAAAGCAGTAACAATAACACTTGTCTCAAACGTACGTCACTTCTAGCACTTTTATACCTAATAGGAACTCTCCTGTAATTGATTTTTTTTTTTTTTTTTTTGGATGGCTGGTACGGGGATTGAACTCCAGATCTTGGTGTTATCAGCACTTCACTCTAACCAACTGAGCTAACTGGCCAGCTTCTCCTAACATCTAAAACGTCCTCTCCCCCTCCTTTCTATCTGGAGTAAAGTGCTATAGCCTTGTGCTATTTATACCTATTCAGCAAGCATTTAAAGGTGAAACTCATTGGCTAACACAGACAGATTGAACTTGTTCAGGACTAAATTAGCTTTTTCCTTGGTAGGATAAAATATTTATAAAATAAATTTTTTGCTTTAGTGGGCACTCACTAAGAGTGAAGATATGTTTCAAGTTCGGTGAAGTTGGGGGAAGTTCCTTAACCCCTCTAGAGCTCTTTCATTTAATATTTTTCATAGGTAAAAGGTAAAAGTTTTAAGATCCTTCCAACTTAGCTTTTTAAAACTGTCTTACTTTTCGTTTTTTCTTGAGGAAGGTGAATGGTTATGTCACATTCATAATCACTGATATTAGAGTGTTCACCGCAATGTTAATGGTAGTTATATTAGCTTTCTAAAATTATGAATACTTTTTGCTTTTCTGAATTTCTAAAATTTTATATAACATTTAAAATAGTTATGGTAAATGTACATAGTGTAAAAATCTCCATCTTAACTATTTTAAGTGTTCACTTTGGTGGCAATTAAGTACATTCACATCGTTCTGCAACCATCACCACCGTCCAACTCCAGAACTTTTTCATCTTCCCAAACTGAAACTACCCATTAAATAATAACTCCCCGTTCCTGTTTCTGCCAGCCCCTAGCAACTACTATTCTGTTTTCCGTGTCTATGAATTTTACAACTATAGGTACCTCACATAGGTGGAATCAGGTAACGTTTGTCCTTTTGTGACTGGGTTATTTCGCTTAGCATAATGTCTTTAAGTTTCACTAGTGCTGTAGCATGTATCAGAATTTCATTCTCTTTGAAAGCTGAATAATATTCTGCTGTATGTTATATACCACGTTTTGTTTATCCTTTTGTCTGCTAGTGAACATGTGGGTTGTTTTCACCTTTTGGCTATTGTGAATAATGCTGCCATGGACATGGGTGTACAAATATCTGTCTGAGTCCCAGATAGGAAATTGCTGAATCACGTGGTAATTTATGTTTAATTTTTTGAGGAGCTACCGTACTCATTTATATTAAGAATCAACTGGACTGGTCAATGCTGCCTGATTTTAATCTTCAAAAGAAGATGCTTGATGGGATGGGCTGAGTCCCAAGGCAAGTTGAAGTTAGTACTTTGGTCAGTAGGTTACTGGTGTATAGCTACCACTAGAAAGGGTTTGTCCCAGCTTGTTTTGATATAGCTTCACCGCAATGTGTCTTTATATACAAATTTATTCATACATCAAAATTACAAACCACATTTTCTGGCTTATATGCTGACTATGAAAAACATCAACAGCTCCTGTTTCATTGTCTGCTTCTGTGGCTACACATCTTGTTTTAATAACCACTTGAGATCTCTTTAATTCCCTAAACATTTACAACATACATATTTTGCTGAGGTATGTCTCCTTTTATCCTCCTTTTAGTCAGCCTTGTTGCTAAACACTATTAGGAAACCTTAGTAAATATTAGTCCTCTGAATATGAGATCTTACACAGTTATTTATGAGGACTTAAAGAAAGACTCTGTCTTTTTTGCTTAATGGTATTGCTTTCATAAAACATAATTGAGCACTTCATCTGAAGTCCAGCTACATATGTTCAGCCAAATGTTTTCCTTTAGGTTTCTTTTTTTTCAGATTAAGAATATTGAATTTCTTTTTTTTTGGGGGGGGGGAGGATGGTGTAGTTTTATTTTTTATTTTATTTTTTTTCCAAATTTTATTTTATTTTGTCAATATACAATGTGGTTGATTATTGTGGCCAATTACTGAAACCTCCCTCCCTCATCCCTCTCCCCCCTCCCTCCCAACAATGTCCTTTCTGTTTGCTTGCTGTATCAACTTCAAGGAATTGTAATTGTTGTGTCTTCTTCCCTCCTCCCACCCCCCCCCCCCGTTTTGGGGGTATTTATTTATTTATTAATTTATTTTTAGCTTCCACAAATAAGTGAGATCATGTGATATTTCTCTTTCTGTACCTGACTTGTTTCACTTAATATAATTCTCTCAAGGTCCATCCATGTTGTTGCAAATGGCAGTATTTCATTCTTTTTTATAGCTGAGTAGTATTCCATTGTGTAGATGTACCACATTTTCCGTATCCACTCATCTGATGATGGACATTTGGGCTGGTTCCAACTCTTGGCTATTGTAAAGAGTGCTGCGATGAACACTGGGGAACAGGTATACCTTCGACTTGATGATTTCCATTCCTCTGGGTATATTCCCAACAGTGGGATAGCTGGGTCGTATGGTAGATCTATCTGCAATTGTTTGAGGAACCTCCATACCATTTTCCATAGAGGCTGCACCATTTTTCAGTCCCACCAACAATGGATGAGAGTTCCTTTTTCTCTGCAACCTTGCCAGCATTTATCGTTCAGAGTCTTTTGGATTTTAGCCATCCTAACTGGGGTTAGATGGTATCTCAATGTGGGTTTGATTTGCATTTCCCGGATGCTGAGTGAAATTTTTAAAAGTTATTTATTTTTTATCTTTTATTTCAGACAAACCCAAGGCAGACAGCTTGATGGAAGATACACTATAGGAATAGAAGAGTATTAGAAAAATAAATTTTAAACCTTTGTGGAAAGAGCCATAATCACATATTCCAGGAAAAAGACAAATGGAAAATCCATGGAAAATTGATTATTAATAGATTGTCAAAATTCCTCATTAGAGGAATGGGTACTCTATCATCATATTTTTACATCAAATTCATCATCTTTTCATCGGAAGAATTAAATGGTATTCAAGTTCTAGTTTCAACGTGTAATTAAAGTAGGGCTGGTTATGCTTCCTTCTGTAAAGAAAACTTTTTCTGTGGCATATTAAAGCAGTTATGTTCAGGTATGATGGTCACTATGGATATATAATCTATTGCATAGTTTAAAAACAGGGCAATAGGCCAAACTAATATTTTTAAAGTAGGTGCTCAATAAATGGAAATAATTTCAAAATGTTTGCTGATATGTAAAACAGATTTCTCAAAGTTTTCTTCTAAAATTGCCCATTATTTGCTTTAGTGGACAATAATCTGAAAATTAGATGATTTCAGAAGAAAGAACCTTCAAGAAATTCAGGTCTATTTCCCATAACATATAGGAGGCTAAGTAGTGGCAGAGAGATTAGGAATTGGCTTCCCAATTCTTAAGCCAATGCCTTTTTCTCTCCATACATGCTGTCTTCCTTTTAGCATTACTAGTAAGAAGAAAAAATTAGTTGTTTTATTTTTCTGAAAGTCATATTTATTTTATTGAGTATGTCTTATTTAATTCCTGTTGCTATAGCAAAATACCTCAGACTGGGTATTTTATAAACAACAGAAATTTATTGCTCACAGTTAAGTCCAAGATGAGGGTGCCAGCAGACCTGGTGTCTGGTGAGGCTCATTCTCTGCTGCCTAAATGGTGGTTCCTTGTTGCCATGTCCTCACATGTCCACTTAATCACCTCCTAAAGACCCTACCTCTTAATACTACCACTTCGGGGGTTAAGTTCCAGCATATAAATTTTGGGGGATACCAACATTTAGACCATAGCAGAATGGAAAGCTACAATATGCTTGTATAAGAAGGATTTAGGAGATATAATCAATGAACATATCCATTTATTTACAAATAATTATTGAACACCCAATACATTTTATGATCTGTGTAATATATTGGTGGTACAGTGCTGATCAAACACAGACTTGGTGCCTGCTCTCCCAAAGCTTGAAGAGTCATGGGGAGAAAAATTAATAAGCGAATCATGCTAAATTATATATAATTACAAATTGGGATAATTCTCTGAAGGGAGAAAACAGTTCATTGAAAGTGTTTGACAAAGGAAGTTGATCAGGCTTGAGCAGCAAGAATGATTTCCCCAAGTAAATAATACATGCACTGACATCCATAAGGTGAATTGTGTCTATCTAGGTGAAGAGAAGTAGGATGAGGGTGAGATTGGGGAAAGAAGACATGAAATATAAACCCTTGTATTCAGGAAAAGGGTCAGCTACTGTGGGATCATAAGGTGTCTTTTGTTGTGTTGTTTTAAAAAATAGACAAAAGTTGGGCATAAATGACGTAGTAGAGAGGGAGAGGTCAAACATGTAGGAGAGATGAAGAGAAACAGTTGGAGCAAGGTCTTGAAGGAGGTGGAAGTGGAGGTTGGGGGAAGCATGAGATGATGACGAAGGTAGAGAACTAGTGAAGAGGAGGAGGCATCCCTCTTACTCTGAGCGTGGACAAAGGGAAGAGTATCGTTGCAACTTAACTAAGTGTGCAGTGGTATGTAAGGTGAGATCATCTGTTGAGAATGAGGAAATTAGGGTTAGATTAGGAGCTTGCAGGGAATGCTACATGAATACATGAGGGAGAAGACCAAAGACCAGTAAAAAAGTTGACAAATTGTGTAGAAATTTCTACAAAATTGGATACAAGCTGAAGGTTGTTAAACTTGTTAGAAAGAAATAATAAACCAAGTGGTAAACCATAATGTTCCATTTAGACAGGGAAGGACTTGAGGCCAGGAAGGATCAGTGGAGGAGTCAAGGGCAGTGGACTTTCGGTCAAGTTTAAAAGTGGGGGAACAGGAATGAGAGAGCTGGCAAGATAGGAACTTGTGGTCAGCAAGTGGTATTTTTGGGGTAAGTGTTATAGTTGAAGATGAGGTGTAAAGTGGGGCTGTGGGAGAGATTTACTCAAGCGTATTGAATCCATTGGAATTGAGGAGGTCAGCGTTACTGAAGTACACTGATGCCCCTGGAATTGAGCACACCTGGGCTCTTTGAAGGCAAGATTTTAAAACGAATTTTTTCCCCAAAAGATAAAAAAGTAACACAGAAGCAGAGATATCACATAATTATACAATAATTGAATTAAGCGTATTGATATGATAATATTTCTTCAAGGTAGCAGATAGCAAAATTTTCCCTTTTATTTTCATTTAATTTCAGTTTTCTTGTTACTGAAACAGCTGCGTAAAACCATTTGTGTATTGTATGTTGCATTCATATATTAAAATTAAAACTATTAACATTATGGAAGGGAATGATGGAAAAATAAACAGACCATGAAATAAAATGTAATGTTTGCACAGTGATAAGTCATATAAAACTAACAGACTTTGCTGTTTTCCTAGAATCTTTATTGCTATAGCCTGAGCCAGTGACTAACATATACTAAAGCAGAAAATATGCTTATTGAAACTATATTAATCTCAACATTGACATTAACAGAACATTGAATTTAAATAATATAATTATTTATCAGATGCACAGTCAATTATGCCTACTATCAAACATGCTAAAATAATGTTGTAGACAAAGGAAGGGGTGAGGTAATCTAATAAGGTATTCACAATGTAATGTACATAGAGGGAAAGAGAAAGGAGGGAAACAAAGGAGGAAAAACAGTTATCTCTGATCTTTACTGGCCCCTGTTTAATTGAGGAAAAAAGAGAAAGCTTCTCAAAAGTTGTGGCCTGATTGTTTTAATATTTGTTACTTGGTGATCTTCAGAAGACTTTGGCCAATATCATTTGACCAATTCCCATAATAAAATATGCATCATTTGCCTCTTTTTTCCTCTTCACTTGAAAAAATACACATTTATATTATCTCTCTTTTCTATCAAATCCAGTTGAAAGTGAAGAACGGTAATCACATCTGAATGAACAAAATTGTGCTTGTGAGTTGGTTTTCTCTATCGAGACACCATTGCTTGGGAAGTTGTCTATGCTTTTATTATTATTGTTATTGCTGTTATTTTATCTTACTAATGATTTAATCACCTTCAAAAATTTGAATTTCTTAGAGGATTTGCCTTTTCTAACTACTGTGCTTGGTGATACAAATTACTTTTTTAATAAGCTTCCAGCCACCTCTATGGTGGACAGAGTAAATCAAACAGACTTTTCTTCTTCAGAGATGAGTCACTTGAGAGTCCCCCTAGGTTCTGAAATGGGGAAACCAAGGCCCTTGAGGAAGGGTGTGACAGACTTTCTCTGGCTTCAAAAGAGCCTTTTCTTCAGATCCCATGGTCTGCTGACAGGCCGGAGATCAGTGTGGTCACACAGAATCCCCTGTTCGGAAGGGCTCCCTCCTTGGGATGTGATGGAGTTTGGATGTGTTGTCCCCTCCAAAACTCATGTGGAAGTTTGATCTCCAATGCGGCAGTGTTGGAAACTGATTGAGTCATGGGGGGGATCCCTCATGAATGGATTAATGCTCTCCCTGGGGGAAGGGGGATTAATGAGTGAGTTCTCCCTCTGTTAGTTCCTGTGAGAGCTGGTTCTTTAAAAAGACCCTGGTACCTCCTCTCTCTCTCTTGCTTCCTCTCGCCATGTGATGTGCTTGTACCCACCAGCTGCCTGCTGCTTTTCCACCATGAGTAGAAGCAGCCTGAGGCCTGTGCCAGACGCAGCTGTCCCAGAATCGTGAGCCAAATAAACCTCTGTTCTCTATATATTACCCAGTCTCAGGTAATTCTGTCATAGCAACACAAACAGACTAATACAGGATGTAATGCTCTGCAGTCGCTGTCATGAAAGTCTTAAGAATTTTGTTTTGGAGTCTGTATTTTGCAAGTGAGGCCCAATGGGTCATGGAGCCTGTGCTGGAGATTTGGGACCTCGGCTCACTTCTAGTCCCTCCTCCTACTACTTCCCCCAGGTGGGTTCCTGGCTGCCTGCTCCCCCCTCCCTCACACCCTGGCCACCAGCCTCTCCCTCCCTATTTGTGCCCCATGACTGCTACCTTCTGGTGGCAACCAGGTTGTGTTGGCAGGAGGAGGGTATTGGTGGGTAGGATGAGCAGCATTCTTCCACTGTCCTTTGCCCCTAATGGGGGCCTGGGCACAAACATGGGAGGTTTAGGGTTGATGTGTGCCCCACAGCATCTCAGGGCATGGCAAGGTGGTGGATGTCCCTGCCCCAGGCTGGCAACTCCATGGTAAGTTTTCAAGTGAGTTGGCGGGAGAGAGTCTGTGGTCCACCCCATTCATGTACTGGATGTATCCTGGCATGGAGGTTTTGGTCCTTTTTTGGTTGTCCGTTCACCATGGCTTAGGGCAGTGGGGCTGTGGGAAGAAGTGATTGACCTCCCTGCCTATGGGTGGGGCAACGGCACGTTAGTTTGGTGGCTGCAGGGAGGTAGATCACAGCAGCTGGTGGACCATATGTATAGAGTCACAGGCAGGGCCCCTGGCACCAGTGAAGTTCTACACTTGCCCTGTAAGTATCCCCATGCCTGAAGGAGCATGCCATTAAGTAGCAAATGAAAACCACTATGACATGCCAAGAGAGACAGACTGTGGAAGAAAAGAAGAAATTTGTACTGTAGTACTTTTACTGACACTTTTTTGTTGCTTTTTGAACCAGAGGTCCTGCATTTTCATTTTGGACTGGGTCTCGCAAATTATGTAGCTGGCCTAGTCTGTATGTGGAGCTTGTTACTAGGTGGCTGGGGATCAATGAGTCTTCTGGAAGGAAAGGTGTGGGAGTCCTCTCTGATGGACAAAGGTGGCCTTGAGTGACATCTCATGGGAGGTGAGAACCACAGACCCACACAGGGAAATTTGTGAGCAAAGGGGGAATCTGGCTTGTCACCCTTGGATACCCATCAGGGCCTAGAACAGACACCATAAATTCAATTGCCTGCAAGCAGGTAACAGTCAACATCAGAGGATGTGGAGGAGTGGAGGAGACTGTAGAGAAGTGCTTGCCTTATGTTATCTGTCCTGTAGGAAGTGAAAGATGATAACCAGCAACTCAGCTCCAGGTGGTTGTTGCTGTGTCAGATACAAGCTCATGTTGCAATATTTTTCAAGAGAAAATGGAAATCTAGATTTTTTGTGTGAAAATGTGTATATGAATTTTCAAACAGTGTGGATAAATACAACATATCAAGAAGACCTATTTGAATCGGGTTCCCTGATTTTGCTGGTCATGGCTGGGCTGGTTCTGGCACAGTATGTAGCTAAGGCTGTAAACCCCTCTAGACTCAGCCACCCTGGTCTAATTGTCATGCTTTGGGGAAAAAAGAGTAAACATATGGTAGAAAATTAAAGAGCTTGAATTTACGCTCA